>NC_133334.1:231428963-231738963 GCF_042186555.1 Aquarana catesbeiana | reverse complement strand
ATATTCGATTTTGAGACCGTGTATCTAAATAGCTTGGCTGTAAAAGTTAAACTGATGCTAAACACAAGATTGCAGTTGGACCAAGAGTGTATGATTCTGCTGCCATGCAATTGTCTCCCAACATGATTTATTGGAATAGCAGATGCACAGGAGAACAAAAAAACCTTAAACCAGAACATGGCTTTTATGCCCTCTACACACGACCGATTTTGCTGTTGGAATAAACTCTGAAGGTTTTTCCATCGGAATTCCGCTCAAGCTGTCTTGGATACACACGGTCACACCAAGTTCCGACCGTCCAGAACGCGGTGTCGTACGTGTACGACGAGACTAGAAAACGGACTTTCAATAGCCAGTAGCCAATAGCTTCTGTCTCGTACTTCAGAGCATGCGTCGTTTTTGGTGCGTCGGAACAGCATACAGACGAGCAGTTTTTCCGATAGTAATTTGTTCTGTTTTGGAAAAATATAGAACATGTTCTCTATCTAAGTCCGTCTGAATTTTCGACAGAAAAAGTCCGATGGGACATACACACGGTCGGAATATACAATGAAAAGCTCCCATCGGACTCTTTTTGTTGGAAATTCAGCTCTTCTGTACGCGGCATTTGTTTTTTTGACTTGGGTCCAACCATGACCTTGCAGTGTCAAAGTGTAACTAAAGGCAAAACTTTTTTTAGCTTTGCATAGTGTAGAGAGGGATTAGAACACCTGTTAGTTCTTATTGCTGTCTGTGCCCCTGTTAGGGAGATGCTTCCTTTCTAATTGTTCTTTTTTACCGTTTTATAATCAAAAGTAAAAGATTATTATTATTTTTATATTATTTTTTATAATTATTATCATATTATTTGTATACTTTATTAACGTACTGTACATTGAAGTAAAAAAAAAATCTGAAAAAAAACCACTGTATTTTTATTATATTCCGAATTTGTATTTATTTATTTTATTTTTTTTACAGTGTCCTTTGAATCATGACCTCATACTTAGCCTTACTCAGGACGGGATCAAATTGTTGTTTGATGCATTTAATCAAAGGCTAAAGGTGAGAAGCTTGTAGAAATAGAAAAATTAGGGTTGTTTTTGGCTCATCCCATTTTTTTTCTAATGCTCTTGATTTTTATATTCAGGTGATAGAAGTATATGATTTGACAAAAGTAAAATTAAAATATTGGTAAGTGTATCTGTCACCATGTTTTGTCTCTCACCTGAGCACATCTTTTGGTCAGTTTCATTAACACCTCCCTTCTTTCTTTGTATCTCAGTATAGTTGCCTACATGATTTTGCTATTTCTGTGACTTTTATAGGAATCTCCACACTTTCTCTGCTACTTACACTGTATCTCTAAGCAAAAACATGCTCACTACATCTCTGCACATTTCCCATGTTTTGCCTGTTATGCTGCAAGTACAGAAAACAGTGCCTGTTGATCCTGTCAGAAATCCAGCGAGATCTTAAGTTAACAGATAATACTGCTGTACTGAAATCCCAAACTGTGTTGTGAACTACAGAACACGTCATCATCACATCACTATCTCCTTATCTTCATAACATAAGGTGTTCTGTAGTCCAACTGCTTGGGATTTCAGTGCAGCAGAGGCAGCATTGGCAGCATGTTGCAGGAAGATATGCGTATGCTTGATTTCTGGCAGGATCATTAGGTACTTTTCTGTACCTGCAGCATTTAAAAGGATAAAGCATAAGAACATGTGTATGTATTGCAAAGATTTACCCTCTCCCCTATTATTTTGTTTTTTAATCCTAGCTCCTTTTCTGCTTACTCTAGACTTTGAATCTCTTACTCTTTTTTTTTTTTTTTTTTTCAAACCTCTACCTTTTCTTCACAATTTCTACTGTCTTCTGTTCCTTCCACTCCACTCCCACTCCATTAGACAATAGGATTGTTAAAGACCTTGGAGTGGGAGTGTACAGGGGGGTAGTGAGATGGACAATGCTTCTAAAATGTTTTCAAGGAATACTTTGCAAACAGTCAGTTTAAATGTTAGGTTAAATCAGCCCAGGAGTGGAGTATTATGTACCTTATGAGGTTGGTGGACATTTTGGATGGCCTAGGTATAATACAGGGGTATTGCTAGAACTATACAAGACCTGGGGCACCTTTGGGCACCCAAACTTGAGCAGTAATGTGGCATGCACAGTGCATCATTGTGAACACTTGGTGCTGGCCCAATTGCAGAGAGCAGTGAATGGGGTCAAATTCATACAGATACTGAGATATATACATACACACTCAGATATATACATATGCTCAATTACATATAGTACATGCAATATATATATATATATATATATATATATATATATACACACACCCATATATATTTACACACTGAGATACATGCACTCAGTTACACACAAACATGCATAAATACACTTGACACAACCACAACATACTATGAGATGAATACATACATATGTAGCCTGGTAATGGGCAGCCAGCTTCTCTCCTCCCCTCTCCGTCCCCCTCTTTCCTCACTCACTGTCCATGCATCTCCTTCCTCTTCCCACCCACACACACACGCTCACAGCTCCTCTCCAATACATCGGTCTGCCAGAGTGAGCAGTCCTGACAGGGCTTAAGTAGCCAGGACTAAGAAGCAAAGCATTGGAAAATGCGGCCAGGAGATTCTGTATCCCTCTTCAGAGAGAAACAAGTCCCTTGTAACTAGGGCTGTTTCCATCCAGACAGTTACATATATGTAAAGATAGGTGACATTCTGATACATGGTTTGGATCCTAAATTCTGATTAAGCTTTTATGGGGGTGTTATAAGAATTTTTGAGGGTGCCCTGGTGGCTGATGCCCGGGTGACAGGCAGTCAAAAACTCGTGCAGAGGATGTAAAAAACGGACTGTCCGGGTGAATACCAGACAGGTGGCAACCCTAACTCTGACCCTGGTTCTTTCTGTGTAACCTTTGTTTTTTATGCCTTTCTCTCTGCCCTCTAGTCTCCTCCTATAAAATCCTCCTTTTCTTTCTCTGCTGCTCCCTATTCCTTCTAACATTTTTAACAGTCTCTGCTTTCTATTTACATTTCTCTCTGATCTCAGCTCTTTTTTCTTTTGCTCTACTGCTCAGTCTGGATCTTTCTATGAGCTCCTATTATTAAAGAGAAGTATAGCCAAAGCTATATTGGCTAGACTTCTCTTATGGATCACAGAAATGCAGTTCATTCTGCACTCCTGTGACCCGTTCTCAGCCGACAGTGGGCCAAGGCCTGCTGATGGCTGACTTCACTCAGCTGGTCCAGTTTTGGGATAGATCCTGACTTTACAGTTGGGATCCCCCCCAGATGCCTGGATTTGCAGCTGGCTCGGCCTCTCAGCCTGCCGCTGGGAGACTGAGCCAGCTGCATCCACCCCTTCCACAGCCCAGCACTCCAGTGAGCACTGCAGGGGCAGAGCAGAGAGCTGGTGACTGGCAGTCGCCATTTTCTGCTCAAAGTGAATGGGGAGAACAGAGCGATCAGCAGTTTGTCGACAGCTGCAGCCATATAGGTGAGTATGATTTTTATTTTTTATTTTTTTTGCTATTCCCGAACTTCTCTTTTAATTCATGCTTTTCTTCTTATGCTTTTGCTCACCCAAAACTTTACCCTTGCTTGGCAGCTTCTGTTTCTCTTCTCCTCTGCTCTGCTCTTTCTCCTCTGCTGTTTCTCTGTAGGATCTGCATTTTTATTTTTTCTAGATCTGAGCTTTGTTCTTTCTTTAAATTATTATCTGCTAATCATCCTCACCTCTTTATCTATAACTAATTTTCTTTCTCTGCCTTTTTTATGTTAATTTTTTTTTTCTCTATCCAAAATAAATCATTTGCCCTCTTTTTTTGTTACAGTGGAGTTCATTTTAACTCTCAGGCCATAGCTCCCACTATAGAGCAGATCGATCAGTCATTTGGAGCAACGCATCCAGGCAGTAAGACCCCACTTCATTAATGTTGGTATGTACTTCAATACAGCAGTTATCTTAATGCTGTCCTATGTTCATTTCAGTATACAACTCAGCAGAACAACTGTTCCACCTCAATTTTCGAGGTCTGTCCTTTTCATTTCAACTGGATTCCTGGACAGAAGCACCTAAGTATGAGGTAAGAAATTTTGCTTGATAAAAAGGATATTTTTTACTGATTCGTATAAACTGTGCTAGCAAAGGTGTGCCCTATCATAAACGGGCTCATTTAGATTGAATGGCTTTTGGCCTCTAAGTGTTTCATAATATACTGCTATAAATTTCTGGCCAATTAGGCAAAATTTTAGATAGACATGTATTATTTGACCCAGTATACAATCTCACTAGAATTGGTCGTGGGGAGGGACAAAAGGAATGGCAAAATGGTTGCTGAACTTCCAGTTCAAGTGGGTGAGATAAATCAGTTGCCATTTTGCCTTTTTTTAAACCAGAGGTTATAGAGAAAGCTGTCCATGGTAGAGGTGGAGGGGAGAGAGCAGTGACAGGTAACCTTGGAACATTAGGAGATACAGGGGTTGATTTATTAAAACTGGAGAGTACAAATTCTGGTGTAAATGTGCATAGAAACCAATTTGTTGCTAACTTTAGTTTGTTCAATTAAGCTTTGACAATAAAACATGGAAGTTGATTGGTTAGTGGTTACTATGCGGAGCTAGATCAGAATTTGCACTCTCCAGTTTTAGTAAATCAACCCTGCAGAGTAGTAGTAGCTAACTGGGGATAATATAGATAGGATTTAGAGTGTGACGGGAAAGTGAATTAGTAGTAGCACTGTGCAGATGATCATGGAATGGGAAAGAGACAGAAGGCAGTCGGATCTGATTGTGCACAGGGATTAGAGGAGGTGGAGTGTGATCAGATCATTGAACGCTGCAATAGGAAGAATGGTTAAACTAAGTGGTTGATTTACTAAAACTGGAGATTGCAAAATATGGTACAGCTTTGCATGGTAGCCAATGAGCTTCTAACTTCAGCTTGTCCAATTAAAGGATTAGTTCACCTTTTGTAACATGTTACACCCATATTCAGGGTGTAATATGTTACAGATGCACTGGCCCCCGATCCCCCGTTCTGACAGCCAGTGAGGGATCTTCTCCTGCCCGCCCGGCCACATCATCCATTCACAGTGTTCTGTGACTCGAAAAACTTCACGGTTCAACAGCCTTTGCGGCTGTCAGCTTGTAGTTTTCAATGAGCTACCATGGCAGTTCATTCTCTCTTCCTGTCGGATTGTATCTGCTTGCCCGTACAGGATGCACAGGGAAGCAGATACACTGGCAGATCTGCTGGAGAACTGCATGGCACCAGCGATCTACTGATCGCTGGTACAGTGCTTTACAGGCTCAAAAAAAATAAAATAAATGCATATCTTTTTACCTGCAAAAAAGTGCATTTATTATTTTTTCCTAAAGAGTGAACTCCTTTTTAAGCTTTGACAAAAAAAAAAATCTGGAAGCTGATTGGTTTCTATGCAAAGCTGCACCAGATTTTGCACTCTCCAGTTTTAGTAAATCAACCCTAAGTGTAGTTGAGTAAAAAATGATATAGAGAATGTCGGTGAGATGAAAGGAGGTAGATTAGGAGTTGTTCAATGGTGGCAGAGAAACGATGCAGAGCTAGAACTGATTTTTTGCTGAGGGCTTAAGCCGACCATAGATGGTTCAGCAGGAACTGGCTAAATGTCGAACCATGCATGGGCAGGCTGATTGTACCCAAGTCGACCCATTGATTTGACTTGAGTACAACCAGCATGTCAGATTTTTACATGCGATTATTGCCAGCAGCCATATCTGCTAGCAATAATCACTATGTTCTTCCAGCAGGGTTTGCTCCCTGTGCAACTCCCGAACCCCCCCCCCCCGCCGCTTCCCATCAGGAGAAAACAATAGCTCCCCATGGGAAGGGATTCCCCCATTAACAGTCAGTGTTGATTAAGTGTGTTTTCTTGAAAGAAAATCGCATCATCTATGGCCTGCTTTAGGAGCTGGGAGAAGTGTCGATGCAGCAACAATGTATCTGGTCATGAACTAAGGCCAAAAAGGAGCTGATTATGAATATGAACTGAGGATAAAGATCACCTATAAACTGTAATATCTGCTTCCCAGAAAATGTTTTACCCTTTTTTCCTTGTGTGTAAAATTGTGGTGCAGCTGTTTGTGCCAGCTATGCCACACTTCTGACAATTGGTGGAACTTTGCCAAAGTGAGAAGGGGCAAGGCTTGGCACAGGTGATTTGTACACAGCAATGTGTTACTGTGTTTTTACTGCCACTATGTGAATTTAATTACTGTATATGTATGCAAAAAAGTCAATACAAATTTTTATTCTTGCTTTTATAGCCCAACTTTGCCCATGGGTTGGCATCACTTCAAATACCACATGGAGCCATGGTGAAACGCATGTATATCTACAGCGGTAACAGCCTCCAAGATACAAAGTAAGAGACAACTTAAAGTACAGCTGCTGCTGTTTACATTGCTTAAGGTCTCTCACAGAGTACATTACATTCACAGAAAGTCAACTGGCTGGAATAGCTGTAATACCAGATTACACAAAAAGTTTTAGTGCTAGAAAAATTCTGGTAATACATTGAGAAGTCCAAACCAAATCTATTTGCAATGGAAGTACACTTTTGAACCATGAATCATTAAAAATAGCTATATCTCTGCTTTATGCTATGCTGCTATAAATAATTTGCTAAACAACTAAAATTTTGTTCCAGCACACAAAATATCTGTTTCTGATTGTTGGTGACAAATATTTTTTTTAAGTAAAAAAAAAATTGATGCATAATTTTTTCCTATATTTTTACATGGTAGAGCTCCAACAATGCCTTTGGGATGTTACATGGGCAATGTATATGCGGAGAGTGTGGATGTCCTGCGAGATGCATCTGGTCCTCTAGGGCTGAGACTTCGTCTGCAAAGTACAGGTATGTTAAGCTGTGCATACAATATTTATTGAAATGTGCATATTAAATTAGAGTAAAAACAATTCTGTTCGAATACATACTTTCCTGTAACACTGCATAGGTTAGATGGTAATAGTACTCTCTAGTTAGTAGGCAGGGGACACGGGAACATAACTAAGCATGGCCATGTTGCTGTGATTCCTGTGCTCTTCTTCTCTTACAACTGCCTTATATATCTACCCCTAGCTCCAGTGCTGGAAAGCTTGTTAGATTGGTAATGCTGCACAGCACATTAAAGTATGATGCATGGCCTCTCAGTTTAGTGTCATTTTTAATGCACAGATGATTATGGAAAGATAACATAAACTAGATTCCAAACAGTTGCAATTTCTTTTGCAATATTTGCCCACATTTTAATTCAGTCTATATTTTCAGGAAATAATACACTAAAGTGAATTTAGGTGCATGGAAACATAATATTTTTTTTCCTTTTTTTTTTTTTTTTTGTACAAAATAAACCGAGTAATTAAATGCCAAATATGTCAAGCCTTAAAACTGCCTACGACACAGTGAAAATTTATGGTTCCCAAAAATATCAATAGACCATGCTTAAAATGCTTTTAAAATTCATCAGTTTAGAGTTAACCATAAGGCTACATTCACACAGCTGATCAGGGGCATAAGGATAATTTTTCCCATCCCTAACCATAGGTAGCTGCTGGATGTGCAGATACATGCATACAGCCGAGGCTCCTGTCAACCTTCCATTGCTTTGTAAAGGCTTCCTGACCGCAGCTGTTCACATACACCTGTGATCCCAGCCGCAAAAAATGTGCAGATTCTTGGCACAGGAATCCATTGTAAGCACGATGTAGCCTAAACGAGGGACCTAGAATTTATTTCTCTAATTCCAGCGTGTGCAATCTTGGCCAATGTGTATTGTGCGTAGATGAACACACCCTGCACATGCATTTGTATGTATGTACCTGGGGCAACGGGGATGCTTTTATTTGTATTGATATTGTTTTACATTTTTAACAGCTTTTTAATATATTCTCCACTTAGCAATAAAAGTTATCAGGGTACTAACAATCCAGGAGTCTCTCCAGCCCCTCCCCCCGGTCACTTTTACATAAAAGCCAGGAGCTTGCTGCTAAAAATTGAAACACGGTCATGGCTGCTATTGTAGCAATGAGCTTGGTTGAACTCCTTCAAGGCCTAGGCATACAGGGCATGCCCCTCTCAAAGAACTGAAGTGGTTGTAAAGGCTGAAGGTTTTTTTACCTTCATGCATTCTATGCATGAAGGTAAAATAACCTTCTGTGTGCAGCACTCCCCTAATACTTACTCAAGCCCCATCTCAATCCAGCATTGTGCACGAGAGCAGCGTCTCTCCCGGGTATCTCCCTCCTCATTGACTGAGACTTGGCAGCGGGAGCCTTTGGCTCCTGCTGCTGTCAATCACAGCCAGTAAGGAATGGATGGGGGGGCAAGCGCTTTGTGTGTCCTATGCACACATAGAGCGGGCTTGGGAGCGAGCCCGCACAAGTGCCCCCCATAGAAGGCGGCTTGCTCTGGGGGCACTTGGCGAAGGGGAGGAGCCAGGTGCTCCGGCAGGGGACCTGAGAAGAGGAGGATGGGGGCTGCTCTGCTCTGTGCAAAACTATTTCACAGAGCAGGTAAGTATGACATGTTTGTTATTTCAAGAAAAAAAAAAAAAACATAAGCCTTTATTATCACCATAAGCATTACATTTAAAAAATGCCTGGGCATCATATGGACATGTAATTACTACAAAAGCATCCCCGACAAGGCCCCAAAACTGACATTGTGATGCTTTGTGTGATAACAAACAGAAGATAATTGGCCCACAATATGTTCTCTCATTATTTCCCACACTCAAACCAAAGCAGACCTTGCCTGCGAAGATGGGCACAGGCAAGGGGTGCTTGTTACAAACAAGCTGATTGAATGGCAGTAATTGTGGGGCAGGAACTCAATGATTGTTGTTTCTTTCAAGCCACAGAGTGGAATTTCAGCAAAACTTTTTTTTTTATTTTTTTTTTTTTTTTCACTTTTGGATACAGCATGGAAGAACAACCCCTGTCTCCCTTTTTCTCATATCTAAGGCTCCATTAGAAAGATGTCCTCCTTTTATGGTCCGTCACAGTGCCAACCGTTTTACCAGACAGGAAGTGAGGGAAAATCGCCTAAACCAACGCATACAGAAAAAAATACTTTTTGTTAGTAGGATAGGGGAAAACTAGAACCCCTGTCAGCTTTTAATTTCTTTTTGTATCTGGTGAGGGGAAAGATCTTTTATAAAGCCCCGGGTAGCAGTAAAAACCAACAGGGAGTTTAAACCATCCAAACTCTGTCCAAAACTAAGATAAAGAATTTTGGTCAGACGTAAACTTTTTTTTTTTGCACTTTAACTGTTTTCTGATGTACAACTGTATAATACCATGTTTTTTTCACTGGCAGGTTGTGGTCCGGGAGTAATGGCCGATGCTAAGCTGCGTGTATCTGAGCGGTGTGTGTATTTTGGAGACTCGTGTCAAGATGTGATGAGCACTCTCGGAGCTCCACATAAAATCTTCTACAAGTCAGAGGACAAGGTAGATGGACCTGCAACACCGTGTTTTTTTTAAATGGAAGCCTCATGCACACTGGTTTATTGTAAACGCTGATTCTCCTGACAGGAGAGAATCTGTGTTAGCTCACCTAAGCTGCATTTTTTTTCAAACCACTTTAGACAAGTTTAGCAGCATTTGGAGTTTGGTGGTTTATTTCACTGGCCAGAGTTTCACTTTATTCTGGCCATTGAAATTAATAAACGCTCAAGTGCTAAATGCGCTTAGCACTTAGGTGAGTTTGGGCGCGTTTAGCATTTTTATATCCAAAAGCTTCTCTCTTGAACGCAATTCTTCTGCGTTCAGAAGGAGCTTTGGCTACCTCTAAACTCTGCTGCTCCTAAACTCCTCTAAAAGCCTATGTGTGCATGGACACATGGGCTTTCATTGAGGTGCATTCAGGGGCCTAGGCAAAAAATGCCAAAATCCCCAAAAACGTCAATTTAGGAGCTGCAGTGTGAATGAGGCCTGAAAGTCCACAGAGCACCTTATTTACAAAGGCAAGATATTAACTGAGCCCTTTGATTAAACATGCTAATATAGAACAAGATACCAAATTATTATTTAATGCAACATAATCTATACAGAATCTAAAATTCAATTTATACACGAGTCAAAAAAATTTTTACTCAGTAGAAAAGAATATGGTAAATATGCAATAAATAGCTGTTCTGCAACTACATAAATCCCAGCTCCAGGCACAGCTATTTTTATGTTTATTATTTTTGATATTGACATTAAAAACGTAAGGGCCCTTTCACACGTCTTTTCGATCAGGCCTGCCTGTCTGTTTTTAAGGCAGACCTGATCGGACGCTCTATTCACCCCATGAGGCAGCGGATGTCAGCAGTGACATGTCCGCTGACATCTGCTGCAATCCATTCTGATCCTGTCCGCCAAATCTAGACATATGATGACCCTATTTTCCATCCATCTGGCGGATCAGATAAAAATGGACAGGCGGTCCGTTTTTATCCATTCGCCCCATAGAGGTGAGCAGGACTCTGACAGGTCCGTCTCTGCACAGTGAGCGGAGACGGACCTGTCATCCGCCTGCTCAGCGAGGATCAACGGGACAAGCCCGTGTGAAAGGAGCCTAATTGATTGACACAAGTTTCTTTCATATACAATCTATAAATATGAAAGGTTTTTTTAAAAATCTATCTATACTGTAGATTTGTATAGGTGGCAGATTTCTACCAGTGTATTGTTACAGAAAATGTATAAATTATTCTATTGCTGATTAAGCAGCAATTTTCTGCTTTGTTTCCAGATGAAGATTCATTCGCCGTCCCCCCACAAGCAAGTCCCAGCAAAGTGCAATGATTATTTCTATAACTATTTTACTCTGGGTGTGGTGAGTATAGACACAGTTTTATGTGTAGTCTTTATTGGTAGTTACTAATATGATGCTCTTAAACAAATTAAAACGCTTAATTGAAAAAGTGTAAGTAAAACACCGCATTTAACGTAATTGCTCCTTTTTTAAAGAGGAGGGTCATTCTGGAAATAAATGTTTTAAGGCAGCAGCTATGAATACTATAGCTGCTGACTTTTAATAAAAATGCACTTGCCTTTCCAGCGATCCAGCGCTGTCCTCACCTGGGCTAGTTCTTCGCTAGCCTTCGGGTAACCGGCGCCAGCATCATAAATGTGGGCCACCGGCTGTGCTGCTTGCGGGTTCACAGCCGGCTGCCTACTGTGCATGTGTGTGCAATGCTGCATTTTGTGAATGGGACCTGTGATGTGTCCTAGAAGACCGCGGGGAGGGAGGGAGAGATTAGAACTTCCTCTTGGCTTACCTAGGCAATCCGAGTGGGAGTGGGTATCTGTCAAAACCCAGGTACCCACTTTCCCCAGCAAAACAATGACATGCCAAATGTGGCAGGGGAGGACGACTTAAAGGGAAAGTTCCACTTTAAGTGTGTTTTAATATACTCTTGGAAGTGTTTTGTTATATCTGTTTAATAAGTGGAAAAAAAAGTTAGCTTTTGTTGAAAACTTTGAGCTCTGTCTTCTGCACACTTCCTGTGTTGTCTCAAAGAGCCTTCCTATCTCGGACTACAGAATAATTAGCCATTTGTAGTAGTTTAGTGAAGGACAACTGGGAGAGATGACGCCAATCGGTCCCCAAAAATATTGTGTTGCCTCAACTGGACATAGGAGCTGAGTGCATTTCTGTTAGATCAATTTTTCTGTACCTGCAGGGTCTTTAAAGGAATTAAACTGGGGAAATGTGTATTTATTGTAGAGATGTACAGTATTTTTTTTTGGGGGGGGGGGGTTGCCTTGACGTGCACTTTAACACCGGAGAAAGACTTTTTAGAAAGTCTCCCTTATGAGAAAACACTATATAAAAATAGAGGCTCTTTTTTTAGAATGGTGTGGCATTCCAGCTGCTTTTGCTTCGAAGCTTGATGGAGCCTCAGCAGATTTCATTGAAACCAGGGTTCTTTCTTGGGGCCAGTGCTGTTCAATATGTTTATTAATGATAGATTGAATGAATGAATTTATAATGGAATTAAAGGGGTTGTAAAGTCAGAAGGTTTTTTTATCTTAACGCATTTTATGCATTAAGAGAAAAAGCACTAAAGCACTCTGTGTGCAGTCGCCCCCCAATACTTACCAAAGCCCCATCTCTGTCCGGCGATGTCCACCGGTGTCTCGGCCGCCCGCTGCTGTCATTTAAAATCAGTTGGCCAATCAGGAGAGAGAGAGGGGGCAGGACCGAACCCCCGTTCCATGCCTAAATGGACACATGGAGCTGCAGCTTCTCTTGGGGGCTCCCATAGCAAGCTGCTTGCTATAGGGGCACTCAACAGGAGGGAGGGGCCAGGAGCACAGAAGAGGAGGATCTGGGCTGCTCTGTGCAAATCCATTGCAACAGAGCAGGTAAGTATAACATATTTGTTATTTTTAGAGAAAAAAAAAACGAGACTTTACAATCACTTTAAGAGCTCAATTTTAGTGTTTGCTGATGATACCAAATTATGTAGGGAAACAACCTTGGCACACAATATAGCATTATTACAGGAAAACCTTGACAAATTAGGGGGTTGGGCAGCTACATGGCAGGTGAGGTTCAATATTAGGAATTTAAAGTTATCCACTTAGGTGCCAAACATAATCATGCAAAATACATAGGAGAATCTGTGATGGAAAAGGATCCTGGGGTGCTTGTAAATCACAGATTTAGCAAATTGCATGCAATGCCAAGTCACATCTAACAATGCTAGCAAAATACTTTCATACATTAAAAAGGGCATACATTCAAGAGTTATTTTAAGACCCCTTTCACACTGGAGGCGTTTTTCAGGTGCTTTAGCTCTAAAAAAAAAAAAAAAAAAAAAAAAAAAAAAAACGCGCCTGAAAAATGCCTCATCTGCAGTCCCAGTGTGAAAGCCCGAGTCGAGTGCTTTCACACTGGGGCGCTGCACTGGCATGATGTTAAGGCGCTTTAGGAGCGGTGTATACACCGCTCCTAAAGTGCCCCTGCCCATTGAAATCAGTGGGCAGCGCCGCTGAAGCGTCTGCAAAGCGCCTCGGCAACGGTGCTTTGCAGGCGCTTTTAATCCTTTATTCGGCCGCTAGTGGGGGTTAAAAGCACCCCTCTAGCGGCCGAAAAGCGACCCTAAAACGACGGTAAAGCGCCGCTAAAACTGTAAGGTTACTGAAGAGGACAGGTGGCCTTGATTTGAGGTTAGAAGAATGGAGGTTTAACTTTAGATTGAGGAAAGGGTTCTTTACTGTTAGAGCAGTAAAAATGTGGAACTCCCTCTCCCAAAGAGTGGTATTCGATGAGAGTGTCAACAACTTCAGAGCATTTTAGAGATCTTTCCCACAAAGAACACGCAAAGCTATAGAAATTGTTAGAGAACAACAATTACACACACTTTGAACTGGATGAAGCGGTGTTTTTTTGTTTTTTTTTCTCAACCTTATAAACTCTATGACTTTGTAAACATGCATACAATTTGGGAGTTTGGTTTGATGTACCAAGAGATTGGTGTATATTTCCCTCCAGACTCAGTTTGTTATCTTTTTATTAGCCATACCATTACTATACTGATGGTAATTGTTTTCACTTTATATACACAAGTGTTTTAAAAGTTTGGAATCTTCACAGATTTGTTTATGTTTTTGATATTTTCTTCAACAAGGTAGCATTAAATTGATTAGAATATATAATCAATAGACTGACAATGTTAATAAATTCTTTTAATTCCATATAATTTGTATAAAGCCAGCATCTTGAAGATGACACTGGTTCAAAGTTGACTCTGTTCAAATAAAACTAAATCTAAGAGGAAGAATATAATATACTGCAGTTTACTAGTCGTTCAATGTGGTGGCTGCATTTTTTTTTTTGCAGGCTAAGAACAAAAATTGCCTGTTGATTTTACTGGAGCAAAGCTACACAATGTTTTGGTTCTCCTGGTGCTTATTGGTTGGGATTGGTCTGCCTGTTTAAACTCTATACTGTAACTTGAATCTAGAAATAATCCTTGCTTGTCTCTCATATTTGCAGGATATTCTTTTTGATGCAAATACCCACAGGGCCAAGAAGTTTGTTTTGCATACAAATTATCCTGGACATTACAACTTTAATATGTGAGTTGATGTGTGACTTCTAGTTACTTTTTTTTTGTTTTTTTTTAATACATATTTGTTTCTGCCATACTGTATATTGAATACATCATTTCATTAGTAAAAAAATTTCCTCTCCATATCTGAATAGACTCTTTCAAGATACTGCCATAAGGATGGAGCAAGGATAGGAATATTTGTTATTTGAATTATTAGAAATGTGTATTGTTATAACAATGGACTACTCCCATCGTGTGTACATTGATGGTAGGAAACCTTATTGGGTACAAGCTTTAAATAATAAAGCCCAAGGTTTAAATAGATTTTCTTATGAAAAGCCTGCTACCGTTGTTTGCATCATCTCGTCCTATATCTCCTGACTGGTACCTGCCTTTATTCTGCAGCTAGGATATGGGGAGACAGGGGCTGTGTCAGGTTGGCTAGACTTGGGCAGGCCATACATGGTGCAAATTTCTTTCCTGCAACCATGAGTTGCTGGAAAGAATTCTGCATGATTCCCCCATTAACACAGACAGTGATAACGGGGAAATCAGCAATTGTCTTCTCCCAGCGGGGGCGGGCAGGAAAGCCATCCCCACCTGGAGAAGACAGTGATAGATCTAGCGATAATTGCAAGAGAATCCGGCAGGCTGGTTGTACCCAACTTGGTACAGTTAGCCTGCCCATTAACGCTTATAATCTTGGCCGGTTCCTGCTGAACCAGCCAAGATTCGAACCGTGTATGGCCAGCTTAAAACAGATCTTGCCTTGCGACATCCCAACTAAAGATAGGAGCTGATGAGGCAATATGAAGCTGGAAGATCTAATAAAGATTTCAAGACCCAAAGGTCTGTATGGTCTTAAAATGGCTTTACAGCAAGAGGCACTGTTTTATTTAAGCGAGAAGTACAGCCAAAGCTTGTTTGGCTGTACTTCTCCTATGGATCACAGGAGTGCAGTTTGTTTTGCACTCCGTGACCCATTTTTAGCAGAGAGCGGGCTGAAGTCTGCTCTCTGCTGACATAACGGAGTCGGTCCAGGCTCGGTGTCATCACGACCATGGAGTCAGGATCTGCCTAGATCCCTGGATAGACACTCGGCGCAGCCGCTCAGCGAATCGCTGAGCTGGTCACTTGCGCCTCCTCCACAGCTTAGCTCTCCAGTGAGCGAGGAGGGGACAGAGCAGAGAGCTGTGACTGACAGTCGCCAGCTCTCTGCTCGGGAGCTGTGAGAACCGAAGGATCTTCAGTGTTTGATCGCTCGGTTCTGTGTTAGCGGCGCTGGGGGGGGGGGGGGGCAGATGCTGCATCCACCTAGGTAAGTATGAATCAAAAAAAGACCAAAAACCCATACTTCTCTTTTTAACCCGTGACTCTAAATAACCTGACTTTTTCAGCGCCAACTAGTTCTTTAAAAAAAAATACGCTGTAATATGTATACAAAATACAGAGAGCTACAAGGTTCCTTCCAAAGGCATAATTACCAAAGGACACTTGGTAATATGGTACCAAGTAAAAATTGTTCAGCTGTACAGCAGTAATTCCCTCAAGAAACCTCTGCCAAATGTGCAGTTCAGATATGTGTAAGGCAGTGTTTCTTAAACTTTTTTGTCTTGTGGCACACTAAAAAGATCTAAAAATTTTCACGGCACACCTGAAACGATTTAACAATTTTTGTGGTTAAGAACGTATTTATTTTTACACATATATTTATTTTAAAATTTAATGTGAAGGATGTGCCTGCTTTCAAAAACAAATCAGATTTTAAGCGATTGTAATCTTTGTACTTTCGCTTGCTTCCTTGCTTTTCATGTAACAACAGTTTCTCTTTCAGAGTTCCATACTTGGTTAAGTATTTGTCCATCGGTAAACAATGAACAAACATTATTCATAAGAATCAAAGTTGGAATGGAATGGTCTCTATTATTATAATATAATTAGAGCGATCGAGTTCTCCCGAGATCTTGCACAAGTCTTGCGTTACGAAAGGAACCAATGAATGACAGACTGACAGAGATTGCATTTTTATATCTGTTACTTTTTTAACTTTTGCGACAGTGATTTACCATTTCATTCTTCAATATGTTCAAGGTTTCAAAACGTTAGCAATTTTAAATATTTTTCAAAACTCCCATGGGCACACCTGCAAATCTCTGGTGTGCCTCGGCACACAGTTTGAGAATGACCGCGATTTAAGGTATTCCTCAACAAGAGCATGCTTATCTACTTAAGCCCCGGACCGTTTGGCTGGCCAAAGACCAGAGCACTTTTTTCGGCACTGCGTCGCTTTAACTGACAATTGCGCAGTCGTGCGACATGGCTTCCAAACAAAATTGATTTCCTTTTTTCTCCACAAATAGAGCTTTCTTTTGGTGGTATTTGATCACCTCTGCGGTTTTTATTTTTTGCGCTAAAAACAAAAAAAGAGCGACAATTTTGAAAAAAACGCATTATTTTTAACTTTTTGCTATAATAAATATCCTCCCAATTTTTTTTTTTTTCCTCGGTTTAGGCCGATATCTATTCTTCCACATGTTTTTGGTAAAAAAAACGCAATAAGCGTTTACTGATTGGTTTGCGCAAAAGTTATGGCATTTTTATTAATATTTTTTACTACTAATGGCGGCGATCTGCGATTTTTATCGTGACTGTGACATTATGGCGGACAGATTGGACACTTTTGGCACTATTTTGGGGCCATTCACATTTATACAGCGATCAATGCGATTAAAAATGCATTGATTACTGTGTAAATGTGACTGGCAGTGAGGGGGTTAACCAGGAGGGGGGTGCTGCAGGGGTTAAGTGTGTCCTAGGGAGTGATTCTAACTGTGGGGGGTATGGGCTACGTGTGACACGACACTGATCACCGCTCCCAGAACGGGGAAATGCTTGTTTACAACAACATTTCCCCGCTCTTCTTCTCCGTGAGACGATCGCGGGTATACCCGCGGACATCGAGATCGCGGGACCCGCGATCACACTCATGGAGTTCGTGGCAGGGTGGGGCGTGTGCCGCCGGCGGTGCCCATATATGCCTGTCCGTGCCATTCTGCCAACGTAAATGTTCGTGCGGCGGTTGGCAAGCGGTTAATTGATAGTCTACATGGTTGTCATTTACTTTGCAATTCATAATGGTAAAAGGGCATGTGATGTCAAATATACTGTAGTTGCTAGTTGCTGATAGCCACATTCATGCCAGCAATTCTAGTACAGTATCTCTTAAGCCATAAATTTATAGCAGTCCATTAGTTGACTGAATATTGATAAAATATTAATGTAACTGCATCCATCTATACATAATGTAACTGGATCCATACATAATACATACACAGAATTCAGCAGACCAACCTCTCAAAAGAAAGTATTAAGATCTTACAATGCGATTGGGACAATGCCCAGTTATCTCCATACGTAAATGTGGCAGTTGTGTGGTACAGAAATCTCTGTCTGTCCATATAGTTGTCCAGAATTTTGTCTCTGAAATAGCTATCATTGCTAGACAAACAAATTGAAGTTAGAAAATCATTCATGACCAAGAGACCTGGCAGGCACCTATATACAGCTACAATTTAGAATTTTCAACACAGTTGATAAATAGGTCATGTGTGCTATAATTCTGCCTATTAAATGATGTTTAAAGTCTCAATATATTGTGAGCATAGTGCAGTCTTTGTTATATGCATATACATTATTTTTAAGTCTACATACACTATATGGCCAAACAATTACATAGACAACCCATCCATATGATTGAGTTCAAGTGTTTCCAGTTCAGGGTACTTTTAATGCTCCAGCATTCAAAGTCATTTCAGACAACTCCTGTGTTTATTTTAGGGAGGGTCTTTTTCTGTTTCAGCATGGCTGTACTACTTTGCACAAAGCCAGCTCCTTTATAGATATGGGATAATGAGTTTTGGTGTTGAGGACGTTGTGGCCTGCACAGAGTCCTGAGCTCAACCCACCTGAGCACCCTTGGGATGAATTGGTACGGCAATTGCAGGTCAGGGCTTAGGCTTCATTTACACCAGTGATTTAGGCCAGTGCGAATAATATTGGCAGAAATCGGAGACTCCTGCTGCGGCTCTGAGGGGCTAGGTGCGGCCGCTGGCCCCGCTCACTATAATGACACGTCACTGGTGGCCATAGTTATTCGTGGCTGTTTGCACAGACAGGGATTAACTACGGTGATCACTGCTGGACTCACTTTGTGTGCGTCCAGAAGCGATCATCCCAGGTAATCTCCCGGCTGTGCAAACAACAGCAAATAGCTGCTGGCCATATGGTGTATGCTAAATCAAAGTTTTTGTTGCTGCACTGGTGCGCCCCTGTGGTTAAACACTGTAGGTGACACAGATATCTTTTTTTTTTTTTTTTTTTTTTTTTTTTTTTCTTTAGGTTGTTGCTGTCATGTTTCAACTTGTCATATCACAGTATTTGATTATTTTTATATTATGTGAAACATAACTTTTTCTGTTTTTAGTTATCATCGTTGTGACTTTCGGATTCCTCTAACTGTGAAGAGAGGTGAGGTTAATAGATTTCACCACATGTTTCACAGCATTGTTTCCTATGACTGCTCTCTATCCATGTGGCCATGCTGTAGAAGATGACTCAATTTTCTGTTTTTCTTTGTACAGACAGCTCAGAAACGCAAACAGAAATCTGCACCACGTACAGTAAGGTGAGATATCATTCCTTACAGTTAGTCCACCCAAACTTGTTTTTTCAGTACTAGTTTTATACTGGCTGGCTGAATTACATCCTGGCTTCTTATAATTCTTGTATATGTATGGAGTAGTGCCTGGTACAAAAATTCATCTCACTTGAAAGACTTTTGGAAACCTTTAATAGTTCTGCGCTTCAAATAAATTTAAAAAGTATTTCAAGGGAAAACAGTAAAAAGTAAAACCTACTGTAATTATCTCATTATTTATTTTGTATTATTTATTTCAGATACTTATATAGCGCCGTCAATTTACAATCTAAGGTGTAAACGATATAGTAATACAAGTCCATAAAATCTATATATCAATAAAGTAGCCTTAAAACGCCCATGTCAATAAAATGGTGATCAGTCCAAACAATCTGATAATCAAGATGATTCAATATTTGTATGAAATATATTACATAATGGATAAAGACTCCCTTATAGACTTCATCATTTCTTGGCAAAAAAGAGCAAGGACTTTAAGAGTGATCTCCCTGCAGTGGTATCAGGTGACCGAGGGGGAATTAATACAGCCACACTATACCCAAAACTAAAGGAATGAGCTTTGACAGAGTTCTGTTATATTGGTTGGGACTAGAAAACTTCCAACCACAGACTGACAGTGATTTGTAAGTAAACTGTACTGTCTTTTACATGCAGTGTCTCTTCGATTCTCATAAGTAATGTGTACTTGTTAAAAAAAAGGTTATTTGCAATACAGGCAGTCCCCAGGTTACAAACAAGATAGGATCTGTAGGTTTGTTCTTAAAGTGGTTGTAAACCCTCCAATACAACTTTATCTCTCTGTAATCTAGATAGCACAGGCAGCATTAGCTGCCTGTGAAAGTGTACTCACTGTGTTTGTTTCCATAGAAATCGTCCTGCAAGTTTGAGTGACGTCAGGCGCGATTGCGCACTAGGTATTTTCATTAATGGCACACTATGTGTGCCGTTTTTATCTCCCCTGCATGCGGAGACATTAGTATTGACGAGCTTTCTCTCTGAATGGCACAGGGGGAAGTCTCGCAATGCTGCTGTGATCATCTCCTGCTTCTCACCCTTGTGATGGCGCTACGGCGCATGCGCGAGATTTCCAAAGATTAAGGGCGGAAGTGACATCCAGAATAGATTCACTAAACAGTAAAAGTAATGGCGCGGCCGATACCCGGAAGTGGAGATATAATAAAGATGATAAATAAGGTATTTCCCGACCTTGTTTTATACCAATTTAAATGTATAAACATTAGTAATTAGCTATAGTATTTATATGTTGAAAAAATAAGAAAAATCGCCCGGGCTTTACTTCCTCTTTAAGTTGAATTTGTATATAAGTCGGAACATATTTCAGTGTAGCTCCAGCCATAAAAAAAAATTTTTAACGGTTTTTGGATCGCATAGGGAAGGGTTAACACCCCTGTAACATTTGTTATGCTGTCTGTGCCCCTGTTAAGAAGATTTCACCTCACTTTCTGTCCCCATGACAATTGGATTTTGAACATTTTGGGTTGTTGTGGAAACAAGGATTGGTGATGAAGCTTCAGTGGAGACACCTTTTTCCCATGATAACTCTTACAAGAATGACTTTCCCTTGCTATGGGTGGATTTTCTCACTTCCTGTTGCCTCCCTCTGTTTGTAAGTAGGAGTCGTTTGTAAGTCGGATGTTGGTAACTCGGGGACCGCCTGTACACACCCTAAACAACTAGAAGGGTTTTATATTCTGTTACCAGTATAAGTGTTTTTCTTTATCATACATCACGGGACACAGAGCTAATTACTACATGGGTATAAAGACCACCTTCAGGTGATGGACACTGGCACACCCAATACAGGAAGTTCATCCCCTATATAACCCCTCCCCTTACCAGGAGTACCTCAGTTTTTTTGCCATTGTCTAAGGTGTTGGTCACGAGTGTAGTTGTGCTCTGAGGAGCTTCGCTCGAAACAGCCTTCTACAGACCGGATCCATCCAAAGTGCCACTGAGGCCAAAGTGGATGGTACCCGGGTCTCACATAATAAGATCCTTGGAGGGCTGGACCCCGGGACCCATTGCTTTGGTCATGTTCACATTACCATAAGTTTTTCCTGACGGGGTGCTAAACAGGTCCAGGGGAATGGAACACCGATTAAAAAGGGACCTGGTCCTTGAAGGTTTATTAAACACAGCCCACTGTGATGGGTGAAGGTTGGATCTGGCTGATATCAGCAGAATCCTGCGGCGAGGATAAGGTAAGGGAAGAAGCCTAGGAACTGTAAAAAGTCCACCTATGGTTTTTCTTCTTTAAGTAAAATATTGTCATGCCTAAAGTCTCCACTAGAGGGAGTAAATGCACATACCTTTTTTATGTTTGCCTCTCAGTCAGCTCTGTGTCAGCAGCTAAAGCAGCATGTGTGATCTCGGCCAGCAGAGGGGGGAATTCCTGGATCAGAAAGATGACGGGTTGATTATTGAGCCTTTCCTGGGGAAAAGAGGGCTGGAAAGGTGCAACAGTAGCTTGTACCTCCCTCGGGGGGTGCGGCGGCTTACCCAATGTTTAGTTTTATGTTTTATATTTTATTTAACAAAACTGGCCTCCTCTCCCCTCTCTCTGGGTCTGCCAGGCGGCTGATCCGAACGGCGCCCGCTCGCGCGGAACTCGGTTTTAATTTAAACATTGAGAAGGGGCGGAGGGGGGGGCGTGGCTTGGCGTGGCACCGTGTGCGGGTCGTGGCGTCCACGAGGTGCACACGGCACATGCGCGGGGACGCCGAATCTAATAATAACAAACTCTTCCCAGCCTAAGGCTGCAGAGTGCGGCTGTCGGATCCACAGGACACAGGAGCGGTGGGGGCACGTGACGGTTGCATACAGGCATTCCCAATAAAGGGAGGAATACATTTTACTTAGCACCAGGCTGAGCTTTACTAGTGGCATTTTTATTGCTGGACTATATCTCAGCAAATAGTGCATTTATCTCAGTACCTCTGCTTTTGTGCTTAGGACCAAGAGGTGGGCTGTTCCTGCGGTTGATGCCGCTGTTGCCGGTGTAAATAAAAGTCTAACTTGTCCTGTGGACAATGCTCAGATGCTCAAGGATCCAACAGATAAGATAAGAGATTGGAATTCCTGTTAACATTTATCAATTTTTCTTTGGGAGGTGCAGTGACTCAGCCTGCTGTCGCTGCAATAGGAATTTGTTAATCCCTAAAGGATCAGTTTAAACAGGCTCTTAAGGAGATCCCTGTGCAACAGGCCCGGGAATTGGCTGAACTGCCAAGGGCATTATGTTTTGCCATTGACGCCATTAAGGATTCTATTCACCAGGCGTCCCACCTTGCGCTTGTACTAGTGCACATGCATAGGATCCTATGGTTGAAAAATTGGTCAGCTGAGATACCATGCAAGAGGCTTCTGACTAGGTTTCCTTTTCATGGAGATCTGCTTTTTTGGGGAAGATTTGGACAAATACATCCAAAAAATTTCTGGTGGGAAAAGTATCCTTTTACCAGTTAAAGGAAGGAATAAACGTCCTTCTCCAGGGGCATCAGCCTCTAGGTGGTCACAACGGCCTCCGCCTTCAGGGTCCAGAGGGACGCCTCAGGGTCAGGTCCAAGGACAGAAGAAGTCCTGGGGACAGAAGCCTGCAAAACAGAATTCCAAGGCGTCATCGTGATGGGGCGCCCCCGCTCTCCATGGTGGGGGGAAGACTTCTGCAATTTTCAAAAGTCTGGCAGTGGGAGTTTCAGAACAGATGGGTCGTCTCCACAATAACTCTAGGGTACAAACTGGAGTTTCTAGAGTTCCCATCGCCTCGTTTTTTGAGGTCAAACGTTCCCAAAGATCCAGGGAAAAGGCAATCTCTGTTTCAGGCATTAGACAGATTACTGTCTCAAGGGGTGATCATGGAAATCCCTGTGAAAGAGCAAAGTTTGGGGTTCTAATCAAACCTCTTCACGGTTCCGAAACCAAATGGAGATGTCAGGCACATTCTAGATCTAAAAAAACGGAATTAATACCTGAAAGTCCGCTCGTTTCGCATGGAGTCGATCAGGTTTCTGTCCTACATGGAGGGGAACTTCTGGCATCTATCGACATCAGGGATGCATATCTGCATGTACCTCTTTTTCCCGCTCACCAAAGATTTCTGCAGTTTCACGTAGAACAGCACCATTTTCAGTTTGTGTCCCTACCCTTCGGGCTGGCTACAGCACCCCAGGTATTTACAAAGGTTCTGGCTCCACCTCTATCCAGACTAAGGGCGCAGAGGATTACAGTCCTGGCATACCTGGACGATATGTTGCTGGTAGATCGGTCGGTTGCCCGTCTGTAGCAAAGCGTGCGGGATACGACCAGATACCTGTAAAGCCTGGGTTGGGTTCTCAACCTAGAGAAGTTTTCTTTAAAACCACTGAAAAGGCTAGCATATTTAGGTCTGATCGTAGACACAGACCACAAAAAGGTGTTTTTGCCTCAGGCAAAGATCAGGGCCATAAGAGAGCTAGTACAGGTGGTCAGGTCAAAGGGAGATCCTTCCATTCGCCTTTGCATGAGCCTGTTAGGGAAGATGGTGGCTTCATTCGAAGCAGTTCCCTATGCCCAGTTCCATTCAAGGCTGTTATAAAACAGTATCCTGTCTGCTTGAAACAAACAGGTCCAAGCTCTAGATTTGCCAATGCGGTTGTCCCCAAAGGTGTCCCAGAGCCTCAGTTGGTGTTTAGTAACTCCGGAATCTGCTGAAAGGAAAATCTTTCATACCAGTTATCTGGAAGGTGGTAACCTCAGATGCCAGCCTTTCAGGTTGGGGAGCAGTGCTAGAAGGGACAACTGTCCAGGGACAGTGGTCCGAAAGAGCCTTGCCCATCAACCTCCTAGAGATTCGGGCAGCTCGTCTGGCTCTGAAGGCCTGGACATTCAAGTTACGGGATTGTCCTGTCAGAGTCCAATCCGACAATACCACAGCTGTAGCATATATCAATCACCAAGGGGGCACCAAGAGTCACGCAGCTTAAAGAGAAGTGAATCATATTCTGCTTAGGCAAGGAACATCCCGTTACGCCCAATCGGCAGTCTTCATTCCGGGAGTGGAGAATTGGCAGGCGGACTACTTGAGTCGCCAACAGTTATTCCCGGGGGAATGGTCCCTGCACCTCAACATTTTTCAGGCTGTTTGCCAAAGATGGAGGATCTCGGACGTAGATCTTTTGGAGTCCAGGTTCAACATAAAGTTGGTCAACTTTGTGTCCAGGACAAGGGATCCACTCGCATGCTGGACAGATGCGTTGGTAACCCTATGGGATTAGTTCTCACTAATTTATGCATTTCCCCCTATTCATTTACTGCCACAACTTCTTTTCAGGAACAAGCTGGAAAGGAAAGCGGTAATTTTCTGTAGCCCCAGCATGGCCCAGAAGGGTCTGGTATGCAGAGATCTTAAAAATGGCAGTGGGGGATCCGTGGACCCTTCCACTACGTCCAGACCTACTTTCGCAGGGTCCGATATTCCGTCCTACCTTACAAACTCTAAATTTAATGGCTTGGCTATTGAAACCCACATTCTAAAGAAACGTGGGCTATGCGGGTCGGTTATCTCTACCTTGATTAACGCAAGGAAGCCAGCTTCCAGAATCATATATTATAGAGTCTGGAAAGCTTACGTTTCCTGGTGTGAGTCCAAGGGTTGGCACCCTCGAAAGTGTAGCATAGGCAGAATTCTTGCCTTTCTGCAGTTAGAGGTAGATATGAAGCTGGCCTTAAGTACTATTGGGGTCAAGTCTCAGCTTTATCGGTCTTATTTCAAAGACCACTTGCTTCGCATTCTTTGGTCCGGGTTTTTATGCAAGGAGTAATGCGGAATAATTCGCCAGTTAAATCTCCCTTGAACCCTTGGGACTTGAATTTGGTTTTTTGGTGTTGCAAAAATAGCCTTTTGAACCGATTCAGCATACTCCCTTAGTCCTTCTGACAAGGAAATTAGTGTTTCTAGTTGCTATATCCTCAGCAAGGATATAGCAACTTGTCCCTTCCTGTAAAGAGCCATATTTGATTATTCATGAGGACAGGGTTGTGTTGCGTCCTCATCCAGGTTTTCTGCCCAAGGTGGTTTCGGTTTTCATCTAAACCGAGATATTGTTCTTCCATCGTTTTTTACAAAACCATGTTCTAAGGTAGAAAAGTCACCACATTGTCTTGATGTAGTGAGAGTGGTTAAAGTCTATTTAAAGACAACTGCTCAGATTCGAAAGACTGACGTCTTGTTTGTGCTGCCAGAAGGTCCTAGGATGGGACAGGCAGCGTCTAAATCCACTATTTCTAGATGGATTAGGCAAGTTATAATTCAGGCCTATGGTTTAAAGGGTAGAATTCCACCTTTTCAAGTCAAGGCACACTCTACCAGAGCGGTTAGTGCTTCTTGGGAAGTGCATCACCAGGCCTCCATGGCTCAGATCTGTAAGGCTGCAACCTGGTCTTCAAGGTCCATACGTTCACCAGATTTTATCAAGTGGATGTAAAAAGGCATGAGGATATTGCCTTTGGGCGCAGTGTGCTGCAGGCAGCAGTATAGGTCCTTGTCGGCACCCTACGGGTTGTGTCTCCCCCCCTCAAATAGCATTTCTATAGGACGTCCCATGTAGTAATTACTATGGCTCTGTGTCCCATGATGTACGATAAAGAAAATAGGATTTTTATAACGGCTTACCTGTAAAATCCTTTTCTTAGAGTACATCACGGGACACAGAGGTCCCTCCCCTCTTTTGAGGTTTATGTATATTGCTTTGCTACAAAAACTGAGGTACTCCTGGTAAGGGGAGGGGTTATATAGGGGATGAACTTCCTGTATTGGGTGTGCCAGTGTCCATCACCTGAAGGTGGCCTATATACCCATGTAGTAATTACCATGGCTCTGTGTCCCGTGATGTACTCCAAGAAAAGGATCTTACAGATAAGCTGATATAAAAATCCTATTATTACTGAGTTTGTGCAGGAGGAGTGCACTTGTGCTCAGTATAAGGTTATTCTTATAGAGTAGCATAAAATAATAACCGTGACTATTATGTACATACATACAAAAGTATAATAAAAACATTTGTGCCTTTATATGACAAGATAATGCACATACGTAAAGTGGTTTGTAAAGGCTGAAATTTTTTTACCTTTATGCATGAAGGTAAAAAATCTTCAGTGTGCAGCTCCCCCTCAGCCACCCCCAATACTTACCTGAGCCTGATCTCGATCCAGTGATGTGCACAAGACCTGAGGCTCTCCCGGGTCTCTCCCTCCTGATTGACTGACTGAGATGCCACAGCAGGAGCCATTGGCTCCCACTGCTGTCAATCACAGCCAGTGAGGTGGGGACGTGGGGCAGGGCTGAGCCAGCTGAGGTGTCTTATAGACATGGAGAGCGCTGGCTCTGGAGCGAGCATGCATGAGTGCCCCACAGCAAGCGGCATGCTATGGGGGCACTGGGCAAGGGGTGGGGCCCAGAGCGCTGGCAGGGGACCCGAGAATTTAAGTTTGACATGTTTTGTTATTTTTTTCTTAATAAAACATTTTCCTTTACAATCACTTTAATTCTGGTTCTCGTCAGATTTCTAAAGTTTTTAGACTTGATTAGAAACTTTACAGGGAACTTGTGCCCAGATCATGCACATTAAAGCATTTACATATTCTGAACTAACGGTAAAAACACTCAAAGTTTAAAATACAAGCATTGAAATCTTAGATTTTTTTTTTTTTCTATGGTATGAGATATTGGCAGGCTGCCAGCCCTCTGAAGTAAACACCCATCAGGTGTTCCAACACTCTTAGAAACTGAATGAACCCCACTTTAAAGTCTTTGTTGTGATCTTTGAAAATGGATAACTTCACAGGGCCCTCCTGTCCCTTCTCTATTGAACTGTACTGTAATTGTGCTGTCCCCCTCTACATGGTAAAGCGCTACGTAAAGTGTTGGCGCTATATAAATCGTGTATTATTATTTATCATTATTATATAGCGCCAACAGTTTACGCAGCGCTTTTCAATGTAGAGGGGGACAGCACAATTACAGTACAATACAGAAGGGACTGGAGGGCCCTGCTCATAGAGCTTACGTTCTAAAGGGAGGGGGTGGTGGTACAAAAGGTAATAGATGCAGGGAATGATTTGATGGGGGTGTCTCGGGGACAGTTGTTAGGTGGGTGTGGGATAGGCTTCCCTGATTAAGTGAGTTTTCAGGGATCTCCTAAAGATGGACAGGTTAGGGGCTGATCGGATATACCGGGGCAGGGAGTTCCAAAGGATGGGAGAGGCTATGGAGAAGTCCTGAAGGCGAGCATGAGTGTATTATTATTATAATAATAATAACATTAAAATCACCTAGTTAGGCGTTCAATCAGTTTATTATTATTGTTCAAGAGTTTATTTTAACCACTTCCGGACCGCCGCACGACTATATACATCCTCACTTTGAGGACGGATATCGATGTTATGACAGCAGCTAGCTGCCATAACCCCGGTATCGCTGCGTTCGGCCAGCGGTCCGGTACAGGATAAAAGTGGTCTCTGCGGCGGATTCGCCGCGAGATCACTTTTATCGGCGATGGGAGAGGGCCCTCCCGCCGCGATCCGGTGCCCTCCTCCTCTTACTGGAGCCGTCGGCAGCGGCGGAGGCGATCCGGTCCTCTCGGTGGCTGTGCATGGAGATGAGTGAGGGGAAGATGGCCCCCACCGTCTCCATGACACTGCAGGGCAGAAGCGACGTCAAAAACTTCACTTCCGCCCATGGCTCTTAAAGGGCCATTTTTTTTAATTTTTTTTTTTTTTAAATGACAATTTTTTTTTTTTTATTGCATGTTAGTGTAAATATGAGATTTGAGGTCTTTTTGACCCCATATATCATATTTAAGAGGTTCTGTCATGCCTTTTTTTCCTGTTACAAGGGATGTTTACATTCCTTGTAATAGGAATAAAAGTGACACATTTTTTTTTTAAACAGTGTAAAAATAAAAGGTAAAATAAATAGGAAAAATTTTTTTAAACACGCCCCGTTCTGCCGAGCTCGTGTGCAGAAGCGAATGCATACATGAGTAGCACCCGCATATGAAAACAGTGTTCAAACCACACATGTGAGGTATTGCCGTGATCGGTAGAGCGAGAGCAATAATTCTAGCCCTAGACCTCCTCTGTAACGCAAAACATGCAACCTGTAGAATTTTTTAAATGTCACCTATGGAGATTTTTAAGGGTAAAAGTTTGTCGACATTTCATGAGCGGGCGCAATTTTAAAGCGTGACATGTTTGGTATCAATTTACTCGGCATAACATGATCTTTCACAATATAAAAAAAAATTTGGGCTAACTTTACTGTTGTCTTATTTTTTAATTAAAAAAAAAAGTGCGCTTGTAAGAGCGCTGCGCAAATACGGTGTGACAGAAAGTATTACAACGACCGCCATTTTATTCTCTAGGGTGTTAGAAAAAAAATCTATAATGTTTGGGGGTTCTAAGTAATTTTCTAGCAAACAAAACTGTTTTCAACTTGTAAATATCACATCTAAAAAAAAGAGGCCCGATCCTTAAGTGGTTAAATCTTTTCCTGCTTGTGAGGAATATAAAAAATAGTTTAATGTTCGTCGCTTGAGCACATGTGCACTTTTAAGAATAGTATTTGTCTAATTCCCTATGTGTGTGTTGCAGTGGGAAAGTATTCAAGAACATCTAGGGCACCCAGTGGAGAAGCCAGTCGTCCTTCACAGGTAAATGTCTGAATATACAGTATAATCGCCCACTTTTTACTTTATGAATTGAGCCAAGTTCATGCTATCTTATTGTGGTAACACGCATTTGTGCTCTGCAGTGCCCTTCATTTTGTTGGTCATCCCCAATAGACTAAGGCGCCTGTGCTTCAGTACACAACACACTGCCATACATTGCATTACCACCCTGCTGGGGTGCATTGGCAGCCCATTAAAAATGAATGCATGACATAACATGGATTAATGCATCGGACCTTTGTGAACATGGCCTTAGTTTAAATGCAGACTTTCTGCCTCGGGAGTGCCTTTTAACATGGTAGTCCCTTTTTTTTTGAGGCATTGTATAATATTTGAAGCGTGTGGAAAAGGGTTTGTTTTTGGCACAGTTTTATTTTATTTTTTTATGGATTTTGAGTTTTGCAGGTTTGGAATCAGGCTGGATTTTATTCATAAGACCCCTGCAGGTCTCTAGCTGAAGAAGTCCCTGTAGCCACAATACCTTGCAGCTACAAATTGCTGATTTAATATGCATGAGCAGATACAGTACACTGGACCGTGTTAAGTATAATAGACCTTGGCAAACTGGAATTGCTTAGCAACAGTCCCGGGAAGTTACTATGAAGTGGCAGTTCTATTGATTGCAATTTGTTTTCAACAAACAACAAAAATGCTCATCTTGAGGAAGAGGATTTGCATTACTGCTATAAATCCCTTTTTCTTAAATGGCTCTTAATTCTATTCAGTCATTTTTTGTGCAGCCAATGAATTGAAAAGCTGAACGCAGCTGGCTTCATGTAGTCACTCTCGAGCAATATCCAGCTGAAATTACACTTTTTTGTGAAATGTCATGTGTCTTTTCCCTCTTTTCAGATCATCATCGCCAAACAACACAAACCCGTTTGGATCAACTTTTTGTTTTGGTCTGCAGAGGATGATTTTCGAGGTAAAAAACAAAAAACTTGAGTTTTTGTTCACCATTAAAATATATGTAGGCTGACTGCTAAAAAAAAAAAAAGTTCCGCAAAATAGAAGTGGTAAAGTGCCTAAGATATGAGATGACAGATCAGTCATCTCATATCTTAGGCACAGCAAAAAGATATTAAACAGAAAGTTAAAAAAAAAGCATTGTCTAACCTATATTATTTATTTTGACACAGACCTGTGGTGGGATAGTCTGCAGTGTGTTCAGCAGGACCTCCATCTCCAATTTTTTATAGACTATTGATAAGAACTGATAATTCCTGTTTACAGCTTCAGCTGTGCCAGAAGACACATGGCCACCTTTACTCATTGCAACCAACTTCTATTTTCAAGCTTTACTAGGAACGTGATAGCTACAGTGCCTTGCAAAAGTATTCACCCCCTTGACATTTTTCGTGTTTTGTTGCCTCACAACCTGGAATTAACATGGATTGTTTGAGGATCTGCATCATTTAATTTACATAACATGCCCACAACTTTTGAAGAAGTTTTTTTTTTTTTTTTTTTTATTGTGAAGCAAACAATAAATAGGACAAAATAACAGAAAAGGTCAATGTGCATAACTATTCACCCCCCCTAAAGTCAATACTTTGTAGAGCCACCTTTTGCGGTTATCACAGCTCCAAGTCGCTTTGGATAAGTCTCTATGAGCTTGCCACATCTTACCACTGGGATTTTTGCCCATTCCTCCTTGCAAAACTGCTCCAGCTCCTTCAAGTTGGATGGTTTGAACAGCAATCTTTAAGTCTGACCACAGATTTTCTATTGGATTGAGGTCTGGGCTTTGACTAGGCCATTCCAACACATTTACATGTTTCCCCTTAAACCACATAAGTGTTGCTTTAGCAGTGTTTTTGTGGTCATTGTCCTGCTGGAAGGTGAACCTCTGTCCTAGCCTCAAATCACACACAGAGTGGTACAGGTTTTGCTCAAGAATATCCCTGTATTTAGCACCAACCATCTGTCCCTCAACTCTGACCAGTTTCCCAGTCCCGACTGCTGAAAAACATCCCCACAGCATGATGCTGCCACCACCATGTTAAACTGTGGGGATGGTGTTCTTTGGGTGATGTGATGTGTTGGGTTTGTGCCAGGCATAGCGTTTTCTTTGATGGCCTAAAAGTTCAATTTTAGTCTCATCAGACCAGAGCACCTTCCTCCATACATTTTGGGAGTCTCCCACATGCCTTTTCGGAAACTCAAAACATGCCATTTAGCTTTTTGCTGAAAGTAATGTCTTTCTTCTGGCCACTCTGCCATAAAGCCCAACTCTATGGAGCGTACTGCTTATTGTCGTCCTATGTACAGATACTCCAGTCTCTGCTGTGGAACTTTGCAGCTCCTCCAGGATAACCTTAGGTCTCTGTGCTGCCTCTCTGATTAATGCCCTCCTTGCCCAGTCCGTGAGTTTTGGTGTGGGGCCGTCTCTTGGCAGATTTGCTGTTGTGCCATGTTCTTTCCATTTGGTTATCATAGATTTGATGGTGTTCCTAGGGATCATCAAAGATTTGGATATTTTTTTTATAACCTAACCCTGACTTCTCAACAACATTGTCCCTTACTTGTTTGGAGAGTTCCTTGGTCTTCATGGCAGTGTTTGGTTAGTGGTTCCTCTTGCTTAGGTGTGGCAGCCTCTGGGGCCTTTCAAAAAGGTGTGTATATGTAATGACAGATCATGTGACACTTAAATTGCACACAGGTGGACATCATTTCACTAATTATGTGACTTCTGAAGGTAATTGGTTGCACCAGAGCTTTTTATGGGCTTTATAACAAAGGGAGTGAATACATACGCACATGCCAATTATCTTTTTTATTTCTGAAAAATAATTTTATGTATATATTTTTCTAATTTTACTTCACCAACTTAGACTATTGTGTTCTGATCCATTACATATAATTAAGATTAAAAAAAATGGAACTAAAGGCTGTAATGTAACAAAATAGGTAAAAAACCAAGGGGGTGAATACTTTTGCAAGGCACTGTATATGTTGGTTGCCATAGGTAACACCACCTACTCTCCTTTCTAAATTAATAAGACCTATTTTGCTGGATTTTTAAAAACTTTAAACAATAGTGTAAAAAAAATAAGTAATGCCAAAACCAATGCCAGGACAGGGTCCTCTAGTACCCAAGGTGAGGATGCCAAATCGTGCCCCCCCACCAAGCTCCTTAGTTTGGCACTACAACTGTAAACAAAACTTAGGGAAGGAATACTGACAGTGGGGGAGTCCATGCTTTCAGAATACAATAGAGTAGCGGGAGGATTACCTCATCCACCTCAAATGTGCGATGGGTGAACCGTGTCGTGTTTTTTTGTTTTTTTTTGTTTTTTTTTTTTGTTTTTTTTTTATTGTTTTATTCTATTTATTTTTTTTTATTAAGCCAGCTGGCTGATAAAAAAAAACGATCCATCTAAAGCCAGTTTAAGGCAGGTTCTGCCTCTGCTTCATCCAGGCCTTGGCCAAATCCTTGGTTGAAAAGTAACATGATTAACTGCTAAAACGATAACTGCAGTATCATTTTAGATCATTTAGGCTAGGTATCCATTGTAGCATTTGCATTTTGCAGAGCAGAATAGGACTGGCCAGAGAGGGATTACTTTGACGCAGTTGGCCAGCTTAAACATGTATTGCAATGTATGTGAACTAAAAATCCCCCCCTTTTTTTTTTTTTTTTATTGCAAAGTTTGCTAGAGATGGTGCATTGCAGTGTGCAGAGGGTTCATCCAGAACTTCCCATGCATTCTGGAACACATCAGTGTGAACCAGATCTTAGCTAGTGCACACAAAAAAAATGAAATTAGACTTTGAATCAAGAATTTTTTTCATTTACTTAACATAGTTGTAAAGTCTGTTTTTTTTTTTTTTTTTTTTTTTTTTTTTTTTATATTAAACATGTCATACTTACCTACTCTGTGCAATGGTTTTGCACAGGACAGCCCAGATCATCGGCTTCTCAGGTCCCTGGCTGGAGCTCCTGGCCCCTCCCTCCTGTTGAGTGCCTCCACAGCAAGCAGCTTGCTGTGGGGGCACCCGAGCCGCAGCTCTGTGTATCCATTCAGACATGGAGCCGCAGTTCGGCCCGCCCCTTCTCACTCCTCATTGGCTAACTGAGTTTGATTGACAGCAGCGGGAGCCAATGGCGCTGCTGCTGTGTCTCAGCCAATCAGGAGGGAGAGTCCTGGACGGCCGAGGCACTCGTGGACATCGCTGGATTGAGATGGGGCTCAGGTAAGTATTGGGAGGGCTGAGGGGGGCTGCTACACAATTTCTGCCTTTACAACCACTGTAACTTCATTGCTTTCACAATGGGGCTTACAAGTTGGTTCCCTAGCATAGCCCTCTCTGTCCTTTATATCCTTCTCTTTTGCTATGAGCTTCTGATTACTGTCCGTACTGGTCCAGCTCCTTGGACCCTCTTTTCAAATGTCTATATAACCTATTATGTAGCCAGGGGAGGAGTGAAGGGGAAGAGTAATGGAGTGTTACTTGAATGACTGCTTTGAGTCTACTTGGACGGCTGACCTCACATCCAAGATAGTAGCACCTACGGTAGCAGCAGTGTCCGGGGGAATTTGAATGTCTACCCAAGGAGGGACTGTTGAGTAAGCAACATTCATTAAACTTATTAAATGCACATATAATTCCATGGCAAGATTTTTGTTTGAAATTAAAGGTCTGGTGTCTTTAAGCTAAAACTAGCCAGTCAGAAGCTCAACCTGAATGATGACCTGTCCAATTGTCAGACACCATTTTTTTCAGTGTTTTTGCCATTATTAAAGCCGAACTCCATGTACATATAAAAAACTTACCAATTAATCTATATATCTAGATATCTATACTGTACTTAATGAATTCATAAACATATTGTTAAGTTCAACTAGTGTAAATACATGAATTTGACTTGATTTAATGCTCTTGCAACTCCTTCCAGTAGCATTCATGCTGGAAGAGAGAGAGAGGCTGCATTTGTGATCAGGTGTCCTGTATATATACATGTACTGACAAGGACTGAATTCACTGATGGGAGAAGAAAGCAGAGGGATGATTCAGATTTAAATTCAGAATACTTTAATAATTCCAAAGGGAAATTATTGCGATACCACTACATTCAAAACACAACACAAGAGCACAATGACACAATAAAATTACCAATAACAGCAATTAGTACAAATAAAAACAAATTAAAATTATACTGTAATAAAACATCCATACTATTAAAATACGACATAGATTAATTAACACAAATTGAAAACAGAAAATCAAACTACCAAAATGCAAATAATACACCACTTTCTTTAACATTACCCCAAAATATAAATAACATAATACCAACATACTATAAAAACTGCATAAAAATCTTAATCGTAAACCAGATCAAAAGAAAAGTATGGAAATCATTTTATTTTTTTATTCATCATGCTTACCTAGGTGGATGTAGCATCGGCCTGCATCGAGCGATCAAACACTGCTGATCACTCGGTTCTGTCAGTCACTGGCTCTCTGCTCTGACCCCCCACCCTTTGTGCTCACAGGAGCTTTAGCCCACTGTCTGCTGAAAATGGGTCATAGGAGTGCAGAATGAACTGCACTCCTGTGATCCACAGGAGAAGTACAGCCAAACGAGCTTTGCAGCCTTTCTAAAGCTTTTATGAAATGGGTATTCTTCGGTGATGTATATGCTTTTAACTTTCTTTTTCTTTCTTTGCATTAAAGGTGATGCAGAACAACCACATAGCATCAGTCACCCTTTACGGCGCCCCAAGAGCCAGCGGGCAGCAGAAATCCTCCGGGCTCAGCCAGTAAGCATGGAACAGCGGGTGGGGTGGTACAGCCCAGTGTGCCTTCACTTGCTGACGGATACTCACACAAGACTCAGCTGTGTGTGCTGTTGGCAGAGAGGCATGGAGCTGCATGGATTGTGGGTGACTGCAGCTGCTGCCTCATTTCCAGTTCCTGCCAGGCATCATCCTCATTGCAGCCAGCGTGCCCTCCATATCCCCGTGACCTCCTCCATAGAATGTCAGGGTCACCAGGGAGCTCTCTGCTGCGCATAAAGCACAAACATGCACGAGCCATGTGCAGGAACAGGGTGTAAGAAGCCTTTGTGTTGGTGTTCTTGAATTCACGTTGTATTCACATCTGTATATATTAATATACGTGGATATGTAAACACATTGCAATGTCTGTGGTTAAGGACAGTCTAACATAAACGGTATATATAAATATAACATAAACAGTATATATGTATATATACAGCCACACATTCAGGTACTACATCATGTGACTTTAAAAATAGAATACACACAACCTACCGTCAGAATCTGTGTGTTTGTGCACAGAAGAAAATCTGCTGCCCCTTCCCCACTTCACAGGCTTCTGTTCCTGATGCTACTGATTCATAATGGATCCTTAGTATTCTTTTCCTGAGTAACTGCCATGGTTAAGAGCATTTAAAGGGGAAGTATTTATCTTAAATCATTGTTTTCTAAGTTGTACATATTATGGGGGGGCATGCTGATCTCAGCTTTTGAAAAGATCTTGATTATCCGAAGAGGCTGTATAACATTGTAAGCCTGGAAAGACAGAATACTTCCCATTTAGGCGATTCTAGACTCTTTAGTATCCGAACTCAGGTTGGAGTGCTGAAGTCATGTAGCTTTATAAATTTTCTGCCAAAAAAGCACTGCAGATATTGCAGATACATGGCACCCTGCAGGGTTAATCATACACGTGCTTCGTGCATCTAAAAGTTTCCACAGCTAAAATGTAAATGTGGCAGCTGTTTTGTTGGTAGACTCAGTAGTCAGTGAAAATCTCAGTTCTCTGGGGGGGGGGGGGGGGGGGCACTGGTATCACCGAGGCATGAAACACAAATGACAAACTTGAGGAACTGCGCTAAGCACTGTGTCAAAAGCAGCCACACAGGGGGAGATTTATTGAAACTGGAGCACTCAGAATTTGGTGCAACTGTGCATGGTAGCCAATCGGCTTCTAACTTCAGCTTGTTCAATTAAGCTTTGGCAATAAAGCCTGGAAGCTTAGTGGTTTCTGTGCAGAGCTGCCCAAGATTTCGCACACTCTAGTTTTAGGAAATCCCCCAATAGTGCAATATTGCTGTATGATACCCAGTGTGCATGTTGTGGATGAGTATACATTAGCCTTCATCAGTCAGCTTTCACATGAGCTGTGCTGACAGCATGATCAGAGTTTGTGGGGTCCCAAGTGCACATTTTGCACAACTCCTTTCCTAGGTAGAATCCCAACCCTTTGAGCGACGTAGACTGGGTGGAGAAGTACTGTAACAATAAGATCCCCCATGGCAGAACCACTAATGGCCAGCAAAAAAAATGCTTCAGTAAACATTTGCTGTGCTTATAGCAACGAATGACACATGTATAAGAGTCTGATATGGCTGCACACCCCGGTACAAATGTTTAAACAAAAGTGGATAATTCCCCATGGGGCTTTTTAGCAGCAAAAAGGAGTCAAAATTATTTTTCATAAAAATTATTAATTTTATTCATCAAGAGATAATTGAACATCAGTGTGATACAAAAGTCAAAATATGAGCTCTGGTGTACACAATGCGAGACAGTTTGAACTATGAAGGGGAAGCAAACACTGGATAATACCATGTGATATAACTGATAAACAATATACATCAGAGGGTACTCCCTCACAGTATTGATGAATTGTAATTGTACTATCCAATGTTTATGAAATGCCCCAATGCATTTCGACCCTAAGGATTATGGTCTTCTTCAGGGGGTACTTACATTTCCCTTCCACCAAGACGCCTCGCTTATCCAGAGACTTTTCTTTGTTAAAAAGCACAGAAGGAGATAAAGAATTGCCCCAATGATGATCCTGAACCTTGCTTGGGAGTTGTGCTCACCTCCGCCCCAAGGGAAGAACAGCCCTGGCCCATGAGGCTTACAAGTGGTCACAGGTAGTATGCCCCCCATAGGGGAAACTCAAGACCAAAACACCTGATTATTTTGTAGAAATCATTCAAGCACTGGGTTATCCACAATTAGATGCACAGTGTCTATCTGTTCAGATTAAGAACACACAAGTGCCAGATCCAAGAGTCTGAGAAAACATGTCTGTGTGCTCACATCAGGGATCAGGTGAGGCTTGGTCATATAATATAACAGATCAGACTGCAGTCACCAGCAGCTCTGCCTTGGGATAATCTTGTTACAGCACCTTTACCCGGTATGCGTTACTGTGAGTGATACTAAAGTCACATGGAGCAAATTTTTCCCGACTGGTTCCAGGCCAAATTTGAGCCCTGAGTGACCTGTTGGCATCCAATCCAATGGATCCACTGTTTGGGTTTTTTGACAGCCATGGATGTCAGCTGTCATAATACAGTAGTAGGCAGAGGAGATTCATCCACCCACACTATTTAGTGTAGACAGGGAATCGATTGATATCCCTTGTTCAGCCCATAACACTGAACAAGCAAAATCTTAAGTGTATGGCCAGCTTAAAGCGGTTGTAGGGCTTCTTTTTTTTTTTTTTTCTCTTATAAAAAAGAGGGTATACTTACCTGCTCTGTGCAAGGATATTGCACAGAGTGGCAACTTACCTCCTTTTCTGGGATTCCCCACTGGTGCTTTCTGCTCCCACGCTTCTCCGAGTGCCCCCATAGCAAGCTAGCTGCTATAGGGACACCCGTGACCCTAGACGCACACAGTGTGGCTCTGCCCCACCATCCGCTCCCTATTCACAAAATTTGACTCACAGCAGCAGGCGCCAATGGCTCTTGTTACTGCACACTGGCACAGCGCTGGATCTAGAAAGGATTCAGATAAGTGTTGAGGGGAGATATGCTATTTAAAGGTTTTTTACCTTAATGCAGAGAATGCATTGGGGTAAAACAACTTTTGCCTTTAGAGCCACTTTAAGAGGCAACAAAGACCTAGAGGGTCATAGTTTCTCTTCCTACGCACCTGAATATGATGTAGTGGATGGGGCGGTCACAAACAAAGGGTGTTGGATATGCCTGAACTGCTGGTTTGCATCTTTTATATGCACCCTAGTTTCAACAAAAGAAGGTAAAAAATCTTGATTGGCTATATTTAAAGCTGCTTACATTAGGACACATTCATATACAAATGTGTGAAACAATCAGCGCCACCCTAATAATTAATCAAGTGCAAAGTTGCAGCCGCTATACACTTTTTAAGTGAAACCATTACACTTTAAAAAAATAAATTAATAAATATAATATATGTATAATATAGAGATATAATATAGAGATATAGATATATATCTCAGACGGGCATTTCTGCTAATACAAAGAGTATTAGCACAATAACCCATGGCGGCCAATCAGAGCATTTGGCACGGGAATAAGAATAGATTACTGATTTTTGCTAGCACACATTCCCTCTATGCTATAGCTTAGTAAATAATCCCTTGCATTAGTCAGTAACAGGACATTATACCTCGTGCCTCTGTCGTTGCCTGTTCCTAGTAAACTGATTGCCCTGATACTTTGGTCTTCTCACACATTCACTGCCTCCTCAGTGTATGCAACAAAGGGTATCATGAGTTACTCCTCATTTGAGCCGTAACCTGAGAATCTCGCAGCCTTTCCAATAAATGTGCATTGTTTGCAGCCTGCCCCATCAGTGAGGATAAGCATGCAAAAATAAGATGCTTGCCTTTTTTTTATTTATTTTTTATTTTTTTCTAGTCATTTGCACTACATACACTTTACTTGATCAGTCAATGTGTTCATTGAACATCATCTGAGGGATCTTATGGACATTCGGATGTTGAGCGTAAGGCTTATTTATATGGTGGGAAATTAACCTTCTCCCTGCTTTCCTGCACTAATGATTACTTGACAAGCTTTTTTTCTTATTATATTACACCCCTTCCTCTCTGTTAATGATTTTGTTTTCATACCCATTTAATTGTGACTTGTAACTTTTTTTTTTTTTTTTTAATTTAATAACTATAGTAATTACTCCACTTGAATCTTTTTAGTTGTTGTATTTTTAAGCAAATCTTCAAAACTAATTTTTTTTTTCTAATGTAGTAAAGTGCTCAGAAAGTCTTATAGTTATTAGTACAGTGTTCCAAACTGAGGCCAAACAAGCCCCATTTGCACCTTTTTGTCAGAACACATTTCCCTTCTTACAGACAATGGCCAAAGACCGGATCTGCACTTGCGTTGGTGATTCTGTTTACTTTCAAAAATGATAAATTCCTCCACAGTTCATGTCGCTTGACATTGTCAGTCGCTCTAGATCGAAAATTTGGAGTAAATTTTTGGAATATTGAAGTCCATTTCCAACAAAGCATCTATACAAATCCTGTAATTTTGTTTAGGTGGAGGGTGACACTTGAAGCCTCTGCAGCCCTGTTAAAAAAAAAAAAAGTCCAAGTTGCTGCCTTATTCTTCAAATGCTAGTTGCCTGGCTCCCATGTTGAAACCTTAGCTAACTGTTGTAGTTGTAGGCACTGTGGAACAATTCATCCCCAAATTCAAAGCAGACGCACTAAATTTGTTAAAGTTGCTCTCAGTAGCTCAGCTCACCCTTCTCTTCTTCCCTGCAGTGACCCAGCAGCCCTCTAATCACTTAAAGCAGAAAACCAGAGCTCTTGGAGGGGGAGCAGGGTGAACTGAGCTGCTGAGAGAAAGTACTTGAAGTGAAATTTCAACCAAAAGGAGAAGTTCCGCTTTTCCTTCTTGAACCCCCGTCCCCCTGCTCTCCTCTCCCATATTTGAAATCTATTTTTTTTGTTGGGGGGGCGGGGAGCGGATACATGATTTTTACAAATACCCGCTCCCACTTTCTGTTGTATCGTCATGGCCATCCAAGTGGAAATTCACCCTCCGTCCACAACATCTTGGCACACGTCACAGGTCCAAAAAGAGACTGCGGTACTATTCACGTGGCGCAGCACGGCTCGCAGCCGGCTGTGAAGCCTCAAGGAGTCAGTCGGCTGCCCACAGTTAAGATGCCGGCACCTGGATCCAAAGACTGACAAAGAGCTGGGTCGGTGACGATGTCACTGTATCCAGGGACAGGTAAGTGTGCATTTTTTAAACATCAGCAGCTACAGTATTTACAGTAGCTGCTGACTTTTATATTTTTGTTGACAGGGTGAAGATCCTCTTTTAGTGCTTCTGTTCTGAAAATTGAGATAAATTGCTCCATAGTGCCCGCAGCTACAAAGATGAGTGTGGGCCTTATTTTAAAGTTGATTTAATGCTAGTTAAGAATATAGAAAATACTAAATGTCTATAGCATTTTCAGTTCAGCACTGAATTTAAACAGTAGAGCTGCAGAGATCCCTGTGTTATTACACAAGGCTTCCCATATCCACCCAGCTTCACCAGAAAGAACAGGTTTTGGTGGAGGTGTACTGTAAAACTTTCTTTATGTCCTTTATGGTCTTCAATAGGATATCTCCTAAACTGTAGCCAAGCTCACCTGTAGCGTTCTATGTCAAGGTTTGTAAACTGTTCATAGCAAGACATTTTCAGCAAGAACCTGTCCTCTATTACTACTAGAGCAGTGGGGGGTACTGGAGGGGAGAGACTGTCTGTAGTATAATTCCCATTTGTAATATTTTGCTGTAAACTTGTGATACATGGACAAATTTTTGTGTGTTTTCCACAGAAACAAAATTGTACAGATTTTGTATATAATATTTTTTTGTAAGACTAACTTGTGTGTAGGTTATATTGACACACAGGTGGAGAGCCAGAATGAAAAAGAGAAGGGCACCCCAGGACCAGAGAGCAGTGCAGGAATTGTCTTCCTGGTTCAGTCATCGTGTGGCCTGCATCTCTGTCAGAGGTTCAGGTCTTGTCACCAATTCAAATGTTCACATTTCTAAACCAGTTTTCCTCGAGTTTATTTCAGTTCACAGGCTTGAATTGATATCCTCTTGTATGGTAAGGGTAAATATCCTGTGTAAAAAGCCTCAATGTTCTTCGCTAAGAAAGCCGTGGAAGTAGTACTCTTTCTTGCAGGTCAGGGAAAGGCTGCTTCTCTCTGAGGTTTCTCATGTGGTTAATTTGTTTTATGATCTAATCCTCTAAAAAAAAATAACAAAATACAACGTACATTAAAAACCGGCCAACAGTACAGAAATCAGTTAATTGCATACTACCCTGTACTGCTGCTACTTGACTGCACTGAGTATAGCAAGGCATAGGTGTACAAGGGTGGTCAGATATGCAGGCATGATCCATCCACCCTAAGGGTAAGTCTCTTGGCAGGCTGTCCCATAAACATGTACGTTAAAATGTGCTAACTGTACTGAATTGTACCCATGAGTGAGGATTTGTAGCTGGACTCTCCTCAGTGTCTGCTGATCTAGAGAAACAATTATGATTAAAAAAAAAAAGTATTCAAACCTGGCTTAACTATTCTTTCCTTCTGAAATCGGTTGGCCAAAGTGTGTCTGGTAGTGTCCATTGATGAGAGAGACTGTTATTTGATCTGGTTAAAAAATCAGTGGATGGGGTAGCTGATTTTTCTTGTAAGGCAGGGTAACTACAAGTCCCATGATGCATTGCAAGGCTGTCAGTTACAAGCATGACTCCCAAAGGCAGAGGCATGATGGGACTTTTCTTGCAACCACTGGAGAACCAAAGGTTGAGCACCCATGCTGTAGGGCAACCCCAAACACACTTCACTGTTGTGTGCACAGTTCCCCGTATGGATACCCTAACTATATTTCACAGCTTTGTGTATACTTTTCCTATCTGCACAACTACATTTTACTCTTCTGTGCTCCTGCACACTTTCCCTGTATGGATACCACAACTACATTTCACCACTCTGTGCACTTTTTCCCTGTATGGATACCCCAACTAAAGTTTGAAGCTCTGTGCATGCTTTTCTTGTATGGATACCCCAACTACATTTCACTGCTCCATGCACGCTTTCAATGTATGGATACCCCAAATACATTTCATTGCTCCATGCACATTCTCTTTATATCTATACCCTAAATACATTTTAGTGCTCCATATACACTTTCTCTGTATGAATACTCCAACAATATTTCACTGTTTTGTACACAGAGCAGTGTAGTTCGGGTAGTGTCCACACTTTCCCTGCTTAGATACCCTAACTACATTTTATTGCTCTATATGGATACCCTAATTACTCTTTCCCAGTACAGATACCTTAATTACATTTCACTGCTCTGTGCACATGTCTGTATGGAAACCTAAAGTACATTTCACATCTGTTCATACATCCTCTGTATGGATGCCTAACTTTTACTGCCATATGCACATCTTTCCAGTATGAAAAACTAACTCCAACTCTCTGCTCTGTGTGCAGTCAACCTTAAGGGCTGGTTCACACCAGATCTAGTCCACTGCATTTTTAATCTGTATCAAAAACGCATGCACAGTTTTCCATATATTCCAATGGCCCTAGTTCACACCAGTCAGTTCCAGTGCAGTCAACAAAAGTAGAACATTTTTTCTGTATGGAACGCAGCAAAATGCATGTAAATGCACTAAAATGCATATTGTCCTGATTTTTCAAGTGTCAAAAAAAAAAAAGGAAGAATCGTACTGGAACGCTTTAAAAAAAACATCATAAACATGTGCAAAAACTCATTCTGAACGCAGAAATTTTGGGAATGAACCAGCCCCAAGTCTGAAAGGAAACCTTAGTGTTGATCGTAGAAATAAGTTTGGAGAAGCACAGTAGTTGCTCAGGTAAATTAAGCACATTTTGCTTAATTATGTGAAAGATTTTCATAAATTCCCCATTTAACACAAGTCCTCCTTATACCTAGAAACAAGAAACCAAAATAGAGTTGTTTCTCTTAGTAGAGAAGTTCAATCTACTTTTCCTGAAAATGAAATCGGCAACTTTGTTTTCTTTTCCCCAATTTTTTTCTTATTGATAGGTCTCATTATGTTTGTGGTTGAACGATAAAAGAACAATCGGCATGTTATTGAAAAAAAAGCTTTTTGAAAACTTTATTTTCGTTTTTTTCTATTTATATTGGCAGTAAATTTGGAAGTTGTAGGTTATAAATTCTAAGTTAAAATGTATTAATTAATAATATCTATAGCTTAATTTTTCTCCATTTTAGTGGCTAGCAAGGAAGAAATGATTAAAAGTAAAATATTATAGCCAGTATATCATTTAAAAGGGGACTTTAGGACCACTAATGGAAGAGTCTTTTAGATTTTGAACTATAGCCTATTGAAAAATGTATCAATGTTTTCTGAAGCTAAGAGTGCTGCCGATGTGCAGTTTAGCTCATGTACACAAGACTTCCAAATAATTCAGGAAGAAGTGTTCTTTTTGCCCATAGCAACCAATCATCTGTTTTTACAGCTCATGGCTAATTCGGTAGATTTGAAGTGAACCAGTAATATATAGGTCCCATTTAGGACTAATTTTTTTTTTTCCTTTTTTTAAACGGGTCCTCTAAGTTGTGAAGATTTAAAGTTTGGCACGTAGAGCTGTCTTTTGTTTGTCTTCATTTATTTTCCACTGCACCAGGAGCCCTCAAACAAAGTGTGCTCAGTGCATTATATGTATGGCAACTTTAGGCGCTTGACGCTTGCTTCCCCCAACTTCAGCTTTTGGTCTTTCCAACTAATAGAGAGTTGAGCATTGTAGAGGTGGGTGCAAGAGTTGGAAGTATTTGCATAGTGAACACCCCTTCATCTACTGCTCTTTATCTTTGAAAATAAAGAATAATACATGAAGGCAACTAGTGACAAGTTAAAAAAGTAAGACCCTTTAAAAAAAGTAAGACCCTCTCCTCCAATCCTAAAAGCCCACCAAAGAGATGCAAAACAAAGATGAAATAATGTGCTTTTATTAACCAGTAAACACATTTGTGCTTCTATTGGTATGTGTGGGAAACCAGACCTGCCGGTTCTCACTGAGAAGGGAGTTAGAGAAAAAAAATGCAGCTCTGTCTCCTGCCACAGACCCTGCTGCAGAATGCAGTCTGCACTAGTTTCCAGTCCTGGGTCAGCCTTCTCTTGTAGCGAATTGCTGCTTGTATTTATATTTTGTTTACATTGCTCATCCCTTATAGTATTATGTCCTGTAGGCCATGATGACATCACCAGTCCATGTGACTGAGCATAAAGAGACTGATGTATATGGGGGGAGGTGGGGGGGGGGGGGTTGCCTGGGCCAAGAATTAGAAACACTTTATGGAATTACCATACATTTAGGGTCTCTTGTGGGTTTCAGAGCCAAGGTCTTTTGTGGGGTGCTTTTTTTTCTGTACAGGGTCAGTTTGAAAATTTGTTGTTTTAATAAAATTCTAAATAAGGGTGTTTGTGGTCATGCTTATTTTCCTGTTTTATCTTTACTATTATTTTATAATAAAAAAATACTCTGGAATCTGTAGCCCCAATCAGCATGTATACCCACAGGTCAATAAAGGGAGACCATTGGTCACAGTCTTGGATTGTTGCTTATTCTTTGTTTGTTTTTTTTTGTTTTTTCAAAGGAGGGAGCAAATTTTGCTTTACACTTATACAGAGCTGCAGATGATAATGGAGATGGTAGCTACTGTGATTATTTTCATACTTCCCCACACTGATACAATGAAGAGGCAGAATTCCTTCCAGTGACACCAACGATTGGGTACAATCCCTCCCACTGACACCAACGATCGGGCATTGTTTATTCCCACTGACGTTGGGACCTTCTCCACCCCCACTGGCCACAGTCTGCCCCCCCCCCAAGTCTGAAGGACAGTAAACTGTCCCTTTGTTTAGAACATTTGGAATTCCCAGTTCTAGAGAGATTTAGACGGCCTTAGCTGTACCGTTTGTTTTGCTCCTCTGACCACCCAAAGATCTTGTGGTTGCACATGCAATTCCTGCTTGTTGGGAAATCTCTTCTTAAAGGGGAGCTTCAGGCTCCTTCAGAAAAAGTTAAGTCAGCAGCTACAAATACTGTAGCTGCTGACTTTAAATATTAGGGCACTTACCTGTCCAGGAATCCAGTGGTGTTCTTACCTGAGCCGATTTTTCAATCGGCTATCCTATGCTGCCGTCACCATCTTCACTAAGGGAAACTGCCAGTGAAGCCTTGTTGCTTCACAGCCGGTTCCCTACTGCGCATGTGCAAATCGTGCTGCGATTTGTGAATGGGTTGGCTGTGGGGAAAGGGTGAGGGGGGCTGAACTTCTGGATGAGTTCACTGCAGTGAACTAAGCTGGAAGTGAGTACCTGTCAAAACCAGTACATGCCCCACCAGGGTCGACCAAAGAAGTTGAGTGCACGTGCTCAGCGTGGCCAAGCATGTTTTCAAACCTAAACCCTATTGATCATCTGTGGGGTATTCTTTAAATGGAAGGTGGAGGATTGCAAGGTCTCTAACATCCACCACCTTGTGATGTCATCATGTGGGAGTGGAAGAGGACACCAGTGGCAACCTGTGAAGTTCTGGTGAACTCCATGCCTCGAGGGTTAAGGAAGTGCTGGAAAATAATGGGGGCCACACAAATCATTGACACTTTGGGCCCAATTTGGATATTTTCACTTAAGGGTGTACTCACTTTTGTTGCCAGCGGTTTAGACATTAATGGCTGTGTGTTGAGTTATTTTGAGGGTACAGCAAATTTACACTGTTATACAAGCTGTACACTCACTACTTTACATTGTAGAAATGTCATTTCTTCAGTGTTGTCACATGAAAAGATATAATAATATATTTACAAAAATGTGAGGGGTGTATTCACTTTTGTGAGATACTATATCAGTCTCAAAAGGGATACAAAGCCATTTCTAATGGCTTTCCAGTGAACCACGGTAAGAACCATTTTCCAAAAATGGAGAAAACTTGGAACGGTGGTGAACCTTCTCAGGAGTGTCTGCCTGGCCTACCAAAATTACTCCAAAAGCATGACGACGACTCATCCAGGAGGCAATTGAAGAACCCGGAATAACACCTTTTGAACTTAAGGCCTCCCTTTCCACAATTAAGGTCAGTGTTCATGATTCAACAATAAGAGACAGGGCAAATATGGCATCCTTGGGTGAGTTCCAAGGCAAAAGCCACTGCTGACCAAAAAGCTTTAGGACCTGGATGACTTGTCATAGTTGATGGAACCATGAATTTTGTGCTGTACCAGAAATCCTGAAGGAGAATGTCCGGCCATCAGCTCATGACCTCAAGTGCACTTGGGTTATGCAGCAGGACAATGATCCGAAGTACACCAGCAAGTCCACCTCTGAATGGCTAAAAAAACAAAAACAACTAATTAAGGTTTTGAAATGGCCTAGTCAAAATCTGGACCTAAATTTGTTTGAGATTCTGTGGCATGACCTTAAACAGGCCATTCATGCTAAAAAGCCCTCCAATGTGGCTGAATTAAAACAATTCTGCAAAGAAGTTTGGGTAAAATTTCCTCCATAGCGATGTGAAAGACTCGTTGCCAGTTATCGCCAATGCTTGATTGCAGTTGTTGCTGCTAAAGGTGGCACAACTGGTTATTAGGTTTAGGGGGTAGTTACTTTTTCACATAGGACTATTCAGGTTTAGACAGCTTCTTTCCCTTTAATAAATTAAATCATCATTAAAAACCTGCATTTTGCATTTACTCGGGTTATGTTTGTCTAATATTAAAATGTGTTTGTTGATCTGAATCATTAAGTGTGACAAATATGCAAAAAAAAAAAAACAGGAAGGAGTCAAATGCTTTCACAGCACTGTATGTGCGATGTTAAATTTTATAGGAGTTGAATTTTCTTGCTCTGATAAATAAGATAAGGTGCAAATAACTGAGTCAGAAATAACCCTATCCTTTAGGACTTGGGTTTCAATAGCCATGCCACTAAAGCCACCGGCAGAGAAGCAGGATGGAATAGGGGACCTTCAGCTGGTAGGTCTGGTTTATTTGGAAGAGGCCAAGGCTCTTCCCCCCCAGAATTCCAAGAATGTCTGTCTGTGTACCATGTTCTTCTGAGCCAACAATCCAGGATTGGTGATCCACCATGTCAGGGAAAGCTTTGGCTAGACAAAAGCATTGGGCACGCTAGGAATCGATTTGCATGTTCCACATCATGTATGTTTGATTGAAGAGGTTTAGAGTAAAGCTGAACCAAGGGAACTGCCTCAATGGAGGCTACCATCAAGCCCAGAACCTTCATGCAGAAGTGAACTATGGGTGTCGTTTTAAAGCAACCTTCTCTCCTGGGAAGGAATTTTTGGCTTGGGCTATGTACAAGATTAAAGTACTACAAATGGCGTGAGGGCTAGGGAGCAAACTTTGGAAAGTTGATTACCCAGCCATAAGTTTCAAGGAACTGAAGTCTCTGGACATTGGTAGCCAAGGTTTTGGCTGAGTAGTCCTTGGGTTGGAAACTGTCCAATTAGCCTGTGGCATGAATTCTAGGTTCGTAGAAGAGGAGCAAGCAATTTTGTGAACATTGTGGGTGCGGAAGAGAGCCCAAAAGGTAGTGCTACAAATTGGAAGTGTTTGTCTTTTACAGCACAACGCAGAAAATGTTGATGTGAAAGAAAAATTGAGCATCTTGTCTACAGAAATTCCCCTTGTCTTAGAAAGTAATGACAGATCTTGTTGATTCCATCAGGAATTTTAGCACATAAAGAAATCTGTTTAGAGGTTTTATTCCAGTATTATTAAATGCCCTTTTTTGGTTTTGGGCCTGTGAATAGCTTTGAACAGAAACCTTGAAATCGTTCTTCTGTAGTAACTGATATAACTATTACTTGAATGAAGTTGATGATATAATGGCAAATGTACAAAAGAGCAAGCTATTATAGACATTAAGGTGACAGAGTTCAGTGATATGCCACATCCCTAGAAATTGGACACACAAACAATGGGGGTTCCCTTATTTATGGGACTTTTCAGGCACTAGCTTGTACACCAAGTGAAAGAAAAATAGTACATTTTTTAAAAAACAAGCTAAGCGTCTCTCTCCAGCTATCCAAATCTGCTGACAAACACAGATTTCAAAGCCAACTTTATTACCTTTTTATATTGTTACAGCTATATTTATAATCGCTCTTGAGATGCAGGATCGAGCTTTCCAGGCCTCAGTGTTTCCTATTTCCCCTTCATGGGTATAGCGCTCTCTGGCACCCTCCTGTGCTACTACTGGCCTGTTAATTACGCTTATTACCTTGAAGGTTGGGCGGATCAGCAGAATTGTAAGACAGTTTTTAATTGAAACATGGAATGTTCATCTTTAGCACCATTTGATTGGATATGAATTATACCTCTTACACCCCTGATTAAAGAGATATATAAATCTCTGAAACACGTTGGGTAGAGGAAGCTATACTGCATCAATATCATTCTCTATGTTGGTGTACCCAATGGCTGGTCATACCATGTTTTCTTTGTTTTTTTTATCCAGTAATGTATTAATAAAACCTTTGTTTTTATAAAATGTACTGTTTTTCTTTCACTTGGTATATACGCTAGTGCCTGAAAAGTCCCATAAATAGGGGAACCCCCATTGATTGTCATAAAGCAAGCTATTGTGCAGCCCTCTGGATATGTTGATAGACGGCCATCACTGCTCTAGTGCCTCAACACAAAACAATGCTGGGGACATCAGCTATAATTGTTCTGAGAGAACAGGGCCCTCAAAGGCAGGTTCATGTTCTCTATTCATATGGTCTGTCCAGTTAGCAATGGTCTGGCAAAACGACAACACAACAACAGCTGGCTGCAGGGCAGGATCTGCAAAGGGAAAATAAGGGCTTCCACGTGCCTTAAAACAGAATCCTTAAAATAGAGAGCATCCTCAATAGGAACTGTAAGGTGTTTATTGAGGACTTGAATGGCAGGATCTACTATTAGAACTGCCCATTTCTTTTTTTTAAATCCTGTTCAATAGGATAAATCACAGCAAAAAGCTTAGAAGTGAAAATCCTTTCAGGATTGGACCAGTCCTCCTAAAGTGCACAATCTGTACATGTATTGGAAAGGACTTTCTTACTTAGCCAGTATTGTAGTACTTATAGGGGCTTGTTTAGGTTGTGAAGAGTGAGATGCTGTTGAGCAAAGACTGGTGCACACAACGTCAGTTAGTTTGTCCACAATAAAGAGCACTTTGCATGAAGATTCAGAATATTGAACAGAATCATGTGTAATAGAGTATATGTAGCGTTTCTGGAAATACCAATGGTTTTCCAAAGAATTCAGACAGTGCCAGAGAAATATGCTCTGGGAAAAGGGAACAGCTCTGACCCTGAGTGGTGGTTAGTTTCCTCTAGCTCACCTTCCGAAAGCATGCTATTTGGCCCTTTTGTCCCAGCTCCCTTGCACCTGTGATCCCCATTGCTAAGTGAGGGGATCCCCAGTGAGGTACTCATGGAGCAGAGGTCGGACTGAATTGGGTTTTACATGTTTGATTATGCGAGATGTTAGAACCCCTTCACTGACCAAGTTTCTTTGGCTGTGTCTCTGTGCATTTTCGGTGGGGAAGGTATCATCTGCAGGCGGCTTCAGACTATGGATAGGAGGAAAAAAAACACCAAGTTTAAATTGGTTGTGCTGAGACATATTGGAGACAAAATGGTAGGAGTTACCACAATAAAGTGAATGACGCTCAAATCCTCTGCCTATAGAACCTCATAATGTTCTACGCACTGCGAATTGAGTTCATAAAAGCCAGGAAGCGATGTAAACACACAGGAAAACCCTGTCTTACCTTATTCACAATGCTGGACCTATTAGAAGTCCAGGCTTTGGTTGTGGGCATACCTACAAAGGTGTCTTCAGTTTCTAGGAACCATAGAAATGGACAATGACTCTGGACCTGTATAGCACCCTGTGGCTAAATTCTCACATTGCACTGCATGCCATTGTGAATATATAAGGCAGATTCCAGTGCCTGAAGCAAACATTACAGGCCAGCCCCACACAGGAGGGTCTGGGTACAGTCCCCAAGGTACACATTGAGGGTAACCCATCTGGAAACTGCTAGATAGCTTAGGGTAGTAAGAAGTTACATCTTAAAAGAAGCTTCAGAAAAAAAGACTGGTTTTAAAAGAAAAATAATCATCCATAGGTGAACAGGTTCATCACCTAAGGACACTAGCAAAACACTGGAGTCTTGCAGAGTGGGTATGATTCCCTCTGGGGCAGCTCTAGCAATTTTTTTTTTCGTTCACTCACCTGAATGTAGATACATATAACCCATGGTCTAATAATATAAGCCCTGTACTATATGATTAAGATAGGGTGTTTACATTGTGATTTGTATGTAGGGCCATGGGGAGGAAGCATTTAAATGTTGATTTATTACTTAGCCATTCTCTCTCCCTAAAGGGTTTTAAAAATGTAGTTTCTATCAGAGGATATTTTATTTAGCGTCATGTCCCAAAAACATAATAAAAGGGAGTTGAAATCTCCCCAGAAAGAGGGGAGTTCCCAATTAGGAAAGTTGTCGCTGTAACAGGTTTACTCTTTGGAAACATTACTCAACTCTTGTTCTGGTGACAACCCCAACATTTTAGATTTCCCCTCACCTTCTTTCTTAATGACAATGTGGCAAGAAGAAAGCTATTGTTGAAAGAAAGCCATAAGAAGTCCAAGTTGCAGTTTGCGAGAAGCCATGTGGGGAACACAGCAAACATACAGTGGGGCAAAAAAGTATTTAGTCAGCCACCAATTGTGCAAGTTCTCCCACTTAAAAAGATGAGAGAGGCCTGTAATTGTCATCATAGGTACAGGGGGTCCCCTAGTTACAAACATCCAACTTACAAACGAATCCTACTTACAAACGGAGGGAGACAACAGGAAGTGAGATGAAATCTACCCCTAGGAAGGGAAATTCTATCCTGTAAGAGCTATTATGGGGAAAAGGTACCTCCGCTGATGCTTTATCACCAAGGCTTGTTTCCATAACAACCCAAAATTTTCAAAATCCAATTGTCATTGGGACAGAAAGTGAGGTGAAATCTTCTGAACAGGGGCACATACAGTAAAACAAATGTTACAGGGGTGATAACCCTTCCCTATGCTATCCAAAAAGCTTAAAAATATTTTTTTTGGCTGGAGCTACACTTAAAAAATGTACCTGTTCCGACTTCCAAACAGATTCAACTTAGTAACAAACCTACAGTCCCTAACTTGTTTGTAACCCGGGGACTGCCTGTATACCTCAACTATGAGAGACAAAATGTGGAAACAAATCCAGACAATCACATTGTCTGTCTGATTTTTGAAAGAATTTATTTGCAAATTATGGTGGAAAATAAGTATTTGGTCACCTACAAACAAGCAAGATTTCTGGCTCTCACAGACCTGTATCTTCTTCTTTAAGAGGCTCCTCTGCCCTCCACTCATTACCTGTATTAATGGCACCTGTTTGAACTTGTTATCAGTATAAAAGACACCTGTCCACAATCTCAAACAGTCACACTCCAAACTCCACTATGGTGAAGACCAAAGAGCTGTCGAAGGACACCAGAAACAAAATTGTAGACCTGCACCAAGCTGGGAAGACTGAATCTGCAATAGGCAAGCAGCTTGGTGTGAAGAAATCAACTGTGGGAGAGCAATAATTAGAAAATGGAAGACATACAAGACCACTGATAATCTCCCTCGATCTGGGGCTCCACGCAAGATCTCACCCCGTGGGGTCAAAATGATCACAAGAACGGTGAGCAAAAATCCCAGAACCACACGGGGGGGACCTAGTGAATGACCTGCAGAGAGCTGGGACCAATGTAACAAAGGCTACCATCAGTAACACACTACGCCGCCAGGGACTCAGATCCTGCAGTGCCAGACGTGTCCCCCTGCTTAAGCCAGTACATGTCCGGGCCTGTCTAAGATTTGCTAGAGAGCATTTGGATGATCCAGAAGGGGATTGGGAGAATGTCCTATGGTCAGATGAAACCAAAGTAGAACTGTTTGGTAGAAACACAACTCGTGTTGTTTGGAGGAGAGGGAATGCTGAGTTGCAACCAAAGAACACCATACCTACTGTGAAGCATGGGGGTGGCAACATCATGCTTTGGGGCTGTTTCTCTGCAAAGGGAACAGGACAATTGATCCATGTACATGAAAGAATGAATGGGGCCATGTATCCTGAGATTTTGAGTGCAAACCTCCTCCCATCAGCAAGGGCATTGAAGATGAAACGTGGCTGGGTCTTTCAGCATGACAATGATCCCAAACACACCGCCCGGGCAACGAAGGAGTGACTTTGTAAGAAGCATTTCAAGGTCCTGGAGTGGCCTAGCCAGTCTCCAGATCTCAACCCCATAGAAAACCTTTGGAGGGAGTTGAAAGTCTGTGTTGCCCAGTGACAGCCCCAAAACATCACTGCTCTAGAGGAGATCTGCATGGAGGAATGGGCCAACATACCAGCAACAGTGTGTGACAACCTTGTGAAGACTTACAGAAAACGTTTGACCTCTGTCATTGCCAACAAAGGATATATAACAAAGTATTGAGATGAACTTTTGATATTGACAAAATAACTTATTTTCCACCATAATTTGCAAATAAATTCTTTCAAAAATCAGACAATGTGATTGTCTGGATTTGTTTCCACATTTTGTCTCTCATAGTTGAGGTATACCTATGATGACAATTACAGGCCTCTCTCATCTTTTTAGGTGGGAGAACTTGCACAATTGGTGGTTGACTAAATACTTTTTTGCCCCACTGTAATTGGTGATGGGGAAGAGAGCTCAAGCATTGACAACCACAGCTGTGCATATTTTCCTGTACTGCAAGGAGGGAGGCATAACCCTTCCCTCCAATCAGGTCTCAGAGCGCTCTTCACTGAGCTCTGCTGTATAAGACATCACCCCCTTCTTTACAGAGATGCTGTGTAAAATGTGTTTTTGGAAAGCCATAGAGAAGAGAGGGCTTCAGATAAACAGGTACAACTTAAGCAGGATGATTTGTTTAATTTCAGTGTATCTTCTGATGCTAGTCACTTCACCGGGTATATGTTAGGGTTTACAATCACTTCAAAATGTGGGTCAGCAACCCGTTGATTGCGGGCTACCTGTCGTTTGCAAGCACATGACTGGTAGACCGCGATCCTTCTTTGCTGACCCCCAGAATCTGGACAGGAGGGGCAGGCATTTACTAGAACTGATCCACTACATTTTCTTCCTGTAGCCTCTGAAAGCCTACTCCTCTCCTCCCTGCTGGCATTCAGCTGCGGCAGGAGGAAAGGGGATCAGTACCAGTAAATGCTGCCCCTGCCACCCCTCTTGTTCCTGTTCCTCATTATTCTGCTGTTTGAGCCCGCTGTGTGCTCCCCTGGTCTTCTCCTACCTTGTTTCCTTTTTTGAATTAATTCAGTTATTGAGCGGTACTAATCACCCACTGTGTTCATTCATAACTGAAGCAGTGTAAACTGTGTTTACTATGCTTCAGTTTGAATAAACAGGAAGCCGCTCAGCACAGAGCAATTCCCAATTATTTACTGTCTAGTGAAGCTGAGGCTACAGAGAAAGGGACTGGAGAATTCCTGTCCTCAGTCCCTTTCTCTGTCTCAAAAGTGAGACATCAGGGTAAAAAAATTGACCTTTTTTTTTATAACAAATAGAGCTTTCTTTTGGTGGTATTTGATCACCTCTGTGTTTTTTATTTATTGCGCTATAAACAAAAAAAGACAGACAATTTAGAAAAAAAACAATATTTTTTACTTTTTGCTATAATAAATATCCAAAAAAAAAAAATTAAAAAATAAAATTTCTTCATCAGTTTAGGCTACATATTTTTGGTAAAAAATGTCGGTGATCAGTGATTTTTAGCGGGACTGCGACATTGCGGCAGACCGATCGAACACTTTTGACACTTTTTTGGGACCAGTGACATTATTACAGTGATCAGAGCTAAAAATAGCCACTGCTTACTGTATAAATGTCACTGGCAGGGAAGGGGTTAACATTAGGGGGCAATCAAGGGGTTAAGTGTTCCCTAGGGAGGTGGACTGACTGGGAGTAGGGAGAAATCACTGTTCCTGATCACTAGGAACAGACGATCTCTCTCCACTCCCCTGTCAGAACAAGGATCTGCTTTGTTTACACTGGCAGATCCCTGTTCTGGCTCTCTGTGGAGCGATCGTGGGTGGCCGGCGGACATTGCGGCTGCCGGCCACGTGCATCGGCTCCGGCCATGTGCGCCTGCTATAGCTACTGCACAGAGCACCGTACCGGTACAGCGATTTGCGCAATAGAGCCGCCCTGCTGAGGTATATCTGCAGCAGCTGGTGGGAAAGTGGTTAAATAAATGATGACAATAAAAAAAACTACTGCCACCATCCACTGTCCTACTGAAACCAATTTCTGCCCTACTGACACTTCCCTCTGCCCTACTGACACTTCCATCTGCCCTATTGACACCGCCTTCTGCTCTACTGACAAACTTCACCGCCCTATTGACACGTCCACTGCTCTACTGCCACCATCCACTGCTCTGCTGACAGTGCTTCAGATCTCCAGGGCTGTCAACTTGGTTTTGAGAACTGTTTGTGACCTACTGATGCCTCACAGCCAGCAACCCAATGAGGAAGTGTGACATTATCCCAGGAGGCTGCAGTTAAGGAGAAATGGGTGGTGGGGAGCGTCCGGTGAGGCAATATAATCCTCTCCTAGGTGAGTATGAAAGAAAAAGGAGTTGGTACCATCAAACAAAGGTATTCCCTCCCTGGAAAAAAAAAGCTGCAGTTTCCTTAGAGACTTTGGGGAGCAACAGAACAATGGCACATTTAGTTTTTGGGTTAAGGTCCAGTTTAACAAATGCCTTCACCTGTAACTGGCCTTTGCAGCAAGGAGAACATGGAAGGGCAACGCATGCAAAACAAAACCAGAGAAATTCCCTGTTCAACTTACTGACCAGCCTGCAACCAACCGAATTGTCCTGTCTAACACATGCCTTGCACACATTTAGAAATACATGCGTAAGCTGCAGAGCCCTTTCACGGCACCCCGGTATTATCTGCAGTCAGAGCTCTAAATTTTGAGAGCCTCCACAGTGGAAGCACATGAAATATAATGGATAGACAGAGGACAGGTGAGCCTGGAGGGAGCCCACCCCTCCTTAAGGGCAGGGGGTGCACTGGATACCCAGCATATAGCACAATGGCAGCAAAGGTGTCAAGTGCGTCCTCTCACCAGTATTCCAAAAGTACAAACAAATGGCCACTGCCCCACCTATAACTGGCCTTTACAGGAGCACATGGATAGGGCAAGGCATGCAATACAAAACCAAAAAATATCCCTGCTCAACTTACCAACCAGCCTGCAAACAACTCAATTGTCCTGTTTAACAGTATGCAATAAAAACGTTCAGAACGGAACACATGTGGGAATCAGATGCGTTCCCATTGAAGATTATCTGCCTGCAATTCGCACCGCACTGCCTAGAAAACGCACACGTTTTTTGTGCAATGCGGACTGCAGATGCAACGCACATTTGTGAACCAGATTGAAAAGAACATTTTTTCAAATGTTCTGCAAATTGGATGCGATGTAAGCCGCATCAAATTTGCATATGTATGAACCCAGCCTAAAGGCCGCACACCGGTTTTTGTCCAAAAGACTCCTTGGAGTTGTGTAAAAACTGAAGAAAAGAGATTGAGTTGTGGTTTTCCGCAGTAACCAAATCACATCCATTCTTTCGCTTGTGTTTCCTAACTGTCCTATCTTAATCTGAGTGACCATTTATTTCTACAGAGATAATTCCAAATGTAGTGATGGTGCCAGTATTATCCAAGAGTTACGTAATTAAAAACACAAATGCTTTAGCTTCTTGCGTCATCATTTCCTGTCTAGCCCCAAGAGCCAACAGCATAAACAGCTTACAATAAATGGTGCTTGAGAGCTCTCACCTGCTGTGTATGACATAAAATGTATTATTCTCTACAATGTTATCTTAGTATCACTTGATCCTAAGTTGATCCAATGAGGATGTACACTATCTCAAAAATATTGGGATGCCTGCCTTTACACGCACATGAACTTTAATGGCATCCCAGTCTTAGTCCATAGGGTTCAATATTGAGTTGGCCCACCCTTTGCAACTATAACAGCTTCAACTCTTCTGGGAAGTCTGTCCACAAGGGTTAGGAGTGTGTCTATGGGAATGTTTGACCATTCTTCCAGAAGTACATTCATAGCTCCCAACTGTCCCTGATTTCGAGGGACTGTCCCTGATTTAGAACAAAGTCCCCCTGTCCCTCTTCCCTCCTCATTTGTCCCTCATTGTGGTCTGATCTATAGAGTTGTATATAAAATGTACTATTAATCTATCAAAAAAGTGTTTCCTAGTGCTAAACCTTTCATCCAATTTCTAAATTGCTGCATTTGTAAATTCCAAAAGCCAAAAAAAAAACCCACTTGTGGGTTTAACTAATCATTTTTAAAAATAATTCTTCTTTAAGGGGGCATGACAGGGGGTGTGTCCTATGCCTACATACTTTTTCTAATAGGTGTCCCTCGTTTCCATCTCAAAAATTGGGAGCTATGGTACATTTGTGAGGTCAGGCACTGATGTTGGACGGGAAGGCCTGGCTCACAGTCTCGGCTCTAATTCATCCCAAAGGTGTTCTATCATGTTGAGGTCAGGACTCTGTGCAGGCCAGTCAAGTTCCTCCACCCCAAACTCGCTCATCCATGTCTTTATGGACCTTGCTTTGTGCACTGGTGCGCAGTCACATTGAAACAGGAAGGGTCCATCCCACAAAGTAGGGAGCATGAAATTGTCCAAAATGTCTTGGTATACTGACACCTTAAGAGTTCCCTTCACTGGAACTAAGGTGCTAAGCCCAACCCCTGAAAAGTAACCCCGCACACTATAGTCCCCCCTCCACCAAATGATTTGGACCAGTGCACAAAGCAAGATCTACAAAGCCATGGATGAGCGAGTTTGGGGTGGAAGAACTTGACTGCCCGGCACAGAGTCCTGACCTCAACTCCATAGAACACCTTTGGGATGAACTAGAGGGGAGACTGCAACCCAGGCCTTCTTCTTCAACATCAGTGCCTGACCTCACAAATGCACTTCTGGAAGAATGGTCAAACATTCCCATAGACACACTCCTAAACCTTGTGGACAGCCTTCCCAGAAGAGTTGAAGCTGTTATAGCCACAAAGGGTGGGCCAACTCAGTATTGAACATTACGGACTAAGACTGGGATGCAATTAAAGTTCATGTGCGTGTAAAGGCAGGTGTCCCAATAATTTGGTAATATAGTGTATCTATTATCCACCAAGGAGTGCCACTCATCTACAAGTAAAGAACTACTACCTTCCTTCTCAATACTGCATCGGTGGCTGAGCAGAGCCTGACTGCATTGGTGGCAAGGTGGCCTCCCTTTCTAACATCATCTGTGCATTGCTGCAAGACTGTGTAACTGACTAAAATTAAGCAAATAAGTAAAATGAATTGTTAAAATTTAAATACACTTTTAGAACACTATTGCAGTGGGTAAAGAAAGCACATGAAAAACTCCATAGTGTAGCAAACTTTGTACCTTATTTATTTTATAAGCAGGGTAAAACTACTCCTTAGAGACAGTGTAGGTAAACAAACCACCATTCTGCTTGCCCTGGTGGATGTGATGGTTTCACCGCTCCGCCCTACACGTGTTTCTTCCTAATGGATGTCTATGCCACTAGAAGATGTTAGTAATTATTTAGTCACGTATTTTACATTATGAAATATCATTGTTTTTCCTGAGACATATTTATAGTAGTATAATTTGATCTTAAAGTAATAGGATAATTGTTTTAACACACTGAGGCAGCACAGCACAGTTTGTTTTTCTATTTTTTTTTTGTATTGTTCTGTATCATCTGTTGCTGTGCATTGCAACACAGGTGTACTGGCGTGCTACTCAAATGAATAGCACAACAGCAAACCAATACATTTAGGTCAATGTGAACGGGACATAGGGGCGTGGCTTGATGGTGGAGCAAGCGGACGTGTAGAGACATCGCTCCGGCTCACGAAAAGGCATCCTACAATGATCCTGGGTCCCTTCTCCTCCGCACTGGCACCAAACTACTACCCACAGTCATGGGAACATTTCAGGCTGGCGTCCATGGTGAAATACAGGCCACCCGCGCCAACATCCACGGCGGGACAGCTCGCCCGTTTCAGGTGGCAAGATGGCGCCGAGATGCAGGGCTGTTTGATCACAGGTGGCCAAAGCTCCTTGCACACACCCCTATGTTACCTCATTGCAATTCCACTACCCATTGCATCCATGAACAGATAGAGGGTGTGCATACTTTGCCTTTATCTATGCTCCTCAGGATGACTATTGCCCCTCCCCCTAATGTCTACGGAACTGGTATCCTAACATGTTCACCATTCCCAGACTGGACCTCTTTATAATCCTCGTAGTCAAGCTCTCTATGCTGCAGATGGTATACCGTCACTCACACATCCTTCCAACTGCAAATGTTTAATATCCTGAAGCTGGACCACTTTAATGCTGAAGCATTTTTTCTCCCTCCTGTTGTGTTGTTTGGGAGCCAAGCCCGACACCAGAACACCCCCATACCAGTTGGTGGCGTGGACAGTTCTCACTTAGTTGAGTGAAGTTTTTTCTTGGTTCAGGGATCCAAGGCTCGCTATGTTTGGGATGGCCAGGTGGGGTTTTTCATGGACTTCCTACCTTTTTTCTTTTTTTGGTTGTTCTTGTTGTTTTTGACATCTTTTTTCTTGTACTTTGGTTTTTCATGTGTATTTGTGCTTCCTTTACACTGAGGAGTGCCTTACACTTGTTATTATATGCCTATGTTCTTATATATCCTGGGCGGCATGGCGTGCAATGTTATGTCTCTGCTGTCTGCCACCAGAATATCCGTTATGTACTGTTTGACTTACCATGGCCAGACTGCTAAAGATAATTTTCTGGAATACTAGAGGGTTGAACTCACCCCAGAAGCGATCCCTGGTATTCTCAGTCCTGAAAAAACATCGCCCCCAAATTATTTGTCTCCAGTAAACACACCTGGTTGATTATAAAATAAGGTCCCTCAAGCGACCATGGTTGGCTCCAGGGCCGATCCTAGACGGGGTGCACGGGGTGCAGTGCACCCAGGCGCCAGAGAGGTGGGGTCGCTGAAGCGCCAGAGTGCTCCCTTCCCTCCTCCTCCTCTTGATTGTGTCCGGCAGCGGTGCTCTCCGCCGGTGTTAAAAGAAGAAAGGCGCCGCCGCCGCTGTGTGTGCTGCTCAAGCCCCTCCCTCCTCCTGTCAGAGAAAGAGACATCGGAGGCAGAGCGGCTGGTCTCTGCGTGGAGAGAGACCAGCCACACAGTGATGCCGCGGGGGGGGGGGAGCGGAGGAGCGGTCCGTGCCTGACACATTCTCCTCTGTGTCTCCCACTCCTGCCTGCTTTAAACTGCTCTGCTCTCCACCCGGGCGGCACGGCTGGCTGCACACTGTTCTCTCCTCTTCAGCTGCCACCCGGGTGTATATATGAACCCTAATGGAGGGGGGGCTGTAATAATGGAGGGGGGCTGTACTAATGGAGGGGGGGGCTGTACTAATGGAGGGGGGCTGTACTAATGGAGGGGGGCTGTACTAATGGGGGGCTGTACTAATGGGGGGGCTGTACTAATAATGGGAGGAGGCTGTACTAATGGGGGGGTCTGTACTAATGGGGTCTGTACTAATGGAGAGGGGGTCTGTACTAATGGGGTCTGTACTAATGGAGGGGAGGTCTGTACTAATGGTGGGGGGGTCTGTACTAATGGGGGGGTTCTGTACTAATGGAGGGGGGTCTGTCCTGGGGGGTCTGTACTAATGGAGGGGGGGTCTGTACTAATGGAGAGGGGGGGTCTGTACTAATGGGGGTCTGTACTAATAGGGGGGCTGTCCTGGGGGGTCTGTACTAATGGAGGGGGGTCTGTACTAATGGAGATGGGGTCTGTCCTGGGGGGTCTGTACTAATGGAGGGGGGTCTGTCCTGGGGGGGTCTGTACTAATGGAGGGGGGTCTGTACTAATGGAGGGGGGTCTGTACTAATGGAGGGGGGGTCTGTACTAATGGAGGGGGGTCTGTACTAATGGAGGGGGGGTCTGTACTAATGGAGGGGGGTCTGTACTAATGGAGGGGGGTCTGTACTAATGGAGAGGGGGTCTGTACTAATGGAGGGGGGGTCTGTACTAATGGAGAGGGGGTCTGTACTAATGGGGGGGTCTGTACTAATGGTGGGGTCTGTACTAATATGGGGGTCTCTACTAATGGAGGGGGGTCTGTCCTGGGGGTCTGTACTAATGGAGGGGGGGGCTGTACTAATAGGGGGGTCTGTACTGGGGGGTCTGTACTAATGGAGGGGGGGTCTGTACTAATGGAGAGGGGGTCTGTCCTGGGGGGTCTGTACTAATGGAGGGGGGGGTCTGTCCTGGGGGGTCTTAACTAATGGAGGGGGTCTGTACTAATGGAGGGGGGGTCTGTACTAATGGAGAGGGGTCTGTACTAATGGAGGGGGGGTCTGTACTAATGGAGAGGGGGTCTGTCCTGGGGGGCCTGTACTAATGGAGGGGGGTCTGTACTAATGGAGGGGGGGTCTGTACTAATGGAGGGGGGTCTGTACTAATGAGGGGGTCTGTCCTGGGGGGGTCTGTACTAATGGAGGGGTGGTTTGTCCTGTGGGGGTCTGTACTAATGGAGAGGGAGATCTGTCCTGGGGGGGTCTGTACTAATGGAGGGGGGGTTACCTGGGGGGATCTGTACTGAGTAAGGTCTGTACGGAGGGAGGGGTTTATACTTAGTGCGGGTTCTGCACTGACGGAGGGGGGTCTATATGTAGTGTAGGGGGGTCTGTACTGAGGGGCGACTATAGTTGGTGTAAGGGGGGTGACCCCAACCCTAGTGAAGCCAATGCAGCTGCGGGCTCTCCTTTCCCCCCTCCCTCTCCTTTCCCCCCTCCCTCTCCTCCTGCGTGCTGCTGTACTAGTGAGCGGTGCTTGCCAGCACAGCTGCCTACTATGTTTCTTCCCCCGCCTTCATATCAACCAGGGAGGAAACAGAATAGAAAAAGGAGCAGAGAAGAGGATTGTGGGATATATAGTCCCGAAAACTGGCAACCCCACTGTAACACGGAAACTGCAGCCCACACAGCATGCTCAGCTGAATGGGAAAGAGAGAGAGAGACAGGAGCCTGAGAAAGTTTTCAGGGAAGTACACCCAGGACTCCAGAGGGAGAGGACAGTGCTGAGAGAACACCATCAGAGAGAGAACCCTGCTGCCCTGCGCCACCAGAGGGAAAGCCACACAGCCTAGCGCCATCGCTGGCATTGAAAGGAATGGAGTCATTGCAGGAATACAGCGGAGTCACCATGGGCAATTCAGAGTGAGCTGACTCCTGATCAGAGGAACCGTTGCTGTATCGCTGGGTCAGGTGAGAGGGCCGATCGGCCAATATGTACTATGTCTGCAGTCTCTGATCATCTCCTGTAGTATGTCTGCAGTCTCTGACCATCTCTTGTAGTATGTCTGCAGTCTCTGACCATCTCCTGTAGTATGTCTGCAGTCTCTGACCATCTCCTGTATTATGTCTGCAATCTCTGAGCATCTCCTGTACTATGTCTGCAGTCTCTGACCATCTCCTGTACTATGTCTGCAGTCTGTGACCATCTCCTGTACTATGTCTGCAGTCTCTGATCATCTCCTGTACTACGTCTGCAGTCTCTGATCATCTCCTGTACCATGTCTGCAGTCTCTGGCTATCTCCTGTACTATGTCTGCAGTCTCTGACCATCTCCTGTACTATGTCTGCAGTCTCTGACCATCTCCTGTACTATGTCTGCAGTCTCTGATCATCTCCTGTATTATGTCTGCAGTCTCTGACCATCTCCTGTTCTATGATTGCAGTCTCTGATCATCTCCTGTATCATGTCTGCAGTCTCTGACCATCTCCTGTATCATGTCTGCAGTCTCTGACCATCTCCTGTACTATGTCTGCAGTCTCTGACCATCTCCTGTACTATGTCTGCAGTCTCTGATCATCTCCTGTATTATGTCTGCAGTCTCTGATCATCTCCTGTATCATGTCTGCAGTCTCTGACCATCTCCTGTATCATGTCTGCAGTCTCTGACCATCTCCTGTACTATGTCTGCAGTCTCTGACCATCTCCTGTACTATGTCTGCAGTCTCTGATCATCTCCTGTACTATGTCTGCAGTCTGTGACCATCTCCTGTATTATGTCTGCAGTCTCTGATCATTTCCTGTACTATGTCTGCAGTCTCTGACCATCTCCTGTACTATGTCTGCAGTCTCTGACCATCTCCTGTATCATGTCTGCAGTCTCTGACCATCTCCTGTACTATGTCTGCAGTCTCTGACCATCTCCTGTACTATGTCTGCAGTCTCTGATCATCTCCTGTATTATGTCTGCAGTCTCTGATCATCTCCTGTACTATGTCTGCAGTCTCTGATCATCTCCTGTATTATGTCTGCAGTCTCTGACCATCTCCTGTACTATGTCTGCAGTCTCTGATCATCTCCTGTACTATGTCTGCAGTCTGTGATCATCTCCTGTATCATGTCTGCAGTCTCTGACCATCTCCTGTACTATGTCTGCAGTCTCTGATCATCTCCTGTATTATGTCTGCAGTCTCTGATCATCTCCTGTACTATGTCTGCAGTCTCTGATCATCTCCTGTACTATGTCTGCAGTCTCTGATCATCTCCTGTACTATGTCTGCAGTCTCTGATCATCTCCTGTACTATGTCTGGGGGTTCTTTCTAACAGACTCTCTAACAGAAGCCCTCTTTGTGTGCATCAGAGAGACTCCCCTCCAGGTCTCATTAGTGTACGCTCTTCCTGTATTTTTTTTTATTGTTAAAAGATCATGGGAGGATCCTAGGGTAACAAAGACTTCTTAGGGGAGCATCTCTGTGTTTGAGTCATTGCCATAGAAACATTTGTAAAGAGGAGAAGTCGGTAAGATGACCACGCCCATGTGGGGGCACCAGAAATATTTCTGCACCTCTAACCTATTATGCTACCCATACAGCTTACTCTAGAGGGGTCTCTGTTTTGTTGGCCAAATCTCTCCATGCAGAGGTTTTGCAGAATAAGACCAACCCGGAAGGCAGGTATGTTGTACTTATAATACAAATTGCCTCTGTGACACTCACATTGGTGACTGTTTATGTACCCCCCTCATTTTCCACAGATGTGCCTGGGGGGAGGAGGCAGATCCTTCACTTCCTTTACCGACTGGGCCCAGGTTCATGGACTTACTGAAATATGGAGATGGAAACCCTGGGATATGTGTCAATATTTTTGCCATTCGGATTCTTTCCACACCATGTCTCGCATAGACCTGGCATTTGGTAAACAAGATATTCTCCCAGTGGTCTCTGACATATCCTATTCACCTAGGGGTGTATCGGATCATGCCCCCCTGGTGTGGATCTCCGTCTTCTTCCAGGCTCAGAGTGTGTGTCATCTGAATTCTCACTGGTTGGAGGATGAGATAGTACAGGGGGAATGTAAGAAGGGTATAGTGGAATACTGGAATGAGAACTCGGGCACAGCGGGCCTGCTTACGGAATGGGAGGCCTTTAAGATCACGTTGTGGGGTACTTTTATGTCCATTACTGGCATTCTACGTAATAATACCCAGCAACATACTGTGGAATTAGAGACAGCTATGACCTCTGCTGAAACTGCTTATGCCTCTAACCCTACTCCCACAAGCAGGGATACTTGGTTGCAATGTCGTAGGGGATATGAGCTCCGCCTACTGTACCTCACACAAATCTTTCAAGCATGGTAACAAGGCTGGCTGCCTCTTAGCTTACTTGACTAGACCTGAACACTCCCCTATTTCAATCCCGCGGATTATCTGCACAGGGACAGATTAGTGACGCTCCTAGAGATATCACGGAGATATTTCTGGACTTTTACAAGGACCTGTACTCATCCAGAGCAGAATACACTGACTCCCAACTAAAAGACTACCTACCCAGATATCTCTCCCCTCCCTTTCGGCTGAAAGCTGTGGAGACTTATGCCCCGTACACACGATCGGACATTGATCGGACATTCCGACAACAAAATCCATGGATTTTTTCCGACGGATGTTGGCTCAAACTTGTCTTGCATAAACACGGTCACACAAAGTTGTCGGAAAATCCGATCATTCTGAACGCGGTGACGTAAAATACGTATGTCGGGACTATAAACACGACAATAGCCAATAGCTTTCGTCTCTTAATTTATTCTGAGCATGCGTGGCCTTTTGTCCGTCGGATTTATCTACACACGATCGGAATTTGAAGGATCGGATTTTGTTGTCGGAAAATTTTACTTTGTGTGTCGGAAATTCCGATGGAAAAAGTCCGATGGAGCCTACACACGGTCAGAATTTCCGACAACAAGCTCCAATTGCACATATTCCGTCCGACCATGTGTACAGGGCATTAGAGTCGCCTCTCTCTGTTGAGGAAATCGCAATGGCCACTTTGCACCTACCGGCACATAATACACCAGGCTTAGACAGCTTCCCTGCTGAGTTGTATTCCCAGTTTCAACACTTAATATTCTTATTTCTTCTGCATACTTATAACAAGGCCTTGAACACTGAAATTCCCCCAACCCCCCTGAGGGAGGCTTTGATTATCCTATTATAGAAGCCATGCAAGGATCCTCTTAAATGTGACTCATACCGCCTGATTTCTCTTATAAATGTGGATGGTAAAATCCTTGCCAAGGTCTTGGCCAACCGTCTGAACACTGGTTGCGAAACGGGTCAGGAGCGATCAAGGAGGCTTTATACCTCGCAGATCTACGAGAATGAATATAGACTGTTCCTCAATCTCCAATCCCCCCATGACTGCACACCTACCCGGGCCATTGTGTCCTTGGACACACGTAAGGCCTTTGATAGTGTGGAATGGCCCTATCTTTTTTAAGTATTACAGAGGTATGGCTTAGGCCCCCACATTATTGCTTGGATAAGACTCCTTTACACCTCCCCACTGGCCTGCATACGAGTTAACTCCCACACTATGGATACTTTGCCTATTACTAGAGGCACTAGGCATAGGTGTCCGTTGTCACCCCTCCTATTTGCCCTGGCTATGGAGCCGCTACCTGTGCATATTCGCTGCTCCCAGCTGATTAAAGGCCTTCTTATTGCCACAATAGAGGAACAAATCTCGTTGTATGCTGATGATACCCTGGTATAACTTGCCGACACCCAGGACTCATTAAAGACGCTATCAGAGATAGACAATTTTGGTGACTACTCCAGGTTCCGGGTGAACTGGGACAAATCTAATCTTTTCCCTTTGGACCCTGATGCAACCTTGTAGATTCACCCTGACTCCAGACTACAGGTAGTGTCCTCTTTTAGATACTTGGGGGTTATCGTGCAGTTGCCCTTGTCCTCCTATATTGAAAACAACCTGTGTCCCCTACTGACCCAGGTACAAATACAGACTAAACAGTGGATAGACCTACCCCTAGACCTAATGAGAAGGGCTAATACCCTTAGAATGATCTATCTACCTAAGCTGCTATATGTTCTAGCCAACTCACCCTGTAAAGTCCCTAAATCCATCTTCAAGCGGATAGATACAATCTGCATAGCATTCTTGTGGATTGGTAGATCCCCTATAGTGGCACTAGAGACGTTGCGTTTGCCGACGCATCTGGCAGGTTTGGCGTTCCCTAACGTTTACTCAGGGCAGCCATCAGAAATTTTTGGGCCCCTTACACAGCGTTAGGCCTGGCCTCCCCAGTCACCTCCCACACACACACACCTGTATATATGTCAGCCCCCCCACAAACACCTGTGTATATCAGCCCCTCACATACACACAGTGCTGTGTTTTGGTCTAGGCCAAACAAGGGACCTCGCACACTCACCAGGGACCTGGGACCCTGCACAACCACAAGGGACCTGGGACCCCGCACAACCACCAGGGACCCCGCACAGGGACCCCACACAACCACCAGGGACCCCGCACAGCCACCAGGGACCCAGGACCCCGCACAGCCACCAGGGACCCCGCACAGGGACCCCACACAACCACCAGGGACCTCGCACAGCCACCAGGGACCCGGGACCCCGCACAGCCACCAGGGACCTGGGACCCCGCACAGCCACCAGAGACCCAGCACAACCGCCAGGGACCCGGGACCCCACACAACCACCAGGGACCCCACACAACCACCAGGGACCTCGCACAGCCACCAGGGACTCCACACAACCACCAGGGACCCGGGACCCAACACAGGGACCCCGCACGGCCACCAGGGACCTGGGACCCCGCACAGCCACCAGAGACCCAGCACAACCGCCAGGGACCCGGAACCCCGCACAGCCACCAGGGACCCCACACAACCACCAGGGACCTCGCACAGCCACCAGGGACCCCACACAACCACCAGGGACCCGGGACCCCACACAGGGACCCCGCACGGCCACCAGGGACCTCGCACAGCCACCAGTGACCCCACACAACCACCAGGGACCCTGCACAGGGACCCCGCACAGCCACCAGGGGCCCAGAATAGCCATTTGAGAAGGAAGGGGTGGGACAATTTTAGATGGAGGGGGGGCGCCTTATTTTAGTCTTTCCTGGGGCAGCACAACATCAAAATTCACTACTGCATATACAAATCTGTACACACACAAGGCTCTGGCCCCTCTTTGTACACCAACAGCCCCCCTCCCTTTCCCACACAGCCCTTACTTGTAAATCAGGTCTTCCTACCAAGTCCCAGGTCGTTTTCACAAAGCTGATATGTTGCTGAGAAGCATAGTACAGATCACACGAACAGTGAACATGTACATAGTAGCCAGAGGTGGCAGTAAAGTGAGGCCCGGAACAATAAAAGAAAAGCAATGAGTGGAGGGCCGGGCATGACAGGGTGTCTAGGGGACACATAGGGTTAAAGTTTTTGAAAGTTAGAGGGGGAGGAGAGAGAAGTAAGTTTGGGGGGAGTGGACAGATAAAAGGAGGGGGCGGTGACAGAACGGGCAGTGTGTAAGGAGAATAGACAAGAGGAGGCAGAATCTCTCTGCTCCTCAGCGATGGCAGCTTTAGAGAACCTGTTAGCCCGTTTAAAACAGGCGGCGGAAGATAGGGGGTCGGAGTGGCTCCAGCGACAGGTGGCGGAGATGCTCGGCGGGGAGCCCGGTGGAGCAGTGAGAGCGGAGGAGCCGGCGGCGCGTGCGCGGAGATCGAGGCCTCCGGCGCGGTACTCACCAGGGCCTACTAGTAGGATAGAAAGAGTCGTGAGGAGTCCGGGGGAAGAGAGATCGCTCCCGCCGGCAAAACGGGGATACCAGGAGGCAGCGGCAAGGTCTGGGCGCGGTACACAGCGTGTGAGGAGCCCATCGGGCGGGGCCACGGGCCGCAATGGCGCCGCTTCCCTGCGCTCGGCTATCAGAGGGAGAAGACAGACTGTCACCCCAGCAGCTCTGAACGAGAGTGGGGGAATGATGGAGGGAGCATAGCGGCGGATGGAGATGGTGGAGCGGTGAGCAGAGGGTCGAAATACACTGCGAGGGGGCGGAGCTCCCTCGGCAGCGCAGAGGTGTCACAAGATGGTGGATGGATTCGTGCACAGGCTGGCCCGGTGGCAGGGACGTCAGGGCAGCGTTCCCAATCAGATCGCAACAGGGGAAAAACTCCACAGCGGGAAGACAGCAGGGGCTCAAGACGGGACTCGTCTGTGGCGTCCTTTCCAACGCACAGAGCACAATCTGAGGAGGAAATGTCGGATGTCGCGGAGGAGCCAAGGCAGGAAGCACCGTTGAGGGAAGGCGGTACAGCGGCTGTTGGGAGATCTCCTGGTCAGCCCGGTAAGTCCAGTGACAACTTATCGTTCACAAATGCATTGCAGGGTTTGTTGGGGGTGGTGGAAACAGGTACAGCGGGAGTAGCGGCACTGGCGCCACGGGCGATTAGGCAGGCTCCGGACCACCAACTGGCGGGTACTGTATCCGCCAATTCGGGGTCCACAGGACAGCTACAAGAATTATTGGAAGGTTTGCGGGTGTTGGTGGGTCGTTTTGGCACTGCACAAGGAGCCATGCAAGGGGGTGCCCAGGGTGTGGTAACGGCAGAGGGTGATGTGATTTCAGGGGGTGGGCCTGGACCTGTGGAACAGGTGGCCGCAGTGGGCCACGGAGAACAGACGCTGGAGTTGGAGACAGGAAAAGATACGACGAGTGCGAAGGGGAACACAGAAACCAGTGGTAGGGCAGATGTGGTTAGGTTAGCCGATGCAGCAAGATGCGAGATATATGTCTGTTTCGAGGGCCCGCTGGGAGCTCATTTGAAACAGGACGTGAAGGAAAAAATATATAAAGGGGAATACGTCGAAATATTCTCCTTGTTGCCATTGGAAAAGTTTAACCTGGATAGGGTTAAGCCCAACGATTCCAAGAAGGAGGATGAGGAGAAGAGGAGATATAGATTGATACCGCGGACGTTTGTAAATTGGTTACAGGCGTTTGCTATCATGGCCAGCGTCATTGGCGAAAGGAATCCGGAACATTGTTCCGGGTTGTTTTGTTATATGGATGCTATAGGGGAAGCGCACAGGGTTTATGGTGGTACGGCTTGGTTGAGGTACGACGAACAGTTTCGTCAACGCAGAGCGATGCGCCCTGAGCTGCGTTGGGACCATAAGGACATCAGCTTATGGATGAGACTGATGGCGTCAGCTAGGGCCCCGCCTCAGTTATTTCAGGGGGGGGCCGGGGGTAACCAATCCTCAGTACTACCGGCCGGCAGAAAATGGGGAGTGTGCTGGCAGTACAACGAGGGATCATGTAGGTTCGGAGGATCTTGCAAGTTTAAGCACGAGTGTTCAGGGTGTGGGGGAACCCATACCTTGGCTCGGTGTTTCAAAAAAGGAAAGCGTACCTGGGACGTTGTTAACAAGAGGGACGACGCCGGTGATGGTGGAAAGGATGCGGCCTTTCCTAAGTAAGTATCCAGATGGGGAGGCAGCACGGTTGTTGTTTAGGGGGTTTACTGAGGGGTTTAAGATACCGTGTTCATTGGAGGTGGTGCCTCCGGTGGCTCGGAATCTGAGATCCGCATTGCAATACCCGGGTGTGGTAGGGAAAAAATTGGAAAAAGAGGTAAATTTGGGACGAATGGGGGGGCCATTTGGGGAACAGCCATTCAAGGCATTTGTGGTGTCGCCATTGGGCGTGGTACCAAAGAAGGAACCGAATAAGTTTCGGTTGATTCACCACTTATCATTCCCAAAAGGAGGTTCGGTTAACGATTTCATTGACCCTGAGGCCTGTACGGTGTCATACACTTCGTTCGACGCAGCAGTCCGATGGGTCCGGCGATATGGAAAAGGTGCATTGATGGCAAAATAGGATATAGAGGCGGCTTTTAGGCTACTTCCGGTTCACCCGGATAGTTTTTGGCTGCTGGGTTGCCACTGGCAAGAGCAATTTTACGTGGACAAGTGTTTACCCATGGGTTGTTCGATTTCCTGCGCCATGTTTGAGGTTTTCAGTTCCTTCTTAGAGTGGGTGGTAAGGGACGTATCGGGGCTGGAATCTGTGATCCATTATTTGGATGACTTCCTATGCATAGGCCCCCCTTCCTCCAATGTGTGTGCGATATTACTAGCAACGTTGCAACACATTGCGGAACGATTTGGGGTGCCCCTGTCTGCAGAAAAAACGGAAGGCCCCAAGTCAGAGATTAGCTTCTTGGGGATTGTGATTGATTCCGAGGCAATGGAATGCAGGCTACCGCAGGATAAATTGGAGGATCTGCAAAAAGTAATCAGAGAGATACATGGGATGAGGAAAGTTCAGCTCAGGGTACTGCAATCATTGCTAGGAAAATTGAATTTTGCTTGTAGGATAATACCAATGGGTAGAGTTTTTTGCCGCCGGCTGTCAGCTGCCACGGCGGGGGTAAAAGCACCGACCCATTTCGTCAGGCTTAATAAAGAACATCGTGAGGACCTAAAGGTGTGGTACCATTTTCTGATGGAGTACAATTGGAAGTCGGTGTGGATGGAGGGCCCGGTAAGTAATTTCGACGTGGAGTTGGTTACGGACGCGGCGGGCTCAACGGGCTATGGGGCATATTTTCAGGGGCAATGGAGTGCGGAACCTTGGCCAAAATCCTGGGTGGAAGCAGGATTCATTCGCAACCCGGTATTACTAGAATTGTTTCCGGTAGTATTGGCCATAGAGTTGTGGGGACAGTCTTGTCAGAACTTAAAGTTGCGATTGAATTGCGATAATATGGGAGTGGTGCAGGTAGTCAATCGCATGTCAGCGTCTTCCCAACCGGTCATAAGGCTTTTACGGCAGTTGGTGTTGCGATGCTTGCAATTGAATATTTTCATATATGCTGTCCACATACCGGGGATTGATAACACATTAGCTGATTCACTGTCTCGGTTTCAGTGGGACAAGTTCAGGGCTTTAGCTCCGACTGCAGAGTTCGAGGGAATTCCTTGCCCGGAATGGATCTGGGAGCTGGCATTGGAGTCGTCGCGGGATGGATACAGAGGTCTGTGAGTGAGTCCACTTGGGTGGCATATGTAAAAGTATGGAAAGAATGGTCTGAACTTCTCAGGGTTACTGAGGTTGGTGAGAATGGCGGGGAGGTGAGATTCATGGTATTATATTTTGTTGCAAGGAATATGGAGAATGGGGTGGGTGTATCGTCCATTGGAAAAAAGTTGGCCGCACTGTCATTTCTATTTAAACTACAAGGACAGGAGGATTGGTCAAAAGATTTTTGGGTGAGGCAGGCCTTAAAAGGATACAGAAAGGGTCGCAATAGCAGGGATAACCGTAGGCCTGTTACTTATCAAAACTTGGTATCAATCTGTGGGCAACTAAGGTTGGTGTGTGAATCACATTATTAATGTTTGCTGTTTACGGCGGCTTTTTCGTTAGCCTTTTTTGGGGCTTTTCGGGTGGGGGAGTTGGTTAGTCCGTCCAGACGGGAAGCCGGAGGCATGTTGGTTCAGGATGTGAGCATTTTCGCTGATAGGGTGGGCTTACGGCTGAGGAGATCTAAAACCGATCAATCGGGAAGGGGCATAGATGTGTGGTTGTTCGCCCTACCGGGCTCAGCAGTATGCCCTGTAAAAACTGTTAGTGCTTTTCGGAAAGTTAGACCGTTGGGTGCGGGGCCATTGTTATGTCATGAAGACGGGTCGAATTTATCAAGATTTCAATTTGTGGCCGTTTTTAGAAAATGCTTGTATGAGGTAGGTTTGGAAGGAAAAGCTTATGCCTCACACTCCTTCCGCATTGGGGCGGCTACAGAAGCTGCCAGATGTGGGTTGGATGAGGCGGCGGTTAAAAGAATAGGGAGATGGGAATCAAAGAGATTCCGTTCTTACATTCGTCCTCAACTGGCGGTAGAATAATAAAAAAAAAAAAAAAAAAAAAAAAAAAAAGTTCCGATGTTGCACGCAGAAGGTTGGTATTATTAGGGTATGGGCGTCAATTTTCCTTGTTAATTTTTCGTTTCAGATGGAGTGTCTCCATGCCTCGTCTGGATACTAGGACACTCGTATGTCTGCTGGGGGGCAAGGAGAGGGGATGTGAGACCCGATGGGAGGCAGTTGGGCATATCCAGGAAGGTGGCTTTGATCAGGTGGCTAGGAAAACCAGGTATGAGGTGGGGTAGTGTTGTGCCAGAGGTGGAGCGACATGCATGGCTCGATAGGCCTCCGGATGTGTTGGTTATTCACGCCGGGGGTAACGATTTTGGAGTAAGTACAGTCAGGGAACTGATAGCGGATGTGAAGGCAGATCTGTTACGCATCCGTTCTAGGTTTCCGTATACATTGCTGTTGTGGTCGGACATTGTGGCGCGTACGGTGTGGCGCAATGCCAGGTCGGTTGAGCGGTTAAACAAGGCACGTATAAGAGTGAATAAGGTGGTTGGAAGATTTTTAGTGCAACAAGGGGGCATTGTGATTCGTCATAGAGAGTTGGAGATTAACGTAGGCCTCTATTTGAAAAAAGATGGGGTTCACCTCACGGATGTGGGGACTGATTTGTGGACCATGGGATTACAGGAAGGAATTCAAAGGGCTTTGCGGGTGTGGAGGGGCCCTTAAGGATAAGGTTTCATCCTTTCGGGCTGTGGCTGGTTTTTTGAGGTTGGTCGGTGACGGTAGCGGTGAATAAAAGGTTAAAAAGGGGTGGGGGGTCATCAATAGTATGGCCCCTCCTGTGTATTCAGAAACGGAATACCGGTATGTTGCACTGCGGGCAGGGGTTGTCTCCGAGCGGTACAGCTGGAGGCCTTATCAGTTTAAATCATGGTGCTCGCAGTGTACTGTTTGTTGATGGGTGGTAAAAAGGGGTGTAGCTCCGTCACTGACCAACAGATTGGTTTAAAATATGTTGAACTTTATCTAAGGTTATATATATATGTTATATATATATGTTATTTATATATTTAAATTTTGATATTGGAGTAATTTTATACGGTTGTTTTAATAAAGAGGCTGTCGTGGCCATTTTATACTCCAGAAATATGGTGTGGTCTCATTATTGAGGAAGGAAAGGGGCGGAGTATTAGGTGGCTTTTAATAAGTTAAAATGGGGGAAAATCTGGACTACACTGGTCAAGAGCTTGATGTCAGAGTTCAGTGTCAGCGACACAAGAACAGCAGAAGCTGGGAGATCGTTTGTGTAATGCACAGCACGGCTCCCCTCCACCCACCCATCCTGTCTTCTCCTGGCCCGGGCGGGCCCCGGGGCCCCTTACACCTGTGACGGCTGTACCCCCCCTGATGGCGGCCCTGCGTTGACTTATACTATTTGGCCAACTGGTCCACATTCATGACTGCCTGCACCCCGTTGCGGCAAACGCCTGTACATCCACTGAGAGAGCTATCGCATCCTCTCTAGAGACCCTCCATAACATTATATACAGAGGTCGTGTTCCGGACAGCCCAGGCACATCTATACTAAATACCTCATTCTCCCTGTTTAAAATAATTGTCTCAAAAATTTCAAAGGAGTCATGGTCAGCGTTCCCTAACGACCCTCTGTGGTTCAATCCAAACTTGAAAGAACTGTGCTCTATACCTGACCCACAACGTTGGTATTCCAAAGGAGTTAAATACCTGTGTCATTTGTATGATAAGCAGGGATTTAAGTCCTTTCAACAGATGCATGCTGATTTTGACCTACCACACTCATATATGTTCTTCTATTACCAACTCCGACACGCTATTCGTGCCCAGTTTGGCTCTTTAGAAAACCCTGTCATTATACCTCAGTTAGAGAAAATACTACGACACCCTGACCTTACTAAACTTATCTCCGCATACTATGCTGCCCTTATGACTGACTGTAACCCTAGATTCCGAGTGGCCCAGGCGAAATGGGCCTCTATGGACAGTACACTTACAGAAGATGACTGGTTCTAATTCAGTGACACATACAAGACCTCAGTAATATCCTCCAAAGATCGTATCATAAATATAAACATTTTTCACCTATCCCACCTTACCCCTGCTAGGTTACATAAAATGGGATTGGCTCTCACAGCAGACGAGGATGTGGCCGAATGGCAGACTTTTTACACTGTTTCTGGACTTGTCCAATAATCTGAGACTTTTGGATGGAGATAGGGTCTTTCATCTCATCGGCAATAGGCCTCACAAAACATTCTCCACCCCAAAAATTGCCTCCTAGGCATTTTTGAGGATCTTCACATTTCAACCCATGCAAAGAGACTCCTTCACATCCTCCATTTCTACGCAAAGAAAGCCATTCTATTGTCCTGGAAAGGATCACAAATACCTCTAAAATCCTTCTGGCTAAAACTGATCAATGACTCTTTGCCTCTATACAAACTCATGTTTGAGGTTCGGAAAACAACCAAAACCTTTCACAAAATATGGGGCAGATGACTGGCAAGTCCTCTAACCCTTACTACAGGTAGATACTCTGCTGTGTACTGTTCCTTACCATGTCAACCCCCCTGGTTGCTTCATAAATGGAGAAGTGCATGCTGATCATTCCCTGTAACTTTGTACTTAATAACCACAAGAGACATGTAAATTGAAATCTGTTTATTGACCACTCAAGTGTACCTATGCAAAATGCAATGCTATGAATAACCAAAGTTTTTCTTTTGTATGTTGATGTACAAATGTAATAAAAATATCTTTAAAAAAAAAAAAAGAACGGGACATAATCTTCATCTTGGCATTCTGCAGTGTTTCCAAGAAGTCAGTAGAAGGGAATTCTTTGATTTTTAAATAGTGTTGCATTCTAAAGTGGAAATTACAGAAAACAAAAATTCTAAAACCCAAACACACATATACAATTCATAAGACAAGGTACTGCTCCAGTGCAGGTGAGCTGCATACACTTTCTAGGGGCTGCCCATACATAATTTCCTTTCCACTTTAATACTGTGATAGCAATTTGTACAACATGTAGTGTTAATCATCATAGCTTGACTTTAGATAACATTTTTATTTCGAAAAATAATCCATTTGACCGCACTACAGTATTTTTTTTGTTTGTATATTTACATAAATTATATTCTTTTTGTGCAATACTAGGCCTCATTCTTATGATGTACTCTAATGCAGCCCACATGGCTGCAGGTGATTTAAAAGCAGTTACATATAAAGGCAGGTATTGTGAAAGCGTTGTAATTACAATTCTTTTGAAACATGTTTTGATACAACTATTGCTATTCTTCACTATGGCAGGTGAGAAGAACTTTTGCATTCTTTGTAAGATATGCTATTGAAAAGGAGGAAGTGGGTGTGCCTGTATTAACTGCTCTGATTCCACTTATCATTTTGCCAAAAAGTTTAGAAGACCAAGCATTTTTCTTTTCCTCCAGGCTTTGTTACAACTGCATGGTTGCAAACACTCCAGTTCCTCGAACAAATGTGGAGACCACATGGCCAATCCCAACTTTCAATCATGGTAATTTGAGCACCACCCACTAATGAATGGCACACTGCCCATTTTGTCACCATGATCTAGGAATATCCTGAGTAATCAGGGCCTGTAACTAATTTGTGTTGCAGACCCCATTACCTTAGTAATTTAATAGTATTGTTTTTTTAGTCCCAACATTTCCAATATTTGATTCTGTGAGCCTGTATCTGGGACCTCTGTCCTCATTTTTTTGTTTGTAACTGCTTTTATTGCTTGCTTTGCCTTCTTCTTCCTCCAATGAAAAAGTTTCTTTATCCGCTGTCTCTGAGAACATGGTGGTTGTTGACTGTGAAGCAGATTCCACATAAGCCAGATCTCTGCAGGCTTTAGGCTATGTACCACCATCAAGTCCCGGTAGAAGCAAGGATCAAATGTTTGCAGGTGGGGGGCCGCTGAGGGTTTGGTGATTCCAAAAGTTTTAAACCCTTCATGTAGCACTGGCGTGATGTTAACTCTCTGTAAGCACATGCCAAGAAAGACATCATCTATGGGGAAGAGCTCCACCTCATTGCAGGATTTGGATAGTTTCTTCATGGTCACGCCTGACATTAGGAATCCTCCCCCACCCGCATATGCTGGGTACATGCCTAATCCATACATTGTCTCTGGTATGTAGTATTTACTCTTCTTTGATCGTATAGGCTTAGCACGATTTATAATATCACCAACAAACAAGTCTTTGGAAGGATCTTGAGTCTGTGAGTAACTAATCAGATTCTCTACATTAACAAAAACATCAGTGTCTCCTTTAAATACAAACTTAACGTTGCCGCAGAATTGTTCTGCCCAGCTAAGGAAGTGAATCTCTTTCAGTGTCAAGTTAAAAAAGGTGTCAAGAAAATCCCAAAGTAGGATGTCCTTGTAGTAATGGCTCTCCTGTTGCATGAGCGACTCCCACATGGACACAGCAGATTTATTCCTGGGCGTTCCCAGAAGGAACACTCTTCGAACCCTTGCCCCATTAATAACCCCTTCTCGACCCCAGGTCTTGCGCACACTCTCTCGTCGGTCAAATTCTTCCACAATAGACTTTACAGCAATGAGGAGGAATGAATCTCCTGGGGGTTTGGAACATTTATTTGGCTGGTTGATCAGCAAGGTGAAGTTTCGCTGGTCTTTACTCTTGAGATACTGATGAAAGTCAAACACTGGTGGTGTAACTGCAGCCTGATCAGTAGGCTTATTCTCCTCAATATCTTCCTCTACATGGTATGCTTCGGAGAGAAGCCTGGCACTACTCGCCCTTTCATTTGTCTCCAAAAACTTCCTCGGCTTTGCAGTTTTGGACACAATCTTTACCTGCTTTGGTTTAACAGGGGATATTTTTGACGTTGGTCTCATCAGAGTGTAGAATAATGTACATAGAGCGATTAAGAGAAAAAGAGTGCAGAGAATATCCCCTTTAAGACGAACTCTCATTTTTACCTGGGCGTTTTTAGTGGTTACGTACTTGTATCATATAAAAGTTTGTATGATCCCATCTGAAACAAAGAACATGAATTAGAACAATATTTGTTAACAATTCATTTATTATATATGGATGTATTGTATGCTTCTGCATTTTTTTTCAAGATTTGTTTCTATGTGTGGTAAATGAGATTACAATGAAGGTATACAGGTAATGTTCATAGGGGGTGTCAGCCATTATGGGTTGTACACATATCTATCAAAACAGAAATGATGCATTGCCTTTTATATACAGTGCCTTGAAAAAGTATTCATACCCCTTGAAACTTTCCACATTTTGTCATGTTACAACCAAAAATGTAAATGTATTTTATTGGGATTTTATGTGATAGACCAACACAAAGTGGTACATAATTGTGAGGTGGAAGGAAAATGATAATTGGTTTTCAAAATGTTTTACAAATAAATATCTCAAAAGTGTGGCGTGCATTTGTATTCAGACTCTGATACCCCTAACTAAAATCTAGTGGAACCAATTGCCTTCAGAAGTCACCTAATTAGTAAATAGAGACCACCTGTGCGGAATTTAATCACAGTATAAATACAACTGTTCTCTGAAGCCCTCAGAGGTTTGTTAGAAAACCTTAGTGAACAAACAGCATCAAAAAGGCAAAGGAACACACCAGACAGGTCAGGATAAAGTTGTGGAAAAGTTTAAAGCAGAGTCAGGTTATAGAAAAATATCCCAAGCTTTGAACATCTCATGGACCACTGTTCAATCCATCATCCGAAAATGGAAAGAGTATGGCACAACTGCAAAACTACTAAGACATGGCCGTCCACCTAAACTGACAGGACGGGCAAGTAGAACATTAATCAGAGAAGCGGCCAAGAGGCCCATGGTAACTCTGGAGAAGCTGTAGAGATCCACAGCTCAGGTGGGAGAATCTGTCCACTAGACAACTATTAGTCGTGCAGTCAGTGGTGTACTAACTGGAGGGCGGTCCGCCCCGGGTGCCACACACTGGGGGGGGGGTGTCAGGCGGCGCCCCCGTCCTCCCCTGTATGAAACAGTGTCAGCGGGGTGGGCTTGGCAGCGCAGTGGCAATGTGACAGGCTGACAGCACAGGGAGAGCCCAACTGTGACAGGGTGCAGGGGGTGCCCAGGTCGGGTGCGGACTGTACCGCTACCCGGGTGACACGCAGGACTGGCCGCCAGAGCAGGAGAAAGGAAACACTGTCTCTCGCTCTCTTGTACGGCAGGGGAGGGAGAGCGAGAGACAGTGGGGCAGCGCTGAATAGAGGACAGGAAGAGGTAGGAATGGGCAGAGCTATGCAACATGCAGGGGCTCCAAAACTGGGGGGGCTGTGTAATGTGCAGTGGGTCCAGAGCTGTGGAGGGAGGCTGTGTAATGTACAGCGGGTCCAGAGCTGTGGGGGAGGGATGTGTAATGTGCAGGGGGTCCAGAGCTATGGGTTGGGCTGTGTAATGTGCAGGGGGTCCAGAGCTGTGGGGGGGCTGTGTAATGTGCAGGGGTCCAGAGCTGTGGGGTGGGGGGGCTGTGTAATGTAAAGGGGTCCAGAGGTGCAGGGGGTTGTGCATTGTAAAGGGGTCCAGAGGTGCAGGGTGTTGTGTAATGTAAAGGGGTCCAGAGGTGCAGGGGATTGTGTAATGTAAAGGGGTCCAGAGGTGCAGGGTGTTGTGTAATGTAAAGGTGTCCAGAGGTGCAGGGGGTTGTGTAATGTAAAGGAGTCCAGAGGTGCAGGGGGATGTGTAATGTAAAGGGCTCCAGAGGTGCAGGGGGTTGTGTAATGTAAAGGGGTCCAGAGGTGCAGAGTGCTGTGTAATGTAATGTAATGTGGTCCAGGGGTGCAGGGGGTTGTGTAATGTAATGGGGTCCAGAGGTGCAGGGGGTTGTGTAATGTAAAGGGGTCCAGAGGTGCAGGGCGCTGTGTAATGTAAAGGAGTCCAGAGCTGCAGGGGGGGCTGTGTAATGTGCAGGGGTCCAGAGCTGCGGGGGAGGGTCTGTGTAATGTAAAGGGGTCAAGTTGTGGAGAGGGGGTACAAAGTAGTGACAGAGGGATATTGGGGGATGCAGAGGTATGCAGGGGCACAGTGGGGTGTTTTTACATTTTAAAGGTTGGGGGGGTACCAGATATAGGATCCGCCCCGGGTGCCAAATGCTCTAGATGCGCCCCTGGGGTGTTCTGTTCCACTGATCACCCATATCAGGGGACACAACACTGACCACCAAAGTAAGGGCCCTTTTCTACTAACCACTGATATCAGAAGACGCTACACTGGCCACCAATCTAAGGGCATTTTCCACTGACCACCAATATTAGGGATCCTTCTATCCTGACTACCATTGTTAGGGGGCACTACAATGACCACCAGTGAAATCTTCACATATAAATATTAGGATCTGGCTTACATCCATTTCTAGCATGCCACTCTGCATCTGGCTGGAATTAGTTGTCAGCTCTTGCTGACAACTGGCAGACTGCAGCAGGGAGTAAAGGTGAGCAAACCCCTGAATTTTCCATATGAAGATCTCTGTTTCAGAAGTAAGTGTATTGTACCAATTACAGTTTTTGGTGATTATCTTTTCTGATCTGAATAATAAAACGATGCGAAGACTTTCAGTACAGTACTAGAGTGTGGAATTTTTAATAGCTGATTCTAAATGTAAAAATGAAAAGCACTCAAAGGACCTGGCCTTTAAATGAAACATGTCATTATGGGACAAGCATGCAGCTCAGAACACCTGCCTTCACTGGGTGCATACTTGTTTCAGGTCAATAATTCAGAAATTGTTGAAGCCGAAGGATCAACATGACAGTAAGGTAGGTAGTGTTTTTAAAAGGAGATCTACAAAAAGCAATGTCACCTGTATTTCCTTAAGGCCCCACACACATTTTGATAACACAACACATTACTGCATGTTGCACTGCACAGCATTAAGGCAGCCTGTTCAATTTAAATAGGCTGCCAGTGCACCTTAACGCACACAAAAATGGACATGCACTATTTTTTTTAAGCTCATTGCACTTCAACAGATATATATCGTTCACATATGTGCCTTGTGGTGTGTTACAACAGCACAAAGTTTCAGTCAGTTGTGCGGCCGGGTTCATGTGCTGGCAAGAAAATGCTAATAGGAGAAGAGAGATGAGCGCATCAGTGCGCTGCTTCTCATTTCTCTGTTAAGTCACTGGCTGGTCACCCTCTCTCCATGTCTTTATGGACCTCGCTTTGTGCACTGGTGTGCAGTCATGTTGGAACAGGAAGGGGCCATCCCCAAACTGTTCCCACAAAGTTGGGAGCATAAAATCTATAAAAAGATGGATGAGCGAGTTTGGGGTGGAAGAACTTGACTGGTCTGTACAGAGTCCTGACCTCAACACCATAGAACACCTTTGGGATGAATTAGAGCAGAGATTGCGAGCCAGGCCTTTTCGTCCACATCAGTGCCTGACTTCACAAATGCTCTTCTGAAGAATAGTCAAACATTCCCATAGACACACTCCTAAACCTTGTGAGCTGCCTTCCCAGAAGAGTTGATGCTGTTATAGCTGCAGATGGTTGGCCAACTCAATATTGAACCCTACAGACTGGCATGCCATTAAAGTTCATGTGTGTGTAAAGACATGTGTCCCAATACTTGATGTAGCACCCTGGTAGTAGGCAGGGTTGCTAACAAATTTAGCTTGCTAGGTGGTAACTAGCCTGGCTGATTGAAAGGGAATTCACTGGCTTTTCCCTGACTCTGGATTTGATGCACCTCTCTCTCTTCTGTCACTAGGTGGCATTGTTCCCTGTGGCATTAGAATGACCAGGGCCTAGTGAATTCAGACTAGGAGTGGATGGGTTGTTTCAGCCAATTGGCAGGGGTTTTTTTAGTCCCTTGGCCTGCTGGAAGAGCCCATTTATTCAGGAGGAGTCAGATGATCGGTGTTCTATGCCACTTGGACAGCTGCATGGGTGGATGTGTGTCATAAGGCTCCGGGTTGCTAGGCCAGATGCCTGAGGCCTATCCCGGGAGCACCTGGCTGCTAGGCTGTCTGAGGCCTATCCAGGTTTGAGAGAAGCAATGCGGGGTTGGGAAGCTTCAGGTCTGAAGCCCAGCCGAATTGCAGAGTTTCCGCCGGACGGGGAACTGAATTGTTGCCAGTGGTGAGGGAGAAACAGTTGCCATAAGGCATAGCTCCCAAATGTCCCTAAATTTCGAGGGACTATCCCTGATTTGGAACAATGTCCCTCTGTCCCTCATTCCTCCTAATTTGTCCCTTGTTTTGGTCTGATCCATATAGTTGTATATAAAATGCACTTTTTATCTTTCAAAGATTTTTCCCAGTGCTAAACCTTTCATCCAATTTCTAAATGGCTGCATTTGTACCTTTTAAAAGTCAATATAAAGGACTAGCAGTGGTAAAAATTAGCCCTTGTGGATTTAATTAACCTTTTTTTGGTTAATTCTCCTTTAAGGGGGTGTGGCAAGGGGACGTGTCATATGCCTACATACGTTTGTTAGTAGGTGTCCCTCATCTCAAAATGTTTGGAGGTATGCATAAGGGGCGACCACTCCTGTCGCTAGGGGCAAGTGAGGACCAAGGCCAGAGGTAAAGGGGAAGCAGTTGCCAGTAAGGGACAACCACTCCTGTTATCAGAGGCCAGTGTATGGAAGTCTGAAGAAGTACCAGAGTAGCCTTTTCACCAGTCGGGGACGATGAAGAAGTGGGAACGTTTCAGTAGAGTGCCAAGCCAGGGACCCAGCAAGTTAGCAGGGATGACGCTTGAGGAGTATACAGCAGGTTAGCTGTGGAAGAGCTCAGGGGATCCAGTCATGTCTGGGGTCTTGAAGTCTAGTGAGAGACCGGGAGCTCAGTGAGTGAAGATCTACAGTAGAATACTGTGAGATGTGAGAGAAAATCTATAACGAGTTACTGTGAGTTACGTGTACAGATCTCTACTGACTGTTGAAAGTTCAGTTTCCACTAGGGTACAGCAGTTCTACAAATACAGTTGCTGCATCCAGCCTAAAGGCCCTCTACCTGTAAAGCTGTCCACCTATTTTTGTCTCAGAGTCTGACAATTACTATTGCATCTGCCTAAGGGTGTCCTGGCCCTAACCCTCTCTCCACCAGTTCTGTTAAGAGACAATAAATCTCTTTTTCTTGCATTCAAAAAGTGACTGGTGCCCAATCATTCTATCTTGCATTACACCCACCATGTCTAGTAACCCACACTACAAAGAAGGATGTCAGCTCTCCCTAACTCTGGAGGTCATCATTAGGCCCTTAGAGGTCAGGGATGTCGCTACATTATGGTAATATAGGGGGTTATTTACGAAAGGCGAATCCACCTTGCTCTACAAGTGAAAACTACAAGTGCAAAGTGCACTTGAAATTGCACTGAAAGTGCCCTTGGAAGTGCAGTCGCTGTAAATCTGAGGGGTAGATCTGAAATGAGGGGAAGTTCTGCTGATTTTATTATCCAATCTTGTGCAAGCTAAAATGCTGTTTTTTATTCTCCTTGCATGGCCTACTCGGATCTACAGCGACTGTACTTCCAAGTGCACTTTCAGTGCACTTCCAAGTGCACTTTGCACTTGTAGTTTGCACTTGTAGTGCAAAGTGGATTTGCCTTTTGTAAATAACCCCCATAGTGTATGTAATTTGGTTTACCTTCAAGCTCTGAGCCTCGGTTCACACTGGGACGATTTGTCGCCTGACAAGTAGCGTCCCGTTCAGTACAATGGAACCGTTCTAATCGGAGCGACGCAAGTCGCTCCGACTTAGAAAAAGGTTCCTGTACGACTTTGGGGACGACTTGGGGCGACTTGCATAGACTTCTATACAGAAGTCGTTTTGCAAGTCGCCCCGGCAGTCGTGTGCAGGTCGCCTCGGTGAGGCGACCTGCAAGTCGTGCCGCCTCTGGTGTGAACCGAGGCTTAGTTGGAAATCTGGGAACTGATCTTTAACCTTCAGTGTGAATACTTCTAAAGCTTAAATTAAAAATGTAATATTTTATAAGTCTACTGGGAGTTTGTGTTTTTGGATCTCTATTTTAAAGGTCTCCTGATTACAGTATGAGAAGTTAGATATTTATATGCAAAACCTTTTGGTGGCTCCCAGGCACCCAAAGGGTGTTTTTTTTACAATGAGTCAGCCCTGGAAAGCTTAATTTCAGTCTTGGCTAAAACATCTGGGAAATGTCTTTGTCAAACTCTTGGAAGCGTATAAAAAAGCAGAGTTTGTTAAAATACTGAGACCACAAAGCCAAAAGTGCAGAGCTTGGCACAGTGCGCAATATTTCCCTATGTGTAATCATTCATTTCAGGGCTTAATGTCATTAGCTTTTAAGAAGACCTCTAGATTTTATGCATCATGTGCCATCAAGATAAACATACGCCCTTGTGTCAAGCCTAATTTTCAGGAGTTCGTTTTGCATTCATTTTTCAGGTCTGGGATTTAAAACCAAACTGTGAACTTTACGAGCGTCTGAGAAAGCTTAAGAGCCTGCCAGCCATTAACCAGTCCAGAAAAGGGATTCCCGCATTACATGGAAGAATGGTGATGAACATTTCAGACTCATGTACCAACTGCCCAATGGACCTTTTCCAGTGATATGGAGGAGACGTGGCTATTGTGACTAATCTTACTTACTTTTGATGAAGAGCGGTCATGTGGTTTCAATTAGAGGAAATGTATTGGTTTTATGCTATTCTACGTTTTATCAAGATCTGAAAACTCGTAAAGTTAAAGCTCAGCTCCAGTGAGACTTTTTTTTTTAAATCCATTGCTCAGCACAATGTAAAACAAACAAAAAAAAAAATCTGCTTTTAGGACAATACTATGCTTTATGCCTGCAATGTCCTCAGCAAATTCACTGTTCTCTGGTTTCTAACCAGTTCTCCTCTTGGTTGAATGACAACCAGTGTCATTAAATTCACTACCCGTGAGCCCAGAGTTAAAGGAGAAGTATGGCCAAAGCTTTTTTTGGCTATACTTCTCCTATGGATGACAGAAGTGCAGTTCGTTCTGCACTCCTGTGACCCATTTTTAGCCAACCTCACTCAGCCAGTCCAGGCTGGGGAAAGATCCCTTCTTTATAGTCGGGATCCACCCAGATGCCTGGACAGGCAGCTGGCTCAACCTCTCAGCGAGCCGTTGGGAGACTGAGCCAGCCGCTCTTGTCCCCTCCACAGCCCAATGCTCTAGTGAGTGCTAGAGGGGCAGAGCAGAGAGTAATAGTCACCACTCTCTGCTCAGAGCACAGGGGAGAACCGAGTGATCAGCAGTGTTTGATCGCTCAGTTTTCAGTGCAGAGGCAGCGATCTGATGCTGCATCCACCTAGGTAAGTATAAGGTTTTTTTTTGTAAACCCCATACATCTCTTTTAAGGGCTCATGTCAACGGCCATCCATCAATTTTCTTGCGACTGATGTGCGCCTGTAATGTCTCATTGACTTTAATTTAGCAGTACACATGCAGTTCAGAGGCTGTACTTTACCTGCTTTGTGTTGCGCTACATTTTTGTAGACACAGCATGTCCTATTAGGTGCATCTGTACTGTAGGCAAAGCAGGTCAAACGCTGCATTTTCCATTTGAATGCAGCTGTATGTGTTCAAAAAGAAAATGCAGCGTTTGACTAGAAAGTTCTTTGACATGAACCTTAACGTGGATGTAAACCCACTCTCATCCTTTCTAAACTACTGCCATAGGGGTTATCTGTAAGGATATACATGCCTCCTGCATGTATCTTTACCTGTCAAATGTCTCCCCTCTGTCTGTTATTAGACCCGAAAAACTGCAGATTCTGTGGGTGGGCCTGTTGTCTGGAGCTCGGTGGGTGGAGTCGTGATGTCAGTAGACTCCCCGCCCACCTCTACACTCCCCTTGTCAACATGAATTTTCTCCTGTGTATTTCTTACACTGAACTTCTGCTATGATCCCTAACATCCAGTCAAAACCTAGAAAAGTCACCACATGACTTCAGAATGCCCAATCGTGCCTAGGTGTGGAGCACCTGCCACTCACAGCAATGGGAAAGAACTGACTCTTATTTCTCTGTGTGTCAGTTTTTTATCTCACTGAAAAAAGATAAGAGGATTGCTCCGAGCTGGATTAGCTCTTTGTGGCAATACTGGGCACAGATGATATGACATCCTATACTGTACAAGTTACAAGCCTAAATTAAAAATTTTTTGGGGGTTTACATCCACTTTAATGGACTCACCACTGGGGGTAGATGATCGGGTCACCCTGTGCTCACAGTACAAATCTGCAGAGAATGGAGCTGACATCATTATACCGGTAATGCAATTTTATATTCGTTTCTACCGTTTTATTTTTTTAATTCTTTTTTTACAATATTTTTAGGAGCCTTGTTAAGTTGCTTTGGTGAAATATCAGGGGCCCAAACAGGGGGAATCTGTGCCACAGAGGGTAATTAGGGTGTGCCCAGGCACACCTAGCACACCCTGTGTGCACACTACCTGCATCATTAAGGATGAACTATCGCTGGAGAAGAAGTGAGAAGGAAGAGGACCCTAAAAGTTACATCATCAGTGAGAAGACCCCGAGAAAGAAGGTTTGTGGGTGTCTGTGGCCATTATGACAGGGTCCCGCTTGAATTTTTTTGTATTTTTATAATATGGAGAAGGCAACAGGAGGAGCTAAACCACATAAAGATGGGTGAGAACACCCAAAGCTCCTCAGTCGGCCCAAATTAAAGCAGAGTTCCACCTAAAAATGTAACTTCCGCTTTAAGTACTGGTGACGCCCTGGCATGCCACATTTGGAATGTCATTTTTTTGGGGGGGGAGTGGGTACCCAGTTTTAACAAGCACCCAGCTTCCACTTCCTCCCCTGGCGCCGCGGTTCCGGAAGCAAGTTCACCTCTCCCTCCTCCCTCCCTGCAATCTTCTGGGACACGTCAGAGATCCTAGAAGATTTCCCGGCCGTTCATAGTGCATAGTGCAGAGCCACAGCCGGGCACCCACAGTTACAAAGCCGGTGCCGCGGAGAGGAGGGGAAGAGGAGCGAGGCTTTGTTTGCCTGCATCGCTGGACCGTGGGACAGATGAGTGTCTGTTTATTAAAAGTCAGCAGCTACACTTTTTGTAGCTGCTGACTTTTAAATGGGAGGAACTCAGGGAGATTTCAGTGTAGGAGTATCCAACACATATCAAGCAGGCTCCACTAGTATCCTAATGATCACTTTGGGTGGGCCGACCCTTTAAAGTCTGGCTGATGAAAATCCTTCTGACAAAAGATCGTGGTACAAACACAAGCTTGTGCTCAGCTTAGCAGACAACTGAGAAAAATACAACATGGCTGTAAATCCAGGACACTTGGGTGTCTACCATGGTCAGTGCCTACAGACATATGACCATTCCCTTATCTGGCTTTAAAGAGGAAGTAAACTCCCCTTGTTTGTTTGTACCTACAGGTAAGCCTATAATAAGGCTTACCTATAGGGGCTGTAACTATCTTCTGAACTTGCACCGTTTAGGAGATATTTACTGTATACTGACCTGATTACGTCATTGGCACATGTGCTCTGAAGGAACGGCCACTCCCGTCGTTGCTTCAGGGTCCTGTGCTGTGGCTTGCGCATGCGCGGGAATGACGTCATTGCAGTTTCGGCCAGTAACAGAGCCGGAGCCTGCAAACCTGAAAGAAGCACCAGGAAAGATGTCAGCCATCTCAATGGGCACTGCTGGAGGGCTTCGTTCTAAGGTATTTCATATGAGCTATGATGCGATGCATACTAGCTCATTATGCCTTTGTATTAGAGGTTGTTTTTGTTTTATTTTTAAATCGGGTTTACAACCTCTTTAAAGCAGAGTTCCGCATTGGGGAAAAAAAAAACAAAAGTCAACAGCTACAAATACTGTAGCTGCTGACTTTTACTATATGGACACTTACCTGTCCAGGGAGCCTGCGATATCGGCACCCCAGCCGATCTTTGGATCGACTGTTGGGTGTAGCCGCCACCATTCCAGGTAAGGGAACCCAGCAGTGAAGCCTTCCGGCTTTACACCCGGTCCACTATTGTGCATGTGCGAAGTGCGCTGCACTTTTTGATTTGCCCGGCGGTGGAGGAAGGAAGAAAAAAAAATAAAGGATGTGCCCTTGCTCTATGTCTGCCTCCTTTACAGCCATTTCCAGAAAAAAATCTGGCTCTCTCTTAGGCTCCATTCTTGAGAAAGAAAGGAGAGGGGCGTGATACGACGGTGGGGGCGGGGCTTAGCCCGGCGTTGGCGTCCTCCAACGCGGGAGTGTGTTTTTAAAAAAACAAAAAACTCCATTTATGCTGGCTGCAAAATTGTCAGAGAGACATAAGAGCAAAGAAAAGCATGAAAGAGGTTTTGGTGATATAGGCATTTCCTATTTGACACATTTACTATTTGCATCAGACTGAGCATTAATAGCAGCGGCTGTGGCTGGACAATTGCTCAAGCAGTGGATGCGATTTCTTCTGGTAGTACCTCTGCTTTGTGCATCGTGCAAAGGCCAGAATGGGGGGTTGAAACACCCCCAAAAAAAAGCTAAAAAGGTCTCCCTCAAGCTCTGGAAAGCCTATTCATCTCTACAATGGCATCCTCCCCTGAGAGGGGGTGGCTGGTCAGAGTAAGCATCAAGGCCATGAAATGTCTGCAACTGTTTTTAACACTGCAGCCCCTGTTTATTTTATGATGTTTAAAAAAAAAAGTTTAGCGACTTTAATCGCATCCCAGTGTCGGTCAAAATGCGACAGGTTCTCTTCAATTACCAAGGCCACTTAAACTGAGGAACTAGGGGCAGGAGAAGACGAATTCCCTCAGGGGACCGTGGTGAGGCTGATGACTCCTCTTCTGAGGTGTCAAATGCGGGAGAATCAGCTGTTCCAATCTTAAGATTGATGGTACAATTTCTTGTTGAATGATCGCTCCACATTTATGTACCCTTAACTGTTTGGGTTCACTAAAGCCTCCTCAAGCTGTGCAGGCCTTTTCCTGTCCATTCATTGCTGGAAAAGCTTTTTGTATCTGAGGATCACCTAGATAAGCATTTTTTTCCCTCCTAAAAAGTTTTCACACTTTATCCTATGGTGGAGGAAATTCACTAAGTTGGGTATACCAGCAATTAACGCTGCTATATCCTCTGTGGATAAGTTTGACTTGTCCGGCAGACAATGCTCAAATGCTTAGGGATCCAATGGTTAAAAAGGTGGAATTCCTATTGGAAAAAAAATCACTTTTTTTCTCTGGCAGATTGAGTGTCTCAGCCTGCGCTGACAGTAATTGCTTAATCATTGAGAGACCAGTTTAAACAGGTGTTTAAGGTTATCCTGCTCAGCAGGCCCAGGAGGCAGCTTTATGTTTGCAATAGTTGCTATGAGAGATTCTATCCTTCAGGCCTTGCGCCCTTCGCTAAGCGTCTTGTAAGAAGCTCCTGGCTAGTCTTCCTTTTTGCGGTGAAACAGCTATTTGAGGATGTTTTGGATAATACATCCAAAGAAATTCTAGTGGAAAGCACCCCTTTTGCCATTTAAGAAAAGGAGTAAATGTATTTTCGTTTTAAAGCTCCTTCTCCTCTGCCAGAGGCATCAGCCTCCAGGCAGTCACAGCGGCTTCCACCGTCAGGTTAAATCGAATAGGGGGAATTCTTCTGCAGTTCTCAAGGTAGGAAGAGTGTTGAGACGAATGGGGGACTTCCTCAATAGATCCAGGGTACAAACTGGAGTTCCAAGAGTTCCCGTCTCCTCGTTTTCTCAGATCAAACATTTCAAAGGATCCAGAGGAAAAAAAAAAGTGATCATGGGGGTCTCCATGTAAGAACAGAGGTTTGGGTTTGATTCAAATCTCTTTTTTTCACGGTGCCAAATCCAAATGGACATTCTGGATCTCAAAAATCTAAATTAAATTCCTGAATATAACCACTCTTTTTTTGTATGGAGTCAATCCAAATCAGTTATCTCCATCCTACAAGGAGGAGAACTTCTGGCGTCAATCGACATCAAAGATGCATACCTCCATATGCCTATTTACCTGCTCACTAGTAATATCTACTTTTAGGGGTGGAAAATCTTCATTTTCAGTGTGTAACTCTGCTTTCCGGTCCAGCTACTGCACCTTGAGTGTTTACAAAGGTTCTGGCCCCTCTTCTAGCCAGATTAAGAGCCGAAGGTATAACGATTATGGTTTACCTAGTCGATCTGTTCTTGATAGACCAGTCGGTAGCCTGCTCAGACCAAAGTATGGTCACCACATTCAACTACCTGGAATTTCTAGGTTGGATTCTCAACCTAGGAGAAATCTTCTTTAAAACCATGAAGAAGACTAAAATACTTGGGTCCAATCATAGGTACACCCAAAAAAGGATATTCTTACCCCAGGCAAAGATCAGCGCCATAAAGGAACTGATTTAGGTGGTCGAAGCAAGATGAATTTCTTCTACTATTCAACTTTGCATGAGGTTGTTGGGAAAGATGGTGGCTTCATTCGAGGCCGTTTCTTATGCTCAGTTTCATTTGAGACTGCTGCAAAACAGTATCCTATCGGCTTGGATCAAAGGGTTCAAGCTCTACATTCCCAATGTGTCTGACTCCAAAGCCTATGGCCACATCACCATGATAGCGCCCGAACTCGTCTGATCTTGGAGGCTAAACAGGGTCAGGCCTGGTTAGTACCCGAATGAGAGACTGCCTGGAAATACCAGGCGCTGTAGGCTGGTTGTGCCGGAGCCTCAGTTTATGGTTAATATTCAAAAATCTACTAAGGGGAAAATCCTTCCTTCAGTTACCTGGGAAGTGGTAACAACATATGCCAACCTTTTTTGTTTAGGTTGGGGAACAGTCCTGGAAGAGGCAACTGTCCAAGAGAAGTGGCCCAGATCAGAAATGACCTTGCCCATAAACTTTTTTGAAATTAAGGCAGAGCTCTTGGTCCTGAGGGCTTGAACGTTCAGTTTACAGTATTGTCCTGGCAGGATTCAATCCGACAATGCCACAGCAATGGCCTATATTAATCACCAAGGGGGCATAAGAAGTTGTGCGGCCCAGAGAAAGGTGAATCATATCCTATCTTGGGCAGAAAACAATGTACTTTGCCTATTGGCAGTCTTCATTCTATGAATAGAAAATTTGCAGGCGGACAACTTGAGTCGCCAGCAGTTGTTTCCGAGAGAATGGTTCCTTCACCCCGATATCTTCCTGTCAATATGTCAAAAATGGGGGATCCCAGACATAGATCTGTTTGCATCCAGGTTCAATAAAGAAATCGACAACTTTTTATCAAGAACAAAGGATCCGCTAGCATGCGGAACAGATGTCTTGCTATTCCCGTGGAATCGGTTCTCACTGATGTATGCATTCCCTCCTATTCTGCCTGCGTCCACGACTTCTTCGCAGGATCAAGCAGGAAGGGAAGTCATTGATTCTTGTGGCCCCCAGCGGGTTCCAGGAAATCTTGGTATGCAGAGATCATAAAGATGGCAGTAGGGGACCCATGAGCCCTACCATCACGGCCAGACCTTCTCTCGCAAGGTCCGGTTTTCCATCCTACTTTACAAACGCTAAATTTAACGGTCTGGCTATGGAGACCCACACTCTGAAGAAGCATGGGCTGTCAGGTTCAGTAGTTTCTACCTTGGTTAATGCAAGGGAGCCGGGCTCCATAATTATATATTATGGAGTCTGGGAAACATATGTCTCCTGGTGTGAAACCAGGAGTTGCACCCCAGGAAATAGCTCAAAGATGGAATCCTTGACTTTCTGCAGATGGGGTGAGAAATAAGGCTGGCATTGAGTGCTTTCTAAGGACAGATCTCGGCCTCATTTCAACGACCACTTGCTTCGCATTCTTTGGTTCGTAACTTTATTCAGGGGGTAACACGGCTTAATCTCCGGTTAGGTAACCCCTGAACCCTTGGGACTTGAATTTAGTTTTGTCGCATTACAAAACAGCCTTTTTTTGGGCCGATACGACATATTCCCTTGGTCCTTTTTTGACAAGGAAAAATTATTTCTGGTAACCATATCTGCTGCAAGAAGGGTATCAGAATTGGCTGCTCTTTCGTAAAGAGCCATATTTTTATTGATCAAGGATAAGGTAGTATTGCGTCCTCATCCTAACTTTTTACTGAAGGTAATATCAGGTTTTTATCCAAGCCAGGATATTGTTCTACCTTCATTTTTTCAGAACCCTGTACTATGGAAGAAAAATCACTACATTCTCTTGATGTGGTGAGAGCAGTCAAAGTCTACTTAAGGCGACTGCTCAGATTCGGAAAAACTGATGTTTTGTTTGTGTTGCCTGAAGGTCCTAAGAGGACAGGCAGCATCGAAATCTACTATTTCTAAATGGATTCAACAAGTAATCGTTCAAGCCTATGGTTTAAAGAGGTAGTTCTACCCTCTCAAATCAAAGCGCACACTGATCAGCATGCCTGTAGTTCATTTACTCTGTCAGCCCATATAGAAGTATTGTATAGGCAACAGAGCTGTAGGCAGTGTCTGCAGGAGCCTGACATTGCACCCGTGATCTGCAAATGACCAGTGCAATACTTTGCAGGCTCCTGTTTTAAATGATAATAAATGCACAATTTTTACCTGAAAAAATATTCAATTATATGCATTAAGATAAAAAGCCTTCTGTGTGTAGCAGCCTCCCCAGCACTCCCCTAATAATCCTTGTACTTTGTAACGCATCCAATCCTGACCTCTGCACTCTATATGTAGTTATAATGATTAATCAGGTGTGTGTAAGATAACTGGTCATGGGGGTGGGGGTGTGCAGCTTGACATGTTCGCCCTGGGCACTGGTAGACCTTGTCCCGGCACTGTCTGTAGACACATTCAGATTGTAGGTTCCCATAGCTCCCAACTGTCCCTGATTTTGAGGGACTATGCATGATCTGGAACAAAGTTCCTCTGTCCCTCTTTCCTCCTCATTTGTCCCTCATTTTGGCCTGATATTTAAATGTACTTTTTTGCTATCAAAAATCATTTCCCAGTGCTAAACCTTTCATCCAATTTCTAAATTGCTGCATTTGTTAATTTTAAAAGCCAATATAAATAAATAGTAGTGGTAAAAAAAAAGCACTTGTGGGTTTTATCAATCATTTTTTGTATAATTCTCTTTTAAGGGTACATGGCAGGGGGTAAGTCCTATTGCCTACATACTTGTCCCTCGTTCCCATGTCTAAAAGTTGGGAGGTATGTGTTCCTTTAATGAATATAGGTACATCTAATACAGTGCATCTCTTTAAAGCTGAACTTCAGACAACAGTTAAAAAGGTTCTAAAGGCTCAAGGTTTTTTTTCCTTAATGCATTCTATACATTAAGGTAAAAAACCTTCTGAGTGCTGCTCCCCCCTCAGCCCCCCTAATACTTACCTGAGCCCCATCTTGATCCAGTGATCTTCACGAGAGCAGAGGCTCTCCTGGATCTCTCTCTCCTCATTGGACCACACCGCCATTGGCTCCTGCTTTTGTCAATCACAGCCAGTGAGCCAATGAATAGAGAGCAGGGCCAAGCTGCTCTCTGTGTGTGAATGGACACACAGAACATGGCTCAGGAGTGAGCACAGAGCAGGTAAGTATAACCTGTTTGTTATTTAGAAAAAAAAAGATTTCCTTTAGAGGCACTTTAATAAACAGTACTTATATGGAAGATGTACCTATCAAGGAAATTTGTACTTTTAATCATCCATTCCTGAGATTTACCAGGTTTTTTTTAGAAGTATCCAATCCTTGTCAGCATATGTGCATGCAGGACACCAGATTGATCCAAGTGCTGCTGCTGCCACCATCTTCCAGTCTGAGTACAGCTGTACAGGAAAATACAGGAAGCTGATACCAAGTCAAATTCAGGTAGAAATAGGCTTTCTGGAGATTCACTTTAATGTAATTCTGCTTTCAAATTGCTAAATTGCCAGCAGACATCAGGCCTCTTGAATACCTGTATGTACTTCACATCACTTTCAGAGTGGCTGGCAGCCCTGGAGTGCTTAACCACTTAAGCCCCAGAAGGTTTTACCCCCTTAATGACCAGGCCATTTTTTGCGATACAACACTGCGTTACTTAAACTGACAATTGCGCGGTCGTGCGACGCTGTACCCAAATAAAATTGATGTTGTTTTATTCCCACAAATAGAGCTTTCTTTTGGTGTTATATGATCACCTCTGCGTTTTTTATTTTTTGCGCTAGAAACAAAAAAAGACTGACAATTTTGAAAAAAAAATTTTTTTTTTTACTTTCTGCTATAAAACACATCCAATAAAAAAAAATGTAAAAATCCAATTTCTTCATCAATTTAGGCCAATATGTATTCTGCTACATATTTTTTGTTAAAAAAATCTCAATAAGCGTATATTGATTGGTTTTTGCAAAAGTTATCGTGTCTACAAATTAGGGGATAGATTTATGGCATTTTTATTATTTATTTATTTTTTTTACTAGTAGTGGTGGTGATTTTTAGCGGGACTGCGACATTGCGGAGGGCAGATCAGACACCTAATTGACACTTATTTGGGAACCAGTGACATTACTGCAGTAATCAGTGCTAAAAATATGCACTGTTACTGTACTAATGACACTGGCAGCCAAGGGGTCAACACTCGGGGCGATCAAAGGGTTAAGTGTGTCCCTAGGGCAGTGATGGCGAACTTTGGCACCCAAGATGTTTTGGAACTACATTTCCCATGATGCTCAACTACACTGCAGAGTGCATGCGCATCATGGGAAATGTAGTTCCAAAACATCTGGGGTGCCAAGGTTCGCCATCACTGCTCTAGGGGGTGCTTACTAATCGTGTGGGGGATGGACTCACTAGACGAACAGAGTGATCCGTGTTCCTGATTAGCAAGAACACAAGATCACTGTGTTCATCTCTGACAGAACGGCGGCCTGCCTGGTTTACATCGGCTGACCGCCGTCCTATCTCTCTGGGGAGCGATCGTGTGTGGCCTGCTGATTGGCTCCCCCTCTGGCCAATCAGCACACATGCCCACAGTATCTAATGCACGAAATGATGTACAGGTTCATCGTTTCACGCAATAGAGCCGCCCTGCCACAGTATATATGCGGTGGGCCGTCTTTAAGTAGTTAAATAGGCAAATACAGACTTCAGCTCTTGAAGGAAATTTTAAGTGCTTTTAAGAGCCTTTTAGTAGCCAACCTCTGACCCACTTATACTCACTAATATCCTGTATTTCTGGGTACGAGGGAGCATGTGGCCTCTTCCTAGGATGCAGTGCTTGTGCCGGAGCGGCCAATTGCCAGGCCCAAACACTGTCACCTGACCAAGAGGGTGACAACTTCAACCCTGTGTAAGGGCCTACACCATTCAAGGAGAGTTTACAAAGGGAACAATGGGACGGCGGGGGAGATTGGGGAATTATAAATGGGTCCAGGACTGAAGTTTTAGTAGACCCAATATTTTGCCTGGATGAGTAAAGTGACCGTTTCTTGAAGATGAACTCTGGTTCACACTTCATGTTAGAAGAAAATGACTGCATGGTGCATTTCAGTACTCTGAACTTCATTTTCCATTCAGGCCTGTTAAAAGAGGCCTTTCAAAAAACACATGGCGACACACATTGCAATGTACAGCAGACATTTATGAGGAATAAGATGTAAATCCCTGTAACAGGCTGTGCCAATAATAGTAGTAATGTGCACTTACTTTGAGACTCAGTTGGCCATATTGCATTAATGTGTTAGTAAACCCCATTCATGAAATTTGACCTACATCTATCTGTAGTGTTTACTTATCTCTTTCCAAAGCTCTAAGTGCCATTACTTTCCGGTGCTCCATTCCTCTATTATCAGCATGAGTCACTTCTGACACACACGATAACAGCAGCTGGAAATTAGTGTCAGGGAGGGAGCTTAGAGGGAGATTAGCAGAGAGCTTGTCTATTCAGAATACAGCTCTGCATGTTTCTTCGTTCCTCTGCCTATGTGGAGGGGCCCGGAGGGGGGGGGGCTTTCCTAAAATCAGCTCTCACACAGTGTATGCCCAGACTCCACACCCACTGCTGGAAGAGGAAGAAAGATTTATAGCATGATGTGCACTTTCCAAAGAATGCAGAAAGGGAAAGACAGCAGATATACATATAAAACTTATGTAGGGAGATTTGTGTCATCTCTGTGTATCATCTGAGGCTGTTCACTTTACTGGGTATAGGAGAGGTTTACATCCTCTTTATTGTCAAAGTTATTGGTTGTTATGGGTTACTGTACTCTTTATTGGTCTTTTAGGCCTCTTGCACACTGCAGCTTGAAAAAGCTCAGTACAGCTTTTTTTTTCTTTTTACTGAGCTAAAATACAGCCCATTAACTGAAATGTGCCTATGCACACAGGCACGCAAACAAGCGCCGTGCATTGTTCAGTAAAAAAAGAAAAAGAAAATAGAAAAATCTGCATTTTTGGTCAGTAATTTACACCTCATACGCGCAATGTCCATTTTGCATATTGTACAGAATAAGAATAAATGCATATATGCGAAAATACGCACAAATACTTATAAAAAAAAAAAAAAAAACGCCTGAAATTACGTCTGAAAAAGTAGATGCTCACAAAGGGGTATCATGTGCAAGAGGCCTTAATACTGTTCTAATATTATTCTGAATTAACCTGGGGTTCATTTATTTAAGCTGAGCCAAGCCTTTCCTGCACTGTTGATCTGAAGGGTCCTCGTATCTGAGAGTTCCTGCGCCTGTTATTACCAGTACAGCCGTACAGTCATGGCTATGCATACTTTTAGGGAGAAATCCCCAGATGACCTGGCTTTGTGTGGATCTTCTATTTCCTGTTGTTTTATTGCAGTTCATATTTTACTAATAAAAACCGCATCTGTCTGATTTTCTTGTCCCGAGGGCAGGTCGTGGGATGGGTACAGAGGTCTCTTCACTGCTGGAAACACAGAGTCATTTCATATTAAACCCACTGGGATGTTAATTTCAGGTTGGCTTGATTTGATTTTTTATCTGTTTTGATTAGAAATGTATGAAGGGCCATAAAAAAATAAAGAAGAAGATAATTGGGCAGTGAATTACTATCAAAGCTTTGGGGTATCATTGGTTAAGAAGGGGCGTATATTGGAAATGTTCTGGAGGTTGAACATGACCTAAAATTTTTTTCCATAGCTACATCATTCCAATACATAAAATGGCAGGGGCGACCCATCCTTTAAGGGCGCATGAGTGCCACCCCCCATCCATGCGTCCAGCTCTTTTCGGGATGCGGGATGCATGGATTCCAATGGTGGGTGGGGTGTTTTTTTTGAAGAACCTGTTTAGGGCCAAAGGCTCTAATAGGCTTCAAAATAGGGTGGGCATGGTTTGCATTCTCGAATATTAGCTATTGTAACACTGATTCTCCTCCCGGCCAATCAGGAGGCAGGTCTTGAGACCAGTCACGCAATTTGTTGAAAGGACAGGTGATCCTATTGGATGCCTAGGAGGGAAGGAGACGCACAGCCGCCGTGATGGAGGAAAGAACACAAAAACCGCTGCTCGATGCCCAATGCTGATGCTCGCTTCTGATGCCTGCCACCTGCCACCTAGATGAAGTAAGTGCCCAACTGACTGGCAGACAGCAAGCGGGTGGGGGGAGGTTGTTTGCCACACCCCCCCCAACAAAAAAACACCAGCCACCACTGTAAAATGGCCATTTAAAGTCTACGGCTTATTGTATTTAAGAAGCAATATTTCTAGTGCCAGAAACCTCATCATTGTTCTATGAAGCATTCAGCATGTGCCTGTAATTTCTGAAATTCATCCTCATCCTGTGCACGGGGTAATTAGGGTGTGCCCAGGCCACCCCATGTGCACGCCTACGTGTGGAGGTTGAACATGACCTAAAACAATGTTTCCTTAGCTAGATCATTCCAATACATAAAGCAGTCATTTGAAGTCTATGGCTTATTGGTTTTAAGAAGAAATATTTCTAGTGCTAGAACCTCATCATTGTTCTATGAAGCATTCGGCATGTCCTTGTAATTTCTGAATTGCACCGCCTATGCTAAAATGGAATGCTAGGTCCCCTCCTAGTAGACAGATAGAACAGACAGTGGACACACTTTGTCCCATGCTGTACAGAGAATTAATGATAATTTAGGTGGGACACATCTGTGAGAAGGGAGGTATCCCCACCAGGGAGGGAAGTGTTCCGGTGACTGATGAAACACAGACTTAGGTTGTGCAAAAGAGGTTCCAGGACATGTGGTCCCTTACAGCTTATTATTCTGGGATGCATTATTTCTAAATATGTACCAGGCATAAAGCCTTACTGAGTGTCCCAGCTTACGTCTGTTTATGTTAATTGAAATTTTAGTTTAAATCAGCTAAACACTGGTCCATCAAAAGAAAAATATGTAGAAAGTCTAATGCCGCGTACACACGGGCGGACTTTACGGCAGACTTTGCCCGGCGGACTTTTCGACGGACTTTATGACGGACTTTCCGAATGAACGGACTTGCCTACACACAATCAACCAAAGTCCGACGGATTTGTACGTGATGACGTACGACCGGACTAAAACAAGGAAGTTCATAGCCAGTAGCCAATAGCTGCCCTAGCGTCGGTTTTTGTCCGTCGGACTAGCATACAGACGAGCGGACTTTTCGACCGGACTCGAGTCCGTCGGACAGATTTGAAACATGTTTCAAATCTAAGTTCGTCAAACTTTTGAGAAAACAAAGTCCGCTGGAGCCCACACACAATCGAATTGTCCGACGAAATCCAGTACGCCGGACCAAGTATGCTGGAAAGTCCGCTCGTGTGTATAAGGCCTCATTTACACAAGTGAGCGGAGGCAGCAAAAACACGAAGTTGAACCAGTTTTACCGTCCTTTGGCTGCTGAGACACAAGTTAACATGGCCAGCCACCATGTTAGTACATACTGCTGTGGTACGGCAAATTTTATTCCAAGGGTCTAAAGTACTTCCACCAAACACAACCCACTCTAGTGAGTGGAGCCACACTCCAACCATGTGTGATTTTTCTTTAAAAAACAGCCACAGCTTGACTAGAACTGCCTGTCCTCTGCCAGCATGCTGCAGAGAAGGACCCTTTCTCTAGGTGTGGAGGCAGTGATCACTGCAGAAATCCAACATCCCCCTTGCTGAGCCACAGCTAGAACTCTTTGATCAGCATGGATCTGATTGGAGAGCTATAGGTCTGACTCAGTAGGGGACGTGTTGGGCCTCTACAAAGCTTGTTAAAAGCTCAGGCCACCTTAAATGTCCCCTTCCAATGCAAAGACCCAGTAGCTTCTGTATAACCAAACTACACACTGCAGAGGGGAATATTTAGGATATATGAGAACAATTAAAAAAAAAATTACGCTTCCATATAGGAATAATAAAAAGGTTTATTTTCCAATGCTTATGGTTTATCAGTGGCGAAACTACCAGGGTCGCAACAGTCGCACTTGCGACTGGGCCCTGAAGTTCTGTCACTGTGGGAGGCCGCCCGCCCGCCAACCTGTTCTCCCGCTGTGAGGGGCCCGCCCGTTCTGGCTGTGCCAGTGTGAGGGGCCCGCCCGTCCACTCGTTCGTTCCGCCACTGGGGGGGCGGGCTTCCGCCTGCTTACCGCTGAGGGGAGGCTGAGCAGTAAGCACTAAAAGGCTAAAAAGGAGGCATCAGCTGACCAGCTGACGACTAAAAGAGTGAAGGGGGACCCCATGACACAGAGGCATCCCTGGAGGCACGTGAATACTGAGGGGGAATCAACTGACTAAGTAACTAATTGTCAGATGTCAGTGCAACTGCCGCTAATCCCATCCCTCTGCCCCTGATCCCAGCCCCCCTCCAACACCATCCCTCTGCCACTGATCCCATCCCCCCTCCAGCACCATCCCTCTGCCCCTGATCCCAGCCCCCCTCCACCACCATCCCTCTGCCGCTGATCCCATCCCCCCTCCACCACCATCCCTCTGCCACTGATTCCCATCCCCCCTCCAGCACCATCCCTCTGCCACTGATCCCATACCCCCCTCCAGCACCATCCCTCTGCCACTGATCCCATACCCCCCTCCAGCACCATCCCTCTGCATATATATATATAATTATCACCTTAATCAGCCACAGAACCTGTGTAATTAATGTGTGTCCTGGAATAAAGGGATGATGTGGCAACCCTAACGAGAAACTGTGTGAAAGAGCCCTTCATTTTTTTTTTTAATTTTTACATTTGAATTATTTTTACATTTACATGTATTATTAGATGCAATTTTTTTTTTCTTACATTTTTTTCACAATGCTTTGTATTTTGGGCGTGGGGCTTTGGTAAAACATCACCCCTGAAGTCTCAATTTTCAGACAGAGCAAGTGACTGAGGAAACACACTCCCCAGTTTCTTTCTGCACAGCCTTCCTGTCCAGGGCTATCTTTAATATTGACTGGACCCTGGGCAAACATTTTCTTGGGCCCCCTCTTCCCTGCAATTTCACTCTCCACATGCTTTGAGACATACAATAAATAGCAGCTAGAATCAAAATCAGTTTACTGAATCAGATCAGGCAGTGATTGTGATTGGTTGCCAGAGATTACAGTGTATCATTACCGCTCACTGACTGGCTGCTAGAGGTTACAGCACACATTATGGCTCACTGTTTATTTTCTAGAGGTTACAGCACATGACTTCTGCTTGTTGATTGGTTTTAGAGATTACTGTACATCAATACTGCTCACTGATTGATTGGTAGAGGTTACTGGACATTCATACCACTCACTAATTGGTTGTTCGAGGTTACTGCACAGTATTACTACTCACTGATTGGTTCCTAGAGGTTACTGCATATCCTTACCGCTCAATGATTGGTTGCAAGAGGTTAGTGCACAGCATTACTGCTCACTGATTGGTTGCCAAAGGTTACAGCACATCATCTCCACACTGTCTGCACATCATGGACTGGGGAGGTGAGGGGCCCCATCAATTGACAGAAAACTCCTAGGAATCCTAGAACTCCTGGGATCAGTGGCAATTCGGGGGGGGGGGGGGGGGTTCAGTGGCAATGCTGTGGAGTTGATGGGATCAGTGGCAGTGGTGGGGGTGGGGGTGGGGATGGGATTAGTTAGTAAATCAAAGTTGGAAATCTTTGGCAAATATTTAGAGGGGAATGCTATCAATGTAATGGGGAATTTACAATGACCACCAATGTGAGGGGGGATTTACACTGACCGTCAATGTGAGGGGGAATTTGCACTGACCACCATGTAATGGGGGATTTTTACGCCACCCACCAACAGAAAAGAGTGATTTCTTTACTGACACCAATGTAATAAGAGCATTTACACCAACCCCCAGTGTAAGGGAGAATATACAATGACCTCCATGTAAGGGGGAATTTACAATGACCTCCATGTAAGGGGGAATTTACACTTACAACCATTGTTGAGGAGATTTGTACTGACCACTAATGTAAGGTGACACTTCTACACCAAAAACCAATGTTAGGGGGGATTTACAATGACCAACAATGTAAAGCGGTATTTACACTGACCTCCAGTGTAAGGACAATTTTGCACTTACCACCAATGTAAATGGAAATGTACACTGATCACCAATGTTATGAAGAATTTATACTGACAACCAATGTAATGGGGGATTTTACATCAACAGCTAATAAAGGGAGATTTCTACACTGGCCACCAATGTAAGGGGGATTTACACTCACCACCAATTTAAAGGGGGCTTCTACATGGACAACCAAAGTAAGGGAGGATTGGAAACTGACCACAAATGCAAGTCTTTCTTTTTTAACGATTACCGATATAAAGAGGAGTTTCTACACTGGCCAGCAATGTAATGGGGATTTACACTCAACACTAATGTAATAGGAGCATTCACAGTAATCACCACACTGACCACCAATGTAGGTGGGACCTTCACACTGGCCACTAGTGTGAATGAAAGGATTGTACACCAAGTCCCAATGTAATGAGAAGATTTACACTGACCACCAATGTAATTGAGAAATGTAGCCTGCGTTCAGATTTGTGTGTGCTGGAAATACATGCAGAATCGTTTTTCTGACACCACAGAAATGTGCTGCCCTTTAGCAGATGCACAGCAGTGCCATTAATTGTTAATGACACCCTCATGCATTGGCTGGGATGTGCATAATCACATGCACCAAAAATCAGGGTGCTGTGGCACCATGTTATTTTAAAGAAAGGTTCCACCTCCAATTTACTTACCTTTGCAGAACAGGCTAATGTTAGGCTTAATGACCATAGTTGTAGGCAGGACTTTCAAGCATGCTCCTTTACCTTTCCAGTGGGCAGCATTCAGCAGAATTGATGGTAGATATGACCTCAGGGGGACATGCTATACATATGAATGCCACCTCTATTTGCATATCAATGCCGTGGTCTACGAATATTTACATATTAATGCAACCACTATTTACATATCAATGCAGGCTATTTACATGTAAACACAGGATCTGCAGGTGAGTCATCTGTACATGGCACTAGGGCAGAGCTGGGCAGCAGCAACAGAACTTTACACTGAGATATCGGGACACAGCACAGGACTAAAACTTCAAGGGATAAGGGAATTTAAACTGTGATAGTTGGCAAATATGAGGCAGCTGCTATGGGCCCCACATCAATGATGGGGCCCAAGGCAGCGGCCCCTTTTACCCTGCCTTAAAAATGGTCCTGTTCCTGTCCATTCATAAATTACATATTTACCGGCCCCTTCCCCACTCTCCATCCTGAAGGTCCCCCTGTGTCTCTGCAGCAACCGGCAGGAAAGGAGAGGAGGGAAGCAGTGCTGGGGCGAGGAGCCAGGGCACTAATGCTAATGTGCATGGGGCGATTAGCGTGTGCCCAGGCACACCCCATGCGCATGCCTATGTGTGGAGGTTGAACATGACCTAAAACAATGTTTCCATAGCTAGATCATTCCAATACATAAAGCGGCCATTTGAAGTCTATGGCTTATTGTTTTTAAGAAGGAATATTTCTAGTGCTAGAACCTCATCATTGTTCTATGAAGCATTCGGCATGTCCTTGTAATTTCTGAATTGCACCGCCTATGCTAAAATGGAATGTTAGGTCCCCTCCTAGCAGACAGATAGAACAGACAGTGGACACACTTTGCCCCATGCTGTACAGAGAATTAATGATAATTTAGGTGGGACACATCTGTGAGAAGGGAGGTATCCCCACCAGGGAGGAAAATGTTCCGGAGCCTGATGAGGAGCAGACTTAGTTATGCAAAGAGGTTCCAGGACATGTGGTCCCTACGGCTTATTATTCTGGGATGCATTATTTCTAAATATGTGCAATTTCTGTCCCTATCAATTAGATGAAACCATCTCAGTGGATTCTTTGCCAGGCATACAGCCTTACTGAGTGTCCCATCTTACGTCTGTTTATGTCAACTGAAATTTTGGTTTAAAATCAGTTAAACACAGATCTATCAAAAGAAAATACACTCACTGGCCACTTTTTAAGGTACACCCTGCTAGTATCAGGTTGGACTCCTTTTGCCTTCAGAACTGCCCTAAAGTGGCGCTCCAACCAAAAGGGGAAGTTTCGCTTTAGGGACTCATTCCCTGCTTCTCTTGAACAATTTGCACTTTTGGGGAGTGGGGGGAGCAGGTACCCAATTTTGACAGGTATCTGCTTCCCACTTCCATTACAACCGCCGCGGCGGTCAGAAATTGATGTTCTTGTCAGGGGGCTTACCTCGGCAGGCGGAGCGTCCGCGGTGGTGTGCGTCTGGGCGCGTCGGCGCGCGTTGGCGCGCGCGTTCCCGCGGACCTCGCCGTGCGTGTTCCTCGCGGCACCGGCGCGTGTGTTCAGGATCGTTCCGTTGTGCGCGCCGGTGTGCGGAGGCGCGCGCGCGGGCGTTGGCGGGCGCGCGTGCCTGTGTGTGCCGGGGCGCGCGCGTGCACGTCGTTTGGCGCCAAGAGCCCCATTTAAGCCGGTGTGTTCTTGTGTCCAGTGCTGCCTAATCAACAGCTAGTCGTCCTAGAGCCTGATTTGTATCTCTCCTGTTCCTGAAATACCTATTGACCCGGCCTTGTCCCCCGATCTCTCTCTGAACTCTGCCTGCATCGACCCCTGCTTGTTTGACCATCCGATTGCCTGTTCCTTTGTACCTTTGCTGACCGTCTGTTACCAAACCCGGCCTGTCTCCTGACCATCCGTCTGCCTGCTCCCTTGGATCCTATCTGCTGGTCAGCTTACTTCCAGCCTGTTGTCCTTGCAAAGCCGGCTCAGCTCTGTGCCTGTGTTCCAGCCTCCTTCAGCCTACTCACCTGTTAACCCTGCACTGTCTGGACTGCTATACTGGGACTACAATACAGGCCTTCATACCACTCCGTACTTTCGTACCCTCTGTTTACTCTACCAGGGGGCCAATAGTCGGAGGGTAAGGGAGCCTCCTCTCTGCCCGACAGGACTCGCCGGTCTGGTGAGTAGGAGCCTGATAGTATTAGGCAGCCATGACCGAGTCCGGGCAGGGGGCTTCCCCCATGGACGAACTTTGCCGACATTTGGCGGGGTTAACCCAGGCAGTGAAGAGCCTACAAGAGGGATACTCCAGCCTGGAAGAACGTGTACAGGCCTTGTCCGCACCTACCGGTCCACCAGGGTCCGCAGCAGCCACCTCAGCACCCTCCGTGGTCATGTTACCTCCTGAGCCAAAAGTACCAGTACCTGAAAGATTTCTCGGAGACCGAAGTAGGTATCGTGCCTTCCGGAATGCCTGTAATCTCTACTTCGCCCTACTGCCACGCACGTTCTCCCTTGAAGCCACTAAGGTGGGCTTCGTTATTTCTTTACTTTCTGGTGAACCACAAACATGGGCTCACCGACTTTTGGAGCAAAAGTCAGTCGTCTTGGATAGCCTGGAGGCCTTCTTTGGTGCAATGTCCCAACTATACGAAGACCCCCAGCTTACCGCCACCGCAGAAGCCTCCCTGCAGGCCCTTCGTCAGGGCCGTCGAGCAGCAGAAGACTATGCCGTCGAGTTCAGACGATGGAGTTCTGACACTGCGTGGAATGACGCCGCGTTGCGCCATCAGTTCAGGATGGGGTTATCAGATCCCCTCAAGGATGAATTGGCACGGGTAGGGGTACCACAGACCCTGGAGGAGCTTATCAACCTGTCCATCCAAATAGACCGAAGATTACGAGAGCGACGTGCTGAAAGAACCACCAGTACCTTTCGCCCCACCTGGATGATTCCACAAGTACCCTGTCCTCCCAGCAGATCTCTCGCTCCTCCACCTGCCACAACCAATGAAGCGCCAGAACCTATGCAACTCGGTCTATTCCGCCCTTCTTTAACCCCTGAAGAGAAGACACGCAGACGGGCACACAATCTCTGCCTCTACTGTGGGGAATCTGGGCACTACGCCAACGGCTGCCCCAACAAGACACGTAAGTGTCGCTCTGCTGATCGTATCTGTGCTACTGTTGTACCCACTGTTGGCTCGCATCTAACCATTTCTGTCACTTTACAGCTTCCCGGAGAGGCCATCCAAGTCCCAGCTATCATTGATTCCGGAGCCTGCAGCTGTTTTATCGACCGGACCTTTGCCTCCCAACATGCCATTCCACTCCAACCCAAGACTCAAAGCCTAGCTGTTCATCTTGCAGACGGATCTGCTCTCTGCTCCGGTCCGGTCACTCATGAAACTATCCCTTTAGAAGCCATCATTGGCCAACGTCACCGAGAATATCTTTGTTTGGACGCCATCTCGTCCCCCCTTTTTCCTGTCATTCTCGGAATGCCTTGGCTGCAGGTGCACAACCCTCAAATCAACTGGGCTTCTGGTAATGTCAAGTTCCTCTCTGGATATTGTCTTCAACACTGTTTACAGGGGATTGGCCGTGAGGGTACCCAACTCCTCGGTCTACTTCCGGATGTTGATCTGCTTCAAGCTATCCCTGAGCCTTATCAAGACTTTGCGGATGTGTTTAGTAAGAAGGGGGCAGAAGTACTACCTCCACACAGGCCCTACGACTGCCCAGTTGAATTACTTCCAGGTACCTAGGTACCCTTTGGCCGGATCTTCCCCCTGACTGAGCAGGAGCTGGGCACCCTGAAGCAGTATCTAGATGAAAATCTGAAGAAAAAGTTTATCCGCCCGTCCACCTCCCCGGCCGGTGCGGGCTTATTCTTCGTGGAAAAGAAAGACCATTCTCTGCGGCCATGCATTGATTACCGTGAATTGAACAAGATAACTATTAAAAATCGTTATCCACTCCCTCTGGTACCTGAACTATTCCAAAGGCTGGGCACTGCCAGAATCTTTACTAAATTAGATCTTCGGGGTGCTTACAATCTAATCCGCATCCGAGAGGGTGATGAGTGGAAGACAGCGTTTCGCACTCGCTTTGGACATTTCGAGTACCAGGTTATGCCCTTCGGTCTCTGTAATGCCCCAGCAACGTTCCAGCACTTTGTAAACGACATCTTTAGAGAAATCTTGGACCTCTACGTCATTGTCTATCTGGACGACATACTCATCTTCTCCTCTTCTTTGATTGATCACCGCAGGCACGTCAGGAATGTTCTTGCCCGGCTCAGGCAGCACGGCCTATACGCTAAACTGGACAAGTGTGAGTTTGAACGCCAGAGTATTCAGTTCTTGGGACTCATTATTTCGGTAGATGGAATTAAGATGGATCCACAAAAAGTGTCGGCCATCCTGGACTGGCCTGCTCCTACAGACAAAAAAGGGGTCCAACGCTTCGTAGGATTTTCTAATTTCTACAGAAAGTTTATTAAAGACTTCTCTAAGATCATTTCACCAATTACTGAACTTACTAGACAGGGGGTACGATTCTGCTGGTCGCCCCGGGCACAGGCAGCTTTCGAGAAATTAAAGGGACTGTTTACTTCTGCTTCTATCCTCAAACACCCGGACCCTGCGCTACCGTTTGTGCTGGAAGTGGATGCATCGGAGATCGCAGTAGGGGCGGTACTTTCTCAACGCCAGGGTCCCAAAGCCCTCCTGTTTCCCGTAGCATTCTTTTCCCGTAAACTCTCATCGTCTGAGAAGAATTATGACGTGGGAGATCGGGAACTGTTGGCCATCAAGGCGGCTCTGGAGGAATGGCGCTATCTGTTGGAGGGTGCTGTACATCCGGTTCTCATCTTTACCGATCATAAGAACTTGGAATACCTAAGGGCAGCCAAGCGACTTAAACCACGACAGGCTAGATGGGCACTTTTTTTTTCCCGCTTCTCCTTTCATATTACGTACAGACCCGGATCCAAGAATGGAAAACCTGATGCCCTATCACGAATGTTTCACGATTCCAAGGAAATTGCTCCTCCCGATACTATTTTGCCAGCAGGAAACTTCTTACTCCTCCAGGAAGATTTAATTTCCAGGATTAAACAGGCCTCCTCTGAAATTCCCCTACCTACCGGAACCAGTTTAAATGACGGGTTGCTCTGGCATGAAGGCAAGATTTTTGTACCTGAAAAACTTAGAGTGCTGATACTGGAACTATGCCATGACCACAAGCTGGCGGGTCACTTCGGGGCTCGGAAAACCTCGGAATTGGTGTTACGCACCTTTTGGTGGCCTTGTCTCCTGGAGGACTGTAAAAGGTATGTGGGTTCTTGCCACACCTGTGCCCGGAATAAATGCAACCGCTCAAGGGCTTGGGGTTTATTGAGGCCCTTACCGATTCCTGATAGACCTTGGAGAATGTTGTCTATGGACTTCATTGTGGAGTTGCCCCCTTCCGAAGGTTTCTCAACCATCTTTGTGGTGATCGATAGGCTATCCAAGATGGCACACTTCCTCCCTATGAAAGGCACTCCCACAGCCGTAGAAACGGCGAAAATATTCATCAAAGAAATAGTGAGATTACATGGGGTACCTGCGAATATTGTATCCGATCGGGGTGTCCAATTCACCTCCCGGTTCTGGAGAGCACTGTGTGCCGCCCTGGAAATTGAATTAGCGTTTTCCTCGGCCTACCACCCTCAGACGAACGGCCAGACTGAAAGAACTAACCAGACGCTGGAGCAATACCTCCGTTGTTTTTCTGTATTTTCGCAGGACGACTGGGTGTCCTTGTTACCGGTCGCTGAATTCTCATATAATAACTCCCTGCATTCTGCCATTAACCAGACTCCTTTCTTTGCAAACTACGGATTCAATCCTTCTTTCCTTCCCAGTTCTATTCCGGAATGTACCCTACCCGCAGTAACGGAAACAATGGAGTTCTTCTCTAGTAACTGTAAATTCCTGCAGGAAACCATGGCCCAATCTCAGGCTTCCTTCAAAAGGATGTTTGACAAGAAAAGGCGAGGAGAACTCGTCCTTGAGCCTGGCAACCAAGTGTGGCTCTCCACAACTAATCTAAAGTTGGCCTGTCCCTCCAGGAAGTTGGGACCTAAGTTCCTGGGCCCGTTTCAGGTGAAAAGAAAGGTGAATGATGTTGCCTTTGAACTTTGTCTACCAGAGTCTCTTAGAATTCACCCGGTCTTCACGTGTCGTTATTGAAACCAGTTGTCCCTGATCCCTTTCCTGACCGTAAGGCCAAGCCACCGGAGTCTGTTTTGGTCAACAATGAGGAGGAGTTTGAAGTTGAAGCAATCCTGGACTGTAGGAAGAGGCAGAATCAGCTCCAGTACCTCATTAAGTGGAAGGGGTATGGACCCGAAGATAACTCTTGGGAACCCTAGAGTAACCTTCATGCTAACGAACTGTTACGTGCCTTTAAGAACTCCCATGCACCCAGGTTGCCCCAGCTGGGCATCCGGAGGCTGCCCTTGAGGAGGGGGCACTGTCAGGGGGCTTACCTCGGCAGGCGGAGCGGACCTCGCCGTGCGTGTTCCTCGCGGCACCGGCGCGTGTGTTCAGGATCGTTCCGTTGTGCGCGCCGGTGTGCGTGGGCGCGCGCGCGGGCATTGGCGGGCGCGCGTGCCTGTGTGTGCCGGGGCGCGCGCGTGCACGTCGTTTGGCGCCAAGAGCCCCATTTAAGCCGGTGTGTTCTTGTGTCCAGTGCTGCCTAATCAACAGCTAGTCGTCCTAGAGCCTGATTTGTATCTCTCCTGTTCCTGAAATACCTATTGACCCGGCCTTGTCCCCCGATCTCTCTCTGAACTCTGCCTGCATCGACCCCTGCTTGTTTGACCATCCGATTGCCTGTTCCTTTGTACCTTTGCTGACCGTCTGTTACCAAACCCGGCCTGTCTCCTGACCATCCGTCTGCCTGCTCCCTTGGATCCTATCTGCTGGTCAGCTTACTTCCAGCCTGTTGTCCTTGCAAAGCCGGCTCAGCTCTGTGCCTGTGTTCCAGCCTCCTTCAGCCTACTCACCTGTTAACCCTGCACTGTCTGGACTGCTATACCGGGACTACAATACAGGCCTTCATACCACTCCGTACTTTCGTACCCTCTGTTTACTCTACCAGGGGGCCGATAGTCGGAGGGTAAGGGAGCCTCCTCTCTGCCCGACAGGACTCGCCGGTCTGGTAAGTAGGAGCCTGATAGTTCTCCTCCCTCCCCCCTGCAGTCTTCTGGGACACTGACAGGTCCCAGAAGACTGCATTCACCACTCACAATGCACAGCGAGACTCACGCATGCACAGTGGGCACCTGGCTGTGAAGCCGCAAGCTGTCACAGCCAGGTGCCCATAGTAAAGATGCCGGCACTGGGGACCGAAAACAGCGGGTGAGACCGACTGGGGTGAGCACACCACTGGATCGTGGGACAGGTGAGTGGCTGTTTTTTAAAAGTCAGCAGCTACTGTTTTTGTAGCTGCTGACTTTTATTTTTTCCACAGGTGACTGGAACTCTGCTTTAATTATTCGTGGCATAGATTCAACAAGGTGTTGGAAACATTCCACAGAGATTTTGGTCCATAGTGACATGATAGCATCATGCAGTTGCTGCAGATTTGTCGTCTGCACATCCATAATGCGAATCTCCTGTTCCACCACATCTCAAAGGTGCTCTATTGGATTTAGATATGGTGACTGTGGAGGCCATTGGAGTACAGTGACCTCATTGTCATGTTCAAGAAATCAGTGGTGAGATGATCTGAGCTTTGTGACAAGGTGCATTATCCTGCTGGAAGGAGCCATCAGAAGATGGGTACATTGTAGTCATAAAGGGATGGACATGGTCAGCAACAATACTCAGGTAGGCCATGGCCTTTAAATGATGCTCAATTGGTACTAAGGGTCCCAAAGTGTGCCAAGAAAATTTCCGCCACACCATTACACCACAACAAGGCAGGATGGATCCATGCTTTCATGTTGTTTATGCCAAATTCTGACCTACTATCTGAATGTCGCAGCTGAAATCGAGATTTATTAGACCAGGCAACATTTTTCCAATCTTCTATTGTCCAATTTTGGTGAGCCTGTGCGAATTTTAGCCTCAGTTTTCTGTTCTTAAGGGACAGGAGTGGTCTTCTGCTGCTGTAGCCCGTCTCTTTCTTCCCCATTCTGATGATCGGTTTGAACTTCAGTAAGTCCTCTTCACCATATCTAGATGCCTAAATGCATTGAGTTGCTGCCATGTGATTGGCTGATTAGCAATTTGTGTTACCAAGCAATTGAACAGGTGTGCCTAATAAAGTGGCCAGTGAGTGTATGTGGAAGGTCTTAGGCCCCTTTCACACGGGCTTTCTGATCAGGTCCACCTGTCAGTTTTTCAGGCGGACCTGATCAGACCCTCCATTCACTCCTATGGAGTTGCGGATGTCAGTGGTGACATGTCTGCTGACACCCGCTGCTATACAATCCAATCCCGTCCGTGAAATCCAGACGGATGGAGACCCTATTTTTCATCAGTCTGGTGGATCGGATGGTCCGTTTTCATCTGATCTCCCCAGAGAGGTGTGCGGGGCTCTGACAGGTCTGTCTCTGCACAGTGAGTGGAGACATACCTGTCTTCCACCTGCTCAGCGTGGATTAGTGGAGCAATCCCCTCGCTGAGCAAAGCGGAGTCCGCCGGGCGGACCACCCGTGTGAAAGAATCCTTAGGCCTCATTTACACAGGCGGGCAGGGGCAAAAAAATGGGCTTTTGAGCCAGTATTACTATCTCCCCGACAACTGAGACACAAGTTAACACGGCCAGCAGCCATGTTAGTACACACTGCTGTGGTGCGTCAAATTTTATTCCACGGGTCTAAAGCACCACCGCTAAACACAACCCACTCATGTGAATGGAGCCACGCTGCAATAGTGTGTAATTTTTCTTAAAAAAACAGCCACAGCCTGAGTGGAAATGCCTGTCCCCTGCCAGCATGCTGCAAAGAAGCATTAATCACCCTGCAGAAGTCCAACATACCCCTTGCTGAGTCACAGCTAGAGCTGTCTGATGAGTAGATATCTGATTGCAGAGCCAAAGTATGACTCAATAGGGGACTTGTCGGACCCCTTTGCTTCAACACACAGAGCAAGGTTCCCGCTCTGCAGCTGCTTCCAGGGAACAGACTTTATTTTACACAGACTAGCTGCTTTCCAAAGAAGACACATTTTTCATGTACCTAGGGACATATTTATCTGATTTAAACTAAAAGTAGATTTGGTTGGAACCATAAACCTGTATACAAGCCATCTATGCTCATGACTGTAGGAGCCTTCAGTTAGCAGGACATAAGGAGCCTGAGAGATGGAACCTCCACCACTAAAAAACAGTACAATTTTAGTCATACATATCTGTTTTAGCATTTCTGTGGATGCACTGCATTGCAGGTGTGTTGTATGGGTTTTTTGCATTGCTCTGCAGCATGCAGATTTGAACAGGACCCAAGACTGCTCATACACCTTAGAAGTCAGTCAGATATGCAGGCTAAAAATGCCAGCTTGACTTAAAAGTAACTAGCCATGACAGAACTATGGGAGTTGTCATTGTTGGCTGGTTTGAAGGTACTATCGATAAAAAAAAAAATAGTAAAAAAGGGGATAAGGGGGGGGGGGGGCAAAAGGACCTGTAGGATGGCTTAATGGGAGTGACAGTCCTTTAACAGTAAGGGCAGTCCTTTCAGCCGGCTATCATTGGGACCCTTTAAGAGGCTGTGGTGCACTTGGCGACAATCTTAATAAATACGCATTCAGTATAGGGTGGTAGAAGTGTAACACAGATATAGCACAGGTGCAGTATCAATGGGGTATAGGTGCTGAATGAGTAAGGCACAGAGGCAGTATGGATGTGTTATGCTTCATGTCTTGTCTCCAATGACTCAGTTCCTGATAACAGTGTGAATGATAGACGATAAGCCCTCTCACCAGTCCCCACTCTGCAGCTGCGGGCTTTTACTGTGGAATGGGGCACCCTGCCCTCTCTCCCCCCCCTCTGATGCCTCCAGACCCTCGCTGTGGGAAGCAGAGGGGGAGAGGACACTCCAGTTTCCCTGTGGCAATTGTGCAGTGCAATCACTGTGGTCTGTGTTGCAAGGTAAGGGCGTCTCTACCCTCCTGGGCCTCTGCTTGATCCTGCGGGTTTGGCCCCACAGTCGTGCAGATGCGTACTTCCCGAGTCCTGTGGTGCCAAAAAAGCAATGTTTCCTGGGCAGGTCAGTAAAAGCCATCTCACCACTCCCCCTACTCCTCAGTGTCTCTTGGGAACCGTAGTGAAAGAATCCATTGGCCCCACTGTATGGCTGCCATCTCAAACTACAACTTTCATGATTCTCAGTGTTCTGCATAGGAGTCCATGGGCTGGGTTGGCTGTGGCTCTCCCTCAGCTGGCTGGAGGGAATAGTGCAGCATCACTAAATAGTCGGGCAACAAAGGACATTGTCTACTTCTCCATGTTGGTATAGCCCAGTACCTGGCTACACATGTTATACTTATCTGCTCTGTGCAAGTATTACACAGAGCAGCCCCGAACCCTTCTGGGATCCCCCACCGACAGTTCGGGTCCTCCTCTTCTCCTTCTGCCACCATAGGGAGCTCTCTGTCCTGTGAATGTAGAAAGAGCCGCTACAGATGGCACAGCACTGGATCGAGTGAGGTAAGTATTTAGGACTACAAAAATGACCCACTGCAGTGGAGAATATATCTAGGAATATTTAGGATATATGAGAACAATTTTTAAAATGAGTGCTTCCATGTAGGAATAAAAATGTTTTTATTTTCCAATACTTATATTTTATATATTGTTACTCTATGTAGCTAAAAAGACTAATCTTTATTTAACTAATTTTGTACAATGAGCTCATTGCCCTGATCTTCCCAGCATCAATTTGTGTTTACTTGGCTCTTTATTTTCATCTGTCTACCAGATCTGCTTTCACAATCAACATGACTCACAGATCAACAGGATTAAAGTTATTTTGTATAAATGAGTAAAAGAATGGCCTTTGTGTTTAGCCAGGCAGGGCTATATTTACCATAATGCCACTTAGAGGGCACATCCTACAGCAAATGGGTTAATGGGGTGGCAACAAGCCTCCACAGTTATGACCTGTGCCAATGTTGTCCCTGTATTACTTTATTCTGTCCACCTCTAGACATTTGTGACTAAATTCAGCAAGAGAACTGTATATGGAATTTGGTGCGGGGATGCTGAGAGGAGTCAGAAGGCTCTTGTTTATGGTGGGTACAATAGGCCCCCAACAGCCCATTCTAGTATTAGTTTTTACCAATGTAATCACACGACATGGATAGGCGGTGAAGTCACTCCAGGGTTCCTCTATTCCATTTCCCAACCCCTTCCCTTTTTTCCCCATATTTGCACTCTTTAATTCCTCTTTTTATTTATTAATTGATTTATTTATATATTTCAAATGTCGAAACATATGTTTTTTTCCTTTCTTCTTTGGTATGGTTTCCATAACTTTTGGGTCTTCTTCTTCTCCCTGGGCAGATCCTGAATGCTTCAGAGTATGGCAATGATGTGGTGTCCTTCCCTACTGCATTCTCCTAAGAGCCCAGGACAAGTTGATGACCTACCCCAAGGGGGCATGTGCTTGATGCCATGGGCTCACAGGGGGTGGGTTGAATGACTCTAATCAGACCGACAATGAACGACTGAATCGGTGAGTCTGTGAGGGACAATGCCAAAGGGTGAGAAATGCAGACTGTGGGATCTACTTTTTTATGTTAACTCCTGTGGGGTAATACATTTTTTATTATTTTGTAAGGTACATGTGAGTTTTAAGGTTAGGATTGGATTCACACCTCCAGCTGTTGCAGAACTACAAGTCCCATGAGGCATAGCAAGACAGCCACAAGCATGACACCCAGAGGCAGAGGCATGATGGGACTTGTAGTTTTGCAACAGCTGCAGGTCCGCTAATTGCATATCCCTGTTATAGAGGATGAGTGTGTAGGCAGGTGCAGTTTTTTTTCTCCACTGCAGGTGATGCTCAACCACAGCAGCTCTCCAACTGGAGAGGAAGAACCTGATTACTCTATGGTTTTCTCGGTCACTGGGGAAGTGATCCAGTTGGATGCTGTTGCCCCATGTGACTCTGGCAGCCATCTTGGGTTGGGCAGAGCCTATTTAAGGCCCTGGTTCCTGTGATTGGCTTGCTTTATGCAAGTGGGTAGTGCAGGGACAGGTACCATCTGTTAGGGACAGTGGTAATGGTACGGAAAGATTCCTGATGAGGAGACAAAGCAGAGGTTTGCATCTCTTCTCCACATCTTCCCGACTGGGCATGAGACGGCCAGGCCGCATTCTGCCCCTCTCTATAGACGCTGTGATTATGGCTGTTCACGTTGCTGTAACTGTGAGTGCGCCTGGTCGGGCAGTCTTCCTACCGGGAATGTTGTGAACTGTTGCTGTATTGCTTCAATACAAGTTTATTATTACACCTGACTGTGTGAATTATTGTTGCTGCACCACGCTGCACCCCAACATACAAGTGGATTCTTGGGACTGGTCACCAACCTCATCACTTATAAATTTGTCAAGAACCCTCCTACACTGCAGATTCAAAGGAGAACACCAGCTGTGTGTGTGGGGGGGGTGGGGGGGTGGTGTCAGAGAATGCTTTTTTGTTACACCCCTTACACTTGAGCATTAGAGGCTTACTAAAGAAGGGGGAGCTACCAATGGGCAATTTTTGACAAGCTAACCGCAGTTCAGCTTTAATATCTATGGACTCCAGAACACATATTAACGGCGCAAAATTTATACAGGCAGTGTTTTTTTTATAATACATTACACTGCATAACAAAACTATGAACAGACCTGATTGATTTGTGTGACAATTTTTCTTTTGCTGTTGGTCCTGCCAACGAAAAAAGCACTAAGATGTCAACACACCCATTCATTGTATTTTTTTTTGCGGTATAGTAAGGGAAGCGCTGCTGATAAGGTCTGTTGAAGTAGATGTAAATCTTTACTGAATGTCATGTAAGTAGCAAAATTCTCTCTATCTTAGATAATTGGGGAGGGGGAAGAGGAGTTTGGACCTTTTTTTCATCCATTGTTACATCTCAATGCTTCTGATGTCCTTCAAGCCGGGACCCGCCGATCGTTTGGGACACAGGCAGAACAGTAGTCTGCCTATGTAAACAAGGCAGATCGCCGTTCTGTGAGAAGGGAAGGTTGTGGTCTTGTGTTCCTGCAAAGCAGGAACACGGATCTCTGCCTTCCCATAGTACAAGCACCTCACACAGTGTACACAAGCACATGTTAGGCACACAGTTAACCCTTTTATCGGCCCTGATGTTAACCTCTTCCCAGCCAGTGTCATTAGTACAGTGACTGTGTATATTTTTTTAGCACTGATCACTCTATTAGTGTCACTGGTCCCCAAAAAGTATCACTTAGTGTCCGATTTGTCTGCTGCAATGTTGCAGTCCCACTATAAATCGCTGATTGCCACCATTACTAGTAAAAAAAAAAAAAACTAAATAAAAATTCCATAAATCTATCCCATAGTTTGTAGACGCTATAACTTTTGTGCAAACCAATCAATATACGCTTATTGGAATTTTTTTTACCAAAAATATGTAGCCAAATACTTATTGGCCTATATTGATGAAGAAATTAGATTTTTCCATTTTTTTCCCCATGTTTTATAGCAGAAGGTAAAAAATATTTTTTTTTTTTTTTTTAAATTGATGACCTTTTTTTGTTTATAGCACAAAAAATAAAAACCACAGAGGTGATCAAATGCCACCAAAAGAAAGCTCTATTTGTGGGAGAAAAACAAACATACATTTTGGGTACAGCGTTGCACGCCAGCACAATTGTCAGTTATAGTAACGCAGTGCCTTATTGCAAAAAATGAAGCAGTTAAATGATGACAACACTGGAGTGTGCTTGGTCAATGTACATTAGCAAAGAAGCTCGTAGTTTCCTTTGGGGGAACATGTGACGGGGTGATTTACAATTGGGAGATTGTAGGGGGACAGTGGCGGAGCATTGTCACCGCATAACATAAAGTGCACAAACAAGGACCTTTATGTCAGTATCACCAGCTGTTATTTTTATGAAAGCTAAGAATTAAAAAAAATAAAGACTTTCCCAATAATATTATGTTAAAGGGCAGCACAGTGGCAAAGGTTAGCACTTCTGCCTAGCAGCAATAGGGTCATTGATTCCAATGCCAACCACAGCACCACCTGTGCGGAGTTTGCATGTTCTCCCTGAGCCTGCGCCGGTTATCTCCTACACTGCCTGCTCTTCCCCTGGCTGTAAACTTCTCCCCTACATTTGATGCTGCCTATACTTCCCCCATTCATGCCTGAGCGTAGCGTCGTTGAGCGATTCTCCGGTGTTTTTTTGCACATTGTTGGCACATTTTTGCGCGTTTGTATGTAGCATTTTTGGGCTTTGGCGTTTTTTATTAACCAACAGAGAAAACTATTATCTGTTGCATCATTTGTTGCTAGGTATTTGAGATTTTTTTTAGCTTTTCCATTACCTTTTATTTCTTCTTTTATTATTATTCATCTATTATAATGTTTTTTCGTTGGGGTAAGGGGTTCGAGTTCAGTTTAGGTTAGGGTTAGGATTATTTATTATTATTCTATTTTATATATTTTTTTATTTTATTTATTATTATACTAATAATAATAAATGAATAAACTAATGTAAAATAAATACACCAATAAATACAAAATAAATACATTCAATAAATTTATACTAAGTAACAATAAATAAATAATTAACCCTTAACTTTAACCCTTACCCCTTAAAAAATAAAATAATAATACATAACTAAACACCCGAACCCTAACACAAAAAAATTATTATTATTATTAATGTATTTTTTTGTTAGAGTTTGGGTGTTATTTTATTATTAATAATGTATTTAATATTTTTTAAGGTTAGAGGTTAATTATTATTTATTAATGTATTATTACATATTATTCATTTATTTTACTTATTTATGATGATTTTTAGTTATTTGTGTATTTTCTTTTACATTTATTTATTTATATATTAGTACTAATTTTATTTTTTACTTTTTTTTTCATTTGAGCAGAAAATTGCACAAAAACGCGTGCAGAAACACGCAAAACCGCGCAAATTGTTTGTTCCCATTCAATTCTATGGGAAAACAAACGCACAAAACACCCAAATCTGCCCGATTCGAGCGACAAAAAAAGGCCCAGAACTTGTTTGAGCTTCAGGCGTTTGGCTTCAGGCGACTTGGAGTGGAGATGTGAACCATCTCCATAAAGAAAAATTGTCGTCTGCAAAGCTGCATAAACAAGACCCTGTCTCTACTGTATTTTTTAGCATTGGCACATGCTTCCAAGGGCAGTGCCTAGTTTCCAATGCCTTTTTTTTTTTTTTTTTTTTTTTTACAAAATCTTGCCTATTAGTCTTGAAAATGGGATTTAATATCAAGATATGACCCCCATAAACTTCAAGAGGATCCACTACTAAGTTAAGGTTTTGTAAATATCAAACAGTCATCAAACCCACACAGATTCACTCATTCCAAATTATAAGGCCCCTTTCACACGGGCTTTCCGATCAGGTCCACCAGTCAGTATTTCAGGTGGACCTGATCAGAGCCTCCATTCATCTCTATGGGGCAGTGGATGTCATGTCTGCTGCTATCCAATCCTGTCCGTGAAATCCAGACGGATGGAAACCCTATTTTCCAGCCGTCTGGCGGATTGGATCGCTTGGGATCGGATGAAAACAGAGGGGACAGTGAGCGGCACAGTAACCGGAGACGGATCTGTCATCTGCCTGCTCAGCGGGGATCAATGGAGCGATCTCCTGCTGAGCAAGCAAAGTCCACCGGGCAGAAGCCCGTGTGAAAGGACCCTAAAGCCTCGTACGCACGATCAGATTTTCGTCTGGGAATTGTGTGATTACAGACTGTTGGCCTAAAGTCTGACTGTTAGTGCACTCCATCAGACGATCGTTGCTCAACTTTACGCCAACAAATGTTGGATAGCAGGCTAGTAATTCTTCAGCGGACAGCGGTCTGTTGTCAGAGTTTTGTCTCATGTGTACACAAGTCCGTCACACAAAAGTCCAAAGTACAAACACGCATGCTCGGAATCAGTGCTCACCAAACACGACATTAGCAGAAGGTGCCCAAAGGGTGGCGCCCAAGAGCTGAAATTCCACGTAATACGTCACTACGTTCGTGTTTGTTGACGACAATTGTTTACTGTTTGTATGCAAGACAAGTTCACACCCTTCGGACAAAAGTCTGAAATTTTGTTGGCCAACATTTCGATTATGTGTACGAGGCTTAAGGCTATGGATAATTCATAGCAAGTCAAAAAAAGAAAATAAGAATTAGTGGATTTGTTGCCCATGGCAGACATCTTGTGTAATATTTCCATGAAATGAAAGGTATGATTTCTGTTGGCAAAAGCTCCTTTTTCATCCGTCCAGCTTTTATGACTTGGCCCCAATAGCAGCCAAATAAAATTGTTTCAGCTTTTCAGAACATTTAGGAGGACCTTCAGTGAAAAATGAATACAGTACATGGTTATTTTATTTCACAGCCTGCATGATGTCCTAAATACTTAATTAAACATCCTACAACTGTACACCTTTCCTGTGTGCCGGACTGGTGCAGGATTACAGTTTGTGTATTTGGATGTTGGACTTAGAAGCATGCCAAACGCAACCGCGATGAAGCAGCATTTTAGGTATTTTGTGGACCGAATAAATGCTTTCTTGTTGCCTCTTTTTTAATTTTAAAGATAATCATACAGGCTGTATTTTTAAATGAGTGTATTTTAGGTTTTCACAATATTGGCTCTTGATCACATACCTCCCAACCTTAGCAGTTGAGAGGGGAGAAAGGGGGAAATGATTTAACCACTTGGTTACCGGGCACTTTTACCCCCTTCCTGCCCAGGCCAATTTTCAGCTTTCAGCTCTGTCGCACTTTGAATGACAATTGCGCGGTCATGCAACACTGTACTCAAGCAAAATTTTTATCATTTTTTTTCACACAAATAGAGCTTTCTTTTGGTGGTATTTGATCACAACTGGTTTTTTTATCTGTTGCTAAAGAAACAAACAAAAAATACCAAAAAAGGTTGAAAAAAAATTTTTTTTTTTTTACATAGTTTGTTATAAAATTTTGCAAACAGGTAATTTTTCTCCTTTAATGATGTTGCTGATGAGGCTGCACTAATGGGCACTGATAGGTGGCACTAGTGGGCAGTGATGAGGCTGCACTGATGGGTTGTGATAAGCAGCACTGATGGTCACTGAGAGGTGGCATTAATGGTCACTGAGAGGTGGTACTGATGGACACTGATAGGCGGCAATGATAGGCAGCACTGATAGGTGACACTGATTGGTAGCACTGATGGGCACTGATAGGTGCCACTGGTGAGCAGTTATGGGCACTGATAGGTGGCACTGGTGGGACTGGTTGGCACTTATTAGCAGCACTGGCAGGCACAGATTGGGACCGATGTCCCTGTAACAGAAGCTGGTTTACGTCTTTCTTCTATTCTCACGCCGATCTTGAGGAGAAAAAAAAGCAGATAACCGGCTTCTGTTTACTTCCCTGATCAACTGTCATTGGCTGACAGCTGATCATGTGGTAAAGGGCCGCTGTGATTGGCCCTTTACCCTGTTTTGTGATCAGCCGAGTCCGAAGGAACCAGTGATCACAGAGCGTGCCGCCCGCGTGCTGCAAGGGGCACGCAAGCAGCTTGATCACGGGAGGATGCCTATTGAGGCCCTCCCAGCACTGGAAGCCTGCACTGTATAGCGTGGGTGGAAAGTGGTTAAATATGTTAAATATTGGAAGTAGAATAACAAGATATGTTTATCAGATGCATTTAAAATAAATATCAATATTTTTATGTAAAGTGTAAGTTCACTTTCCACCCTCCCCACCCCCAGGTCCCCGCTGTACTTACCTCTGTTGGTGATGAACCATCAGTGTCCTCATACTGTAGAAGGTGCAGCGGCTTGGGGATTTGAAATCCCTGGTCTTCTCCTTCTTTTTTATACAGCACTGTGGAGACAGTCCAGATTGATTCTGATTGGTCAATGCAGACACAAAGAATTGCTCAGCTCTGTCTTAGAAGTGCTGCATAGAGAAGAGGGAGAATAGTGTGGATTTGACATCCCTGTCCCCGTGGGCACTGACAGCTCATCACTCACAGAGGTAAGTACAGTGGGGACCGGGGGTGGGTGGGGGGACAGACAGACACAGTGTACGGTGTTAGTTCACCTTTTCATTTTTTTGGAAAAGGTGAACTAACCCTTTAAATTCACATCTTTATTTCCTTGTGCTTTTTAATAATATAAAATATATTAATATATATAAACTTGGAGTTTATCTTTAATTTTATACTAAGCTTAAAGCTGAACTCCAGCCAAAACAATTATTGCCTATTTGCACTGGAAAAATAAATGAATAAATAAAAATGTAATAAAAAATAAATAAATAAATGAACCTAATAAAATGTGTGCAATATGTGGCTGCTGCTTTGTTATGCAATACTCTTAATAGGACACAGCGCTGAACATCCTGAACCCTGATGACAGGATGAAACATGTTAGAAAGGTGGACTATGAATACTAGACACTGGGGGTTATTTACTAAAGGAAAATCCACTTTGCACTGAAAGTGCACTTGGAAGTGCAGTCGCTGTAAATCCGAGGGGGACATGCAAGGAAAATAAAAAACAGCATTTTAGCTTGCACATGATTGGATGATAAAATCAGCAGAGCTTCCCCTCATTTCAGATCTACCCCTTAGATTTAGAGCGACTGCACTTCCAACTGCACTTTCAGTGCAAAGTGGATTTGCCTTTCGTAAATAACCCCCACTGCCTTTTGATATTTCTTTCTTTTTTTCCTTTTTTTTTGTTCATCGGTACGGTTTTAAACCTGATTGTCTATTTTTATAAATTCCTAACACTTCCTAGCATGCAACCGTTTTGGTTTTGTGTTCTTTCCAAATAGTGTTTTTGTAATACAAAAAACCATCTGAAGTTTTAATAAGGTATTTTGTACATGCTGTGTGCTCTGTCTGAGCCATTTTTACATTATTGAGACTTTTTTCTTTGCTACCCTGGATGTTTGATGAAATCGGAGCATGCTCACAAATGCATGGAGTCAGTCTAATTAACCACGTCAATACTGGGCAGGCCTCTTTCCTTCCCAGGCCAATTTTCAGCTTTCAGCGCTCTCGCACTTTCAATAAGAATTGCGTGGTCATGCAACACTGTACCCAAATGAAATTTTTATCATTTTGTTCACATAAATAGAGCTTTATTTTGGTGGTATTTATTCATAAATCAGTTTTTTATTTTTTGCGATATAAGAGAAAAAAGAGCGGAAATTTAAAAAACAAACAAACAATATTTTCTACCTTCTGTTTTAAAAGAAATTCAATAAAATGAAATTTTGTCATAAATTTAAGCCAAAATGCATTCTGCTACATGTCTTTGGTAAAAAAAAATCCTGTTAAGTGTATAATAATTGATTTGTGTGATCACGGACATATGTGCGCAGATGATCATGTACAGATGTGCGCAGATGATCACGGACATATGTGTGCAAATGATCATTGGGACAGATGATTTTACTGTTACATATGTGGGACAGCTGTTTTTAATGTGTGGGGACATGTGTGGGGACAGTGTTTTGGGGACATTGTGATTCTACACTGTGTGGGGACACTGGGCCAGTGATCAGTGTGTAAAAAGCTGTAAAAAACAGCTCATACTCGATCACTGATCACCGGCTGGCTGCAGCGATCTCCTCTCCTCACTGACAACTTCTGTGTGAGGAGAGGAGAGCCGATCGCCTAGCAACCAGCTCTCTGTTTACATCACATGACGGCTGTGATTGGACACAGTCGTCATGTGATCAGGAGGGCCAATCACAGAGCCCTCCTGCCGATCGGAGATGCGCCAGGTGACACGAGCGCATCGGGATCGCGCCGCTGCGAGGGCACGCACACGCATGATCCCCCTCCTTCTGAGGGACGTTCCTGAACATCAACTCAGAAGGAGGAAGCTCCCACCCGGCCGTATATGTGCATTGGCCGGGTGGGAGGTGGTTAAAAACAAAAGTAGAGTGCTGGTACCCCCTTGCCTGTAATGGGTACAGAGTACAACTTGCAATCCATCTAGGAGAATAATGAGAGACCTTATCTGTAATGATCACATCACAGCAAAGAACAGCTGTTCTTTGCTGTGATGTGATTGTTTAATAAAGCATTGGACCCTTCAATGGAGATTCTTGGTGTGCTGGTGACCTATTCTTTGGTCTGAGTCGTTCTAGTCTCCAGCCAGCGGTTGCTTCAGCACCCTTTTACTTTACAGCCACTTCCGGGAACGAAATAGGTACAGAGTAAATCTAAAGCCTCGTACACATGATCGGGTTGTTGGCCAAAAAAAACATGAACTTTTGTCCGAAGGGCGTTGGCCCAAACTTGTCTTGCATATACACGGCACACAATTGTTGGCCAACAATTACGAATGTAGTGACGTGCTACATGGTTTTTCAGCTCTTTAACGCCACTCTTTGGGCTCCTTCTGCTAATTTCATGTTAGTAGAAGTTTGGTGAGTGTTGATTCGGGCTTTTCATTTAGCGCTTTTCATTTTGTGCATTTCAGTTAATTTCTGAACAGCCATTCGTCAACCAGACATGTTGTGATGCAATAATTTCAAGGCCAATAATAAATAAAACATAATGTGTTATTTATTATCGGCCTTGGAGTTATTGCTTTGACATTATTTTTTGGGTTGAATAATAATGATTTGATTTGGTAGATTTTCTATATTTTTGGATGCATAAAATGCACTTTTTTGTTAAGTTCTATTGGCAGATAGCATGTCTAATTTTATTTGTTTTTTTTTTTTAAATGCACAATAAAACAATTTTGGAGAATAATACTTGGCTATGTGTTTTACTTCAAATGACATTTTTGGAGTCGGCAGTTACATTTAAAAAAATACAATGTAAAATTGACAAGGGACACCAAATTAGTTGTATATTTGATCTTAAAAAGTACGGGATAATGGCATGGTAACTTGCCCAAAAAAAAAAACAAAACAAAAAAATCATAATATTATTCTTGATATCACTAGAAAAAAAAAGCCCTTGAAAATTTGTTTGCAATAACTCCATCAGTATCACCAGCAAAGCAGCTTCATTATTATCCCATTAAAGAAGAAAATTGTGCGCTGCATTTCGAGATTTCATAATTTCCCACGTCACAAATGATATTTTTCTCCATTACGAACGCTAGTTTACAAGACCAACCGCTTCTGGCTCGTCCTTGCTTCCGTGAATGCGTGTTTGTACTTTTGTCCGACAGACTTGTGTACACATGATCGGAAAATCCGACAACAGACATTTGTCCGCGGAAAATTTTAAAACCTGCTATCCAACATTTGTCCGCGGAAAATCCGACAACAATTGTCCGATGGAGTGTACACACAGTCTGATTTTCTGCCAACAGCCTGTCATCACACAATTCCTGTCGGAAAATCTGATCATGTGTACGAGGCTTAAGAGTGTAAGGAGAGCCCTTTTTTGTAATGGGTGCAGGGTACATCTAGGAGAGTAAGGCTGGCCATAGATAGTTCAAATCTCGCCTGGTTCAGCAGGAACCGTCCGAGATTTGAACCATGCATGGGCAGGCTGAATGTACCAAATTGATCGATCAATCAACTTGGGTACAACCAGCCTGCCTGATTTACATGCGATTTTCACTAGCAGCTGCTATAGCCGCTAGCAATAATCACTGTCTTTTCCCGGCTTGAAAGGCTTCCCCCACCCCCCCACCGGGTGAATATAATGGTAGGAGGGATTCCCCTGTCAAAACTGTCTGTGCTTGCAGGAAAAAAATTGCACCGTGTATGGTCTGCCTAAGGAGTGTCCTTATCTGTAGTGGGTACAGGGTACATCTAGAACAATAAGGAGCGTCCTTATCTGTAGTGGGTACAGGGTACATCCAAGAAAATAAGGAGCATCCTTATCTGTAGTGGGTATAGGGTACATCTAGAACAATTAGGAGCGTCCTTATCTGTAGTGTGTACAGGGTACATCTAGAACAATAAGGAGCATCCTTATCTGTAGTGGGTACAGGGTACATCTAAGAGAATAAGGAGCGTCCTTATCTGTAGTGGGTACAGGGTACATCTAGAAGAATAAGGAGCGTCCTTATCTGTAGTGGGTACAGGGTACATCTAGAACAATAAGGAGCGTCCTTATCTGTAGTGGGTACAGGGTACATCTAGAAGAATAAGGAGCGTCCTTATCTGTAGTGGGTACAGGGTACATCTAGAAGAATAAGGAGCGTCCTTATCTGTAGTGGGTACAGGGCACATCTAAGAGAATAAGGAGCGTCCTTATCTGTAGTGGGTACAGGGTACATCTAGAAGAATAAGGAGCGTCCTTATCTGTAGTGGGTATAGGGTACATCTAAGAGAATAAGGAGCGTCCTTATCTGTAGTGGGTACAGGGTACATCTAAGAGAATAAGGAGCGTCCTTATCTGTAGTGGGTACAGGGTACATCTAGGAGAATAAGGAGCGTCCTTATCTGTAGTGGGTACAGGGTACATCTAAGAGAATAAGGAGCGTCCTTATCTGTAGTGGGTACAGGGTACATCCAAGAGAATAAGGAGCGTCCTTATCTGTAGTGGGTACAGGGTACATCTAGGAGAATAAGGAGTGTCCTTATCTGTAGTGGGTACAGGGTACATCTAGGAGAATAAGGAGCGTCCTTATCTGTAGTGGGTACAGGGTACATCCAAGAGAATAAGGAGCACCCTTATCTGTAGTGGGTACAGGGTACATCTAAGAGAATAAGGAGCACCCTTATCTGTAGTGGGTACAGGGTACATCTAGGAGAATAAGGAGCACCCTTATCTGTAGTGGGTACAGGGTACATCTAAGAGAATAAGGAGCGTCCTTATCTGTAGTGGGTACAGATATGTACCCTTCGAAGTGCGTTCTGATTGGCCAGACAGCGTGTGGGCGGCTCCCCAGTTTGACAGCCCTGGACCACTCCCACCCAGAGACACACAGCCAACGTCTCCCTGAGGCTTATCGAGGCTCCAGCTGCGGCTAACACACGGCGCTCGTGGATCCCTCAATAGAGACTTTCGGTCGGTCCTCCTGTGCTCCTGTGACACTGCATGTAGAAGCTCCCACCCTCTGCAAGTGCTCCAACATTTTTCACGCAAGTTTTTAGTGTTGTTTTATACTTATATACTGAATAAATTCCTAAGCTGTCTAAAGGATTGGCTTGGCGCTTCTCTCTCCTCCTTTTGTTCAGTGATCGGGTTCTCCAGCCAACGCCTGAAGCAGCTTCGCTCCCTTTACAGCCTCCATTTAGAGACTTTTTTTAGAGACAAATTTTTAGGGGTTCATCCCCCAGAACTTTCAATCCACTCACCATTCACATGGTTGCACCTTCATGTATCAGCATGCAGATGCATGCCTTTTCATTAAAATATTTAATATTTTTCATCAGATGGTTTAGCGCTGAACATTATACCAATATTGTGTTTCCTCCTAATGTCATTAATTTTTTTTTAACAGAAAAGTTAATGTCATTAATTTAAAGTTCATGTATGTATAAAGGCAGGCGTCCCAATACTTTTGGTAATATAGTGTATATATACACATTCACATCAGCCCCTGCCCTCAACAAGCTTACGACCTAAGGTCCCTACCTAACATGCATAATACACATATTAGGGCACTTTATTTAGACAGGAGTCAATTAACCTACCAGCATGTCTTTGGAATGTTGGAGAAAACCGGAGCATCCAGAGGAAACCCATAAAAGCACAGGTAGAACATGCAAACTCCATGCAGTTAGCGTCATGTTTGGTATCCGATGGCCTGAGTGCTGCAAGGAAGAAGTGCTAACCACTAAGTCATTGTGCTTTGTGTCTTCAGTGTGTGGCCCCTGCTGTGTCATGTAATAATCGTACTTTCATTTCCTCTGTACAGTACAGTCAGCACTCAACATCCTACACTAAAACTTACAGTTCTGGCCGGAGTACACAGATCATTGTGGGTCGCTTGCTTGGCAGCTCGACAATTCTGAAAATATCATGCATTCTTTTCAACATGATCTCTGTGATCAGAGGAGGGGAGATTGTGATGTTCTTCCTCCTCCTTCACTGAAGAGCAAACCTTTGTGATCTATGTACTCCAGCTGGAAGAAGTGTAAGTTTCAGCTCTGACTATACTGTATTACAAAATGTTGTATGGAAAAAAAAATTCTGTATGCTGATATCGAAGAGCTGATTTATTAAAGACAAATTAGAGCTGCACAAAGCTGCCAATCAGATGACAGCTGTCTTTCCCCAGGGCAGATTATCACTAAATCGTTTTAAACCCTCAGTGTGTTTTATCTTAACAAATTGAGCACAATAAAATAAACATTCCCAGTAAACTATATGTTAAAATTCTTACCCTGGCATTTGCCGTTTACAACTTTCAATGCTGCTGGCTTCTGCTCTGTAAGTGCTGCTTCCCTGAATATCTGGTTTTCACATGAAAGAGTTAAAGTGGTTGTAAACCCTCGATTGTCACTTTTACCTATAGGCAAGCCTAAAATAAGGCTTACCTATAGGTAGTGGAAATATCTCCTAAATGTGCACCATTTAGGAGATATTTACCTTGTAGTGCGCTAATGATGTCATCGGCGCATGCGATGTGAAGAAACGGACCTCCGTGCCGTTTGTTCACTCACAAGTGCCGTGACTGATAGCTCATGCGCGGATGTGACATCTCGTGGCTCCGGTCAGTCACAGAGCCAGAGCCTGTGGCCCCCCGGGAGGAAGAGGGGCGAAGATGGATGCGGGGACAGCGCAGGGGACAGCGCAGGCTTTGCTTGCAGGCAAACTAAGTATGCTTTTACTTTGCAGGGGAAAAAGAGAGAAAGTAAAACACATCAGGGTTTACTTCCTCTTTAATAGGGATAAGCCCGATGTTCGATTCGAACAGGTGTTCGCCTGTTCGCCAAACAGCGAACATTATGCGGTGTTCGCGGCAAATTCGAAAGCCGCGGAACACTGTTAAAGTCTATGGGACATTAACATGGAAAACCAAAAGTTCTCATTCTAAAGGCTTATAGGCAATTTATTGCCATAAAAAGTGTTTGGGGACCCGGGTCCTGCCCCAGGGGACCTGTATCATGGCAAAAAACTGCAGTTTTTTTCGGGAGAAGTGATTTTAATAATGCTTGAAGTGAAACAATAAAAATGAAATATTCCTTTAATCGCTTGCCGGCCAGCCGCCGCAGTAGCACTGCGGCAACATGGCTCGGCTGCGCGAATCGCCCTCATGTTACGTCGCTTCTATTTGTGACCACTAGGGGCATGCACGCGCCACCGCTCGCCCCCAGGGCCGATGCGAGTCGCGATGACTGGGCTCCCGCAATCGCTCGTGCCACCGCGAGAACCGGGATCTCTGTGTGACCTTTGGGTCTGGTATGAATATTAAGGAGAACCCTGAACCAAAAATGTAAAAAAAAATTGCATGGGGGTCCCCCAAAAATCCATGCCAGGCCCTTCAGGTCTGGGAGGGTGCTTTGGAGTAGCCCCCCAAAGCACCTTGTCCCCATGTTTATGGGGACAAGGGCCTCATCCCCACAACCCTTGCCTGGTTGGTTGTGTGGGTCTGCGGGCTTGGGGCTTATCGGAATCTGGAAGCCCCCTTTACATTGTACCCCTACCATTTCACAAAAAAAGTGTCAAAATTAGTAAAAAAGGGGTACAATGTACCTGTTATCAATTCACATAGGGAGGCGGGGATCTGGGGGTCTCCTTGTTAAAGGGGACTTCCAGATTCCGATAAGCCCCTGCCCGCAGACCCCCACAAGGGTTGTGGATGAGGCCCTTGTCCCCATCAACATGGGGACAAGGTGCTTTGGGGGCTACTCCAAAGCACCCTCCCCATGTTGAGGGCATGTTGCCTGGTACGGTTCAGGAGGGGGTGCTCTCTCGTTCCCCCCTCTTTTCCCGTGGCCTGCCAGGTTGCGTGCTCGGATAAGGGTCTGGTATGGATTTTGGGGGTGACCCCCAATTTTTTTTTATTTGGCGCAGGGTTCCCCTTAATTTCCATACCAGACCTGAAGGGCCTAGCATGGATTTTGGGGGGACCCCCACGCAATTCTTTTTTACATTTTTGGTTCGGGGTTATCCTTAATATTCATACCAGACCCAAAGGTCACACAGAGATCCCGGTTCTCGCGGTGGCACGAGCGATCGCGGGAGCCCAGTCATCGCGACTCGCATCGGCCCCGGCCTGGTAATGGACTGGGGGGGGGGGGGGGGGGACCCATGCCGTTTTTTTCAATGAGTTTTATCTATATTGCCGAGACCTGACAATTCCTTACAGCTACGATCAGTTTTAAATGACTATTTTCCTTTAGAAATGTCATTTTGCTGTGGTATTGTTCTAAACACGGGAAAACTGCACCACTTTACAGGCATACTATAGACACCCCCCAGTCACGATATTTAAAGGAATATTTCATTTTTATTGATTCACTTTAAGCATTATTAAAATCACTGCTCCCGAAAAAACTGACGTTTTTAAAACTTTTTTTTGCATTAAAACATATCCCCTGGGGCAGGTCCCGGGTCCCCAAACACTTTTTATGACAATAACTTGCATATAAGCCTTTAAAATTAGCACTTTTGACTTCTCATGTTCATGTCCCATAGACTTTAACGGTGTTCGCGTGTTCGTCCAAATTTTTTGCCTGTTCGCATGTTCTGGTGCGAACCGAACCGGGGGGGGGGGGAGAGAGTTCAGCTCATCCTTACTGGTTAATGGAGTCTGGAGTCAATCTGTTAGCTTGGAGTAAGGGGGGGAAAGAGGAGGTGTAGCAAGGCAATGCCTTGGCCATCCTACGCTATGGTGTGTGTTTCTATTGATGCACACAGTGTAGGGAAATACAGCTCTAGTCTTGGCATGCAAGGGTGGCTCCATAGGACCCTGCAAGAGAAGGGAGCTGCCCTGAAACAGGAAACCTAGGGCAGTGGTCATGGCTTCAACCAGTGGCGGCTGGGGTTTTCATTTTGGGGGGGAAAGGGGGGGCGGCAAACCATCCACCCGCAGACACACCCCCCCCCAGTCGGTCGGTCACCAGCCCTGCACTTACCCCATCTAGGTCGAGGGCGGCATCTCCTACTGGTGCTTCATGATGGCTTCCCCTGCATCTCCTCCCTTCTCCTTGTCGGCGTACAATAGGATCACTTCTCCTCTCGGCCAATCGGGTGATGCTCAGGACCCGCTTCCTGATTGACTGGGAGGAGAATCAGGAAGACAATAGCGAATGTTAATTCGCTATTGTCACACAACTGGGTGGGCTCGGGGCGCAGTGCTCTGTGCCCCAAGCCCACCCTTTTTTTAAGCTAATTAGAGCCTCTGGCTCTAATCACGTGCTTCTAAAAAAAAAAAAAAAAAAACCCATTGGAATCCGCATGTAGATTAGGGGGCCAGACGCATAGATTAGGGGGGTGGCACCCCTGCACCTTGCATTACGGGCTGCCACTGGCTCCAGCTTAAACTAGATCACAGGCAAGGATTAAGGGCCAGTTCACAATACACATTCGTGTTTGGTGCAATATGATTGCAAATCTCACCAGGACCCGGAACAAGTAGTACATGCACCACTTTTAAAAAACATGCCACACCAAATGGCACTGCAGTACCATGGGATTTAATGCCTGCATACGCACTGAATTTGCGATGTGTGTTTGGGGTGCCATTAACACTTAATTGGCACTTGCATGTAAATCGCAAGGACAGGGCATCTGAAAGTTGTGTGGAAAACGCACACAGAACACACCCTGCACCATGTTGGACTTACCATCACTTTATGCACCAGGTGTTTTGCTCTGAATAAAGATTGGAGCCAGGTCTGGTCTATAACAATTGCACATATAGCTTTATGAGCTGACAGTTCAGAAGCAAAAATCTACACATTGGATATAAAATGAATGGTAGATCACTTACCCTCTCAAAGTTTGGAAGCTCAGAATTGCTAGGTGCCCATGGGAGTGTTGCTAGATCCTCCAGGATTTCTGATACATGAGGTCCAGGCTTGTCCGTGATGTGGCAGAAAACATGAATCTCTATACTGTGGACACAGCTGGAACAGCCAGCCGCAACCGCTGGATCCCCCACGGAAGATCTGGTAACTGGCCAGACTGGGCTTGTCATAAGAGCGAGATGTCAGAGAGGGGCAGATCCTCCATTGTTACTCTGCACCAGGGTCTTCTCCTTGTTCTAGAGGTCTCTGGTGTTCTTTGTGTGTGAGCGTCTTGCTACTGACTGCCAAATAAGCACATCTGGAGTTGTTTCAGTATGTGCATTCTTTTTGACTCTCCTCCTAAATAAAATCTGAGCTTAAGCCAGGCAGCCAGAGGCAGGACAGGACTTGCATGGCTGTCTGAATACATGGCGATCTTACGTACAGTATATGTAATGTGGCATCTCATGTGTCTTCTTTTTTTTGTACTTTTTTGTATTTTTTTGTTCTGATGACAATAGGAAGCTGGTCCTTCGTAATCAGGGCTCAGATCCACTGTAGGTTTCAGTTTACGGCTACTTTACCACTAGTGCGACTTGTCATGCGACTTGGGACTGCAAAGTCGCATGACAAGTCGTACCCCATGATTTCCAATGAGTACCATTCATATATGTGCGACTTCAAAGTAGTCCCTGCACTACTGTGGTTCCACTTTGATGCGACTTGAGGTCCATAGACCTCAAGAATACACAGGCATTGCTTCAAGTCGCATCAAAATTGTGGCAAAATCGCGCAGAAGTGGAAACCTAGACTAAGGCTCGGTTCACACGGGGGCGACTTGTCAGGCGACCTAGCCGCCTGACAAGTCGCCTCCCGTTCTGTACAATGGAACCGTTCTAATCGGAGCAACACAAGTCGCTCCGACTTAGAAGAAAGGTTCCTGTACTACTTTGGGGGCGACTTGCATAGACTTCTATACAGAAGTTGTCTTGCAAGTCGCCCCGGCAGTCGTGTGCAGGTCGCCTCGGTGAGGCGACCTGCAAGTCGTGCCGCGTCTAGTGTGAACCGACACTTAATGTCACAAAATGTTCTCTTGCTCAATGAAGTGCACCTATGGAAGGATGCAGATGTGCTGCAGCAGACATCGGACAACTTGGTATATGTATTTGCACATGCATATGAGCATTCATGAGTGCTCCACTGCTAAGATGGTGCTGAGCCCAGAGTCTCTAACTGTATGTAAAAGCATTTTTTTTCTGATTTTAGATTTACCTTAAAACAAATCTTAATGCCTAAGCACAATTTTGTAACTTTAACCACTTCAGCCCCGGAAGGTTTTACCCCCTTCCTGACCAGAGCACTTTTTACAATTCGGCACTGCCTTGCTTTAACTGCTAATTGCGCGGTCATGCAATGCTGTACCCAAACGAAATTTGCGTCCTTTTCTTCCCACAAATAGAGCTTTCTTTTGATGGTATTTGATCACCTCTGCCGTTTTTATTTTTTGCGCTATAAACGGAAAAAGACCGAAAATTTTGAAAAAAAATGATATTTTCTACTTTTTGTTATAAAAAAAATCCAATAAACTCAATTTTAGTCATACATTTAGGCCAAAATGTATTCGGCCACATGTCTTTGGTAAAAAAAATGTCAATAAGCGTATATTTATTGGTTTGCGCAAAAGTTATAGCGCCTAAAACTAGGGTACATTTTCTGTAATTTACACAGCTTTTAGTTTATGACTGCCTATGTCATTTCTTGAGGTGCTAAAATGGCAGGGCAGTACAAAACCCCCACAAATGACCCCATTTTGGAAAGTAGACACCCCAAGGAAATTGCCGAGGGGCATGTTGAGCCCATTGAATATTTTTTTTTTTTGTCCCAAGTGATTGAATAATGACAAAAAAAAAAAAAATTTACAAAAAGTTGTCACTAAATGATATATTGCTCACACAGGCCATGGGCATATGTGGAATTGCACCCCAAAATACATTCAGCTGCTTCTCCTGAGTACGGGGATACCACATGTGTGGGACTTTTTGGGAGCCTAGCCGCGTACGGGGCCCCGAAAACCAAGCACCGCCTTCAGGATTTCTAAGGGCATAAATTTTTGATTTCACTCCTCACTACCTATCACAGTTTTGAAGGCCATAAAATGCCAAGATGGCACAACCCCCCCCCCCCTAAATGACCCCATTTTGGAAAGTAGACACCCCAAGCTATTTGCTGAGAGGCATGGTGAGTATTTTGCAGCTCTCATTTGTTTTTGAAAATGAAGAAAGACCAGAAAAAAAAAATTTTTTTTCTTTTTTCAATTTTCAAAACTTTGTGTTAAAAAGTGAGGTCTGCAAAATACTCACTATACCTCTCAGCAAATAGCTTGGGGTGTCTACTTTCCAAAATGGGGTCATTTGGGGGGGGTTTTGTGCCACCTGGGCATTCCATGGCCTCCGAAACTGTGATAGGCAGTGAAGAGTGAAATCAAAAATTTACTTAGAAATCCTGAAGGCGGTGCTTGGTTTTCGGGGTCCTGTGCGCGGCTAGGCTCCCAAAAAAAAAGTCTCACACATGTGGTATCCCTGTACTCAGGAGAAGCAACAGAATTTATTTTGGGGTGTAATTTCACATATCCCATGGCATGTTTGAGCAATATATCATTTAGTGACAACTTTGTGCAAAAAAAAAAAATTGTCTCTTTCCCGCAACTTGTGTCACAATATAAAATATTCCATGGACTCGACATGCCTCTCAGCAAATAGCTTGGGATGTCTACTTTCCAAAATGGAGTCATTTGGGGGGGGGGGTTGAACTGTCCTGGCATTTTATGCACAACATTTAGAAGCTTATGTCACACATCACCCACTCTTCTAACCACTTGAAGACAAAGCCCTTTCTGACACTTTTTGATTACATGAAAAAATTATTTTTTTTTGCAAGAAAATTACTTTGAACCCCCAAACATTATATATTTTTTTTAAAGCAAATGCCCTACAGATTAAAATGGTGGGTGTTTCATTTTTTTTTTTTTTCACACAGTATTTGCGCAGCGATTTTTCAAACGCATTTTTTGTGGAAAAAAACACACTTTTTAAAATTTTAATGCACTAAAACACACTATATTGCCCAAATGTTTGATGAAATAAAAAAGATGATCTTAGGCCGAGTACATGGATACCAAACATGACATGCTTTAAAATTGCGCACAAACGTGCAGTGGCAACAAAATTAATACATTTTTAATAGCCTTTTAAAGCCTTTACAGGTTACCACTTTAGATTTACAGAGGAGGTCTATTGCTAAAATTCTGCCCTCGATCTGACCTTCGCGGTGATACCTCACATGCATGGTGCAATTGCTGTTTACATTTGACGCCAGACCAATGCTTGCGTTCGCCTCAGCGCGAGAGCAGGGGGGACAGGGGTGCTTTTTTTTTTCTTTATTATTTTTTTGCTTTTTAATCTTATTTTTAAACTGTTCCTTTCATTTTTTTTTTTTAATCATTTTTATTATTATCTCAGGGAATGTAAATATCCCCTATGATAGCAATAGGTAGTGACAGGTACTCTTTTTTGAAAAAATTGGGGTCTATTAGACCCTAGATCTCTCCTCTGCCCTCAAAGCATCTGACCACACCAAGATCGGTGTGATAAAATGCTTCCCCAATTTCCCAATGGCGCTGTTTACATCGGGCGAAATATAAGTCATAAAATGCTCGTAGCTTCCGGCTTCTTAGGCCATAGAGATGTTTGGAGCCACTCTGGTCTCTGATCAGCTCTATGGTCAGCTGGCTGAATCACCGGCTGCATTCTCAGGTTCCCTGTTGAGACAGGAGAGCCAGAGAAAACACGGAAGACGGTGGGGGGGGGCATTCCCTCCCACTGCTTGTAAAAGCAGTCTAGAGGCTAATTAGCCGCTAGGATTGCTTTTACATGAAAGACGACCGCTGGCTGAAAAGAATGATACCAAGATGATACCTAAACCTGCAGGCATCATTCTGGTATAACCACTCAAAGTCGTGAATGGCGTACCTGAAGACAAAAAAATGGTTAACAATAAAGCACAGTAAACAGTAAAGTATAAAAAATTGCATACCTGAAAAGCAAACATGATAAAACATAATAACAATAAAACATTGCAGAATAGAATACAGTAAAAAAGAGCAGAACAATAGAGAGAGAATAGAGAGAGAGAGAGAGAACAATAAAACGACAACTATTTTTTTTTATTTTTGTTTGTGTTTTTTTTTTTTTTTTTTTACACTTTTTTTTATAACTGTAACCGGTTCCAGGTTCGGGTCTCTCAAAATGTGATGGCATCTTGGGAGACCCTGTGAAAGTGCGCCTAGTCTGTGCAATGCTGTACCCTACGCTAATACTCAACTAGTGAATGGTAGCGTTCAAAACATTCACCAATGCAAAGACCAGGATTGTCAGGACAGGAGGGACAATAATAGCGGGTGTCACGCCTATATCCGCGCTTGCTGCAGACACAACATCTTTTTTGGGGGGGTTCGTTGGGTAGGGGTACTCGGGAGGACATAAAAATGCCTCTCATGCAGCCGACTGCATTTGGTTGGGGATGTGAAGGAGGGAAGTACGGGCGCTGCAGAAGTGGTGGGTTCCCAATTAGTAGGATTGGCGAATGCAGCAGGAAGGGCACTATGGGCACGACGGGCCTGTGTTTGTCTTTTTGGTAGCAGCGGGACACTACTTGTGCTTGCCACCTCACCAGCTTGAACTGCACTTATGGGACTCGCCACGTCACCAAGTGTTACTGCAGTGCTGGTTTGACTACGACCGGGGGGTACTAGGCCGCTGGTGCTTGCCAGTTCACCAAAACGCTACAAAAAAAAAAAAAAACTGTTAGCAATCACAGGGATCAGGCCTGACTCTGCGAACGCTGCAGTTATGCGTTTAGTGTTTTGTAAGTGACAGTGATCGATCGATACTGCACTTGGGTGGGCTGGGCTGGGCCGGGCGGAGGGGCAAAACGCAGGTGCTAGCAGGTATCTGGGCTGATCCCACTAACATTGCGTTTTTGCGAACCCTAAACTGCTGGGGATGCTAGTATAGATCTGATCGGATCAGATATTGATCCGATCAGATACTATACCACTAAGGGAGGTGTACGGTGCGTGCGTGGGTGTTAGCGCTACTGGCACTAACCTGACGCTGCCTGGGGCTGGTGCTTGCCAGTTCACCAAAACGCTACCAAAAAAACTGTTAGCGATCGCAGGGATCAGGCCTGACTCTGCGAACGCTGCAGTTATGCGTTTAGTGTTTTGTAAGTGACAGTGATCGATCGATACTGCACTTGGGTGGGCTGGGCTGGGCTGGGCGGAGGGGCAAAACGCAGTGAGTCTAAGCCGGGTGCTGGTCCAGGCATGTAGGCGGATTTTGACTCCATTGTCGTGATCTTGCCTAAGCTTGGAATGGCTCTGTGACGTCAGCAGACAGCGGACTTCAACCCGATGTCTGCTGAAAACAGGTTGTACTTCTATTTTAAGTTTAGTTAAACATTTTTTTAAATCGTCAGTACTTACAATGAATGAAAAGTGCCCATTGTGCTGGTGGCTGCTTTGTTCATTGAAATTTCCATTCCTCTGCCCTCCCCCACCCCCATACCACCAATGTTGCGGTGGTAAATACGAGCCTCTGGACCTGTCTTTGGCACTTGTCAAAACTGCGGACTATGCTCTCCCTTTCTGATCACCTCCTCCATTCATAAATGCTCTATTATCACTTCCCTCAATGAAAAGTACTCTATGAATGGAGGACACTGCCTGGGGCGACGCTTATCACCGCCGGGCGATCAGGGGGCTAAACCTTTATTCGGTAATAAACGGCGGGTGCCCTGACACTATAAAAAATAAACGAACTAACCAGCGTCACCCGTAACGGTTATACGGTGATCAGCGGTGAAAGGGTTAGCTAGGGGGCAATCAAGGGGTTAAAACATTTATTAGATAGTATATGGGGGTCCCTGTCGCTATAAAACGCTGACGGCGAACCTAAATATTTACGTCCCTAACTAGCGTCACCAGTGACACTAATACAGCGATCAGAAAAATGATCGCTTAGCGACACTGGTGACGGGGGGTGATCAAGGGGTTAAAACTTTATTAGGGGGGGTTAGGGGGGTGTCCTAGACCTACAGGGGGCTAACAGTAACTGTCCTACCACTTCTAACTGTCACAAACTGACACCATGCAGTAATCAGAAAAAAAAAAACCTGCTTGGTGTCAGTGTGACAGGGAGGGGTGATTGGGGGGGGATCGGGGGTGTTTAGTGTGCCTGGCATGTTCTACTGTGTTGTGTTGTGTTTTACACTTACTCAGATGTCTTCTCTCCTCGGCGCCGGAACGGAAACTGCCGAGCCGAGGAGAGATGACATCACATCCTCTGCCTCTGTGTACTATACAGAGGCAGGGGATGTTTCTCATTGGCTGGGAGCGATCGCGAGGGGGGGCCACGATCGGATGGCCTCCCCCTCATCTCTGATCGCTCCCAGATAAATGCCGACCACCGCTGGCACCGGGGGGGGTCCGATCGGACCCCCCCCCTGCCCGCGGGAAGGCAATCACGTACCAGGTACGTGATTTTGCCTGCCCGTGCCATTCTGCTCACGTATATAGGCGTGAGGCGGTCGGCAAGTGGTTAAAGGGGTTGTAAAAGTAAGTTTTTTCACCTTAATGCATTCTATTGCATTAAGGTGAAAAAACATCTGACAATACCGGCCCCCCCAGCCCCCCATTTTCATGACCTGACCCCTCGAAAGTCCCGCGCTCGCCCCCGACATCCTCTTCGCCGTTCAGCCTGGCCGTTGATTGGTTACAGTGGACGTATCGAAAGCAGCGCAGCCATTGGCTTGGGCTGCTGTCAATAACATCCAATGACGCAGTGCGCCGGGGGGCGGGGCTGAGTGATACAGTGAGCGGCTATGGCCGCCGGCTGTATCACGGGAGCGCGCCCACAAGCACTCAACACCATGCGAGGGAGCTCGCATGAAAGTGTTGAGTCCTTGCGGGGAGCTGAGACAGCCGCCGAGGGACCCCAGAAGACCAGGTTCGGGGCCACTCTGTGCAAAACGAGCTGCACAGTGGAGGTAAGTATAACATGTTTGTTATTTAAAAAAAAAAAAACATTATCTTTAGTGATCCTTTAACATGTGTTAGTAAAACTGTACATCACAACAACTTTGTGCACCCAGGTGGATTATACCATGTTTTGTTCAGGATAAATTGGGCTTTCTTTGGTGGTAAATGGTAAGGGATATCTCCTGATTTTTTAATTATTATTATCAAAGGCAATGGCCCAAAATAGTAAAAAAAAAAAAAAAAAAATTACCTTAACCTTCCACCAAAGAACAACCCAAATTAAATTCTCCTGTTCTTGTTATCACAGCAATATCACATATGTGTTTGTTAGTTGATGTTGGTACCCGCAGTACAGCCCAAAAACAATAGTGCCCATTTGTTTTGGTTTTTTTTATCTTACTTAAAACACACTAGCATTCATACTAATAAATAAAAATAAAAATCCTGTAAAAAAAAATACTGACCTTGACCTTGACCCAAACACTAACCCTAGCACTGCCCACATGCCTGGACTGGCACCTGGCTCAGCCTCTCGGCGAGTTGCTGAGAGCCTGAGCCGGTGTTTCATCAGATTGGGCGACCCATCAGAATGTGTAACGGAAGTGACGTTTTGTCCCTGCCATCTTGCTACACCCCGCACTCCTCCACAGTAAGGATACACTGAGAAGGGGGACAGCGGACATCTTGTTACACCCACCGGAGTTTTGCATTTTACACTTATTATTAACAGTAAAGTGAGAATATATAGTGAAATACAGTACTTAGAACTCTGTGAATGTTTAGATGTTTAATATTAAAAGCAGTGAACTTCTGTCAGATTAGCAATCCTGTGAGATCAGCAGGCTTGCCGCTGCTTCTAAAATTCAACATCTAACCAGTCAGCGTTCTAACTACTGTATTTCACTATATAAACTCAGTTTACTGTTAAATATAAGTGTAAAATTCAAAACTCCGGTGGGTGTAACAAGATGTCCGCTTCCCCCTTCTCACTGTATCATTCCTTACTGTGGAGGAGTTCGGAGTGTAGCAAGATGTCAATTCCGTTACACGTTCTGATGGGTCGCCGAATCTGACGAAACACCGGCTGCTCCCACCCCCTCCACAGCCCAGCGCTCCAGTGAGCGCAGTGGGGGGCAGACTAACAGTCAGCAGATCTCTGCTTAGGGAGCTGCGAGAACTGAGCGTTCTGCGGTGTTTGATCACTCAGTTCTCACAGCTCCCTGAGCAGAAAGCTGCTGTCAGTCGTTGGCTTTCTGTTCTGCTCCCCTGCGCTCAGTGGAGCGCTGATCTGTGGAGCGGCGGAAGCGGCAGGCTCAGGGTCTCAGCGATTCGCTGAGAGTCTAAGCCGGGTGCTGGTCCAGGCATGTAGGCGGATTTTGACTCCATTGTCGTGATCTTGCCTAAGCTTGGAATGGCTCTGTGACGTCAGCAGACAGCGGACTTCAACCCGATGTCTGCTGAAAACAGGTTGTACTTCTATTTTAAGTTTAGTTAAACATTTTTTTAAATCGTCAGTACTTACAATGAATGAAAAGTGCCCATTGTGCTGGTGGCTGCTTTGTTCATTGAAATTTCCATTCCTCTGCCCTCCCCCACCCCCATACCACCAATGTTGCGGTGGTAAATACGAGCCTCTGGACCTGTCTTTGGCACTTGTCAAAACTGCGGACTATGCTCTCCCTTTCTGATCACCTCCTCCATTCATAAATGCTCTATTATCACTTCCCTCAATGAAAAGTACTCTATGAATGGAGGAGGCGGAACTTTTATTCATCGCTCATAGAACGCTTTCCATTGTGGGAAGTGTTAGTACAGCTTCTATAAATGGAGGAAGGCAGAAAAGTGAGCACTTTTATTCAATATATTTTATTGAAATTTTCATCATAGAAATTGACAAAAAGAAAAGAGAAATAACGAGAGAAAGAATAAAAAGAGCTCAGGGAGGAAGAAACAGGGCAGATCCTGTGTGTTTTTCAGGGAAATGGCCAAACAACTGGCAATCTTACCAGCACTCATTATGGCCGCTTCAGGCGAACACCCGTGCGCATATGCAGATGTGCGACGGCGCAAACGTGCTTTCGCAGATGAGCAACAGCATGAACGGGCATACGCTGATGCGCCCCCTCTGGCCTATTTAAACCTGCTACTGACACCTGTAAATTGGTGGATTATCGTCAGCTCTCCCCAGAATTTCCTTGTGCCTCTGTGTATCCTGATCCTGAGAAAAAACGAGAGAAAGAATGAAAAGAGCTCAGGGAGGAAGAAACAGGGCAGATCCTGAGTGTTTGTCAGGGAAATGGCCGAAGAACTGGCAATCTTACCAGCACTCATTATGGCCGCTTCAGGCAAACACCCGTGCGCAAACGTGCTTTCGCAGATGAGCAACGGCACGAACGGCGTACGCAGATGCGCCCCCTCTGGCCTATTTAAACCTGCTACTGACACCTGTAAATTGCTGGATTATTGTCAGCTCTCCCCAGTATTTCCTTGTGCCTCTGTGTATCCTGATTCTTGGACCTCCCGCTACTGACCCAGCTTGTTGTGACCCGCTTACCCTGATCTCTTGGCTTGACCCTTGGCTTGCACCCTGACTCTGCTCCTGTCTGCTCTAGCATGTTTGACCCCAGCTTGGCTCATGACTCTGCCATTACCAATCTCACTGTGTATGATCCTGGCTTGTTCCAGTTCTACTATCTGAATCTACCTTGGACTGATCTGCTGTGGTTGACCCCTGGCCTGGCTCCTGACTCTGTTCCTGGTTTGTTCCACTGCTACATACATCTGGCATCCAAGCACGTCTGCCTTAGGCCCCTTTCTGACTCGCCATGTAGGGCAGGGATGAGGATGACAACTCTAGAAGTTGCTATCTTCACATCTCACAGCTTTAATTTTCCTTTCCCACTAGTCACACATGTGCAGGAGATCCTCATAACATTACTGACCTTCTTCTCCACCTTGCCCAATCACTGAATGCCTTGTATTCATTAAAAAAATACAAGGCATTGCATTAATGGCAGCAGTGCCAAGTGAGTAACCCTGTGGTTAGTGTGCAGCGGAGTAACCACTCAGCCCAGGACACAGAACAGAGGATTGAAGTGATCACTGTAGAAGCTCCTACTAATACAGTGATTGTCAGGTTTCAGGCCCATCAGTTATGAGCTGTGCATACTTCTATCGATCCATGCTGTACCAATATAAAGCATGTTATCAAGATCATAGTGACAGTTCATCACTGATTCTGCATTATGGTGAGTTGAACTATTTCATTATATATTACAATGTAGTAGTAGAAACAATGTGATTTGATCATCCTGACACCATATCAAGCATGGTGTCAGGATGATTTAAGTGCGTGTGTAGAGCAGAGCCAATAAGTGGCTCTCCTGACGAGGGGAGATCTGCACTTATTATTAGTGCAGTGATTATCAATGTAGCCCTATCAGAGATGCCTGCCAGTGCCCATCAATGATGCCAATTAGTCCTCATTAGTGCCCATCATTGCCGTCTATCAGTGCTCCATATCAGTACCACTTATCAGTGCCCGTTATTGCCACCTATCAGCGCCCATCAGTGTTTCATATCAGTGCCACTTATCAGTGGCCATCAATGCTGCATATTAGTGTCTCCTCATCAGTGCCTATCAGTGCCACCTCGTCAGTGTCGCTTTATCAGTGCCTGTCAGTGCAGCCTCATCAGCGCACATCAGTGAAGGAGAAAACTTACTTATTTACAAAATTGTATAACCGGAACAAAGAAAAACATTTTTTTTTAAGATGTTCGGTCTTTTTTAAAATTTGTTTAGCAAAGAATAAAAACCCCAGTGGTGATTAAATACCACCAAAAGAGAGCTCTATCTGTGTGAAAAAATGTAGAAAAATTTCATATGAGTATTATTATTATATTATTATTCAGGATTTATATGGCGCCAACAGTTTACGCAGCGCTTTACAATATAAAAGGGAGACAATACAGTTATAATACAATAAAATACAAGAGGATTAAGAGGGCCCTGCTCAGAAGAGCTTACAATCTAATAGAGTACAGTGTAGCATGACCGCGCAATTGTCTTTCAAAGTATGAAAGTGCTGAAAGCTGAAAATTGGCCTTGGCAGGAAGGGGGTAAGGGTGTTCAGTATTAAAGTGTTTAACTGACAATTGCGCGGTCATGCAACGCCGTACACAAATAAGATTTAAATGATTTTTTTTCCCAACAAATAGAGCTTTCTTTTGATGGTATTTGATCTCTCTGCCTATGTAAACTCCTGACAGCATGGATGTCATGGATTTTTTTTCCCTTGCAAAGCATGGAATTAAATTGATTACTTCCCCTAGTAAAAAACAGCAAACAGTACACACAAACACTGGCTAGGCACACAGTTAACACTTTGATTCCCCTAGATGTTTAACCCCTTTCCAGCCAATGTCATTAGTACAGTGACAGTGCCTATTTTTAGTACTGATCATTGTATTAGTGTCACTGGTCCCCACCAAGTGTCAGTTAGTGTCAGATTGTTCGCCGCAATATCACAGTCCTGCTATAAGTTGCTGATCGCCACCATTACTAGTATAAAAAAAAAATCCAGTATATATACACACCATAATTTGTAGAGATGCACCGAAATTTCAGCAGCTGAAACATTTTGGCCGAAAATTATGTTATCGGCATTTTGGCAATAAGAGAAAAAGGTGCCGATAATGGTGCCGAAAACGCACATAATTTTTCTGATTTTGTCGCAACTTTACTGGAATTTTGTCATGACTTTGCCATGATTTTTGAGGCCATTTTACCGCGATTTTGCCATGCTTTTACCACACTTACGGCGTGTCTTTCATAGGTCATATGACTCAAAAAACGCACAAAAATGTAACACGGGTGCATTATTGATGCGTTCTTGCTGCACTTTCAGTGCGTTTCAACGGGGAGGTGCGTTTTTGGTGCACAAATGCAGCAAGCAAGATTTTTAACACCACAATGGAAACGCAATAGACCAGTGTGAAAACATGCATAGAATTTAAAGGGATGCATTTTTCTTGAACGTTTCTTGCTCTAAATGTGCCGATAATGGCCGACAATAAATTCATATTAATTTAAATTGATGATATTAATTAAAAAAAACAAATAGAATACAATTATATGTAAAAATTAGGGTTGCACCGATACCACTTAAAGACCGAGTAAAAGTACCGATACTTTATTTTCCAAGTACTCGCCGATACTGATTACAATACTTTTTTTTTAATGTCATGGGACAGTGGCACTAATATGCAGCACTGATAGGTGGCACTGATGTGTAAGTAGTTATTTATTTTTTTGTTTTACAATTTTTTTAATTTTATTATTTTTGACAATTTATATATTTCTTGCTTTTTTATTTTATTTTTATTTTTTTTACAATGCTTTCTTCCTTTTTGTGGGGGTGGAGGGGGGAGGTGGGGGGGGGGGGGAGTGGACGGTGTCAGTGTTTTTGTTTTTTTTTTATCAGCCCTGTTTGGGGGGCTTTGGTGAGAGATCTGGGATATAAACTGACCCCTGACATCTCCCTTTAGAGAGAAAGAAAGGGATTGAGGACACAGATTCCCCAGTCCCTTTCTCGGCAGCCTCAGCTGCACTGAAGATGAATGGAGAGGAGACTAAAGCTCCTCTCCATTCATAAACTGAAGCATCATAAACACAGGTTACGATGCTCAGTTATGAATAGATGCGAAAAAGGAAGGAGACGGCTCCTTCCTCCTCTCTCCATCCTGACAGATCTGGGAAGGGGGAGGGGGGGGGACAGAGTAGGACCCAGGGAAGCCAGGGAGCACAGAGGGGGACACCAAGGAGGACGGGGAACGGAGGAGGATACCGGAGAGAGGGAGGACCGGGGAGCCGGAGGAACACACAGAGGACAGTCAAAAACTGTAATTTTCGGGTTTCGTTTTTCAGCCAAGCGCATCCTGCATTTTCGATACCAAAATGTAATATGTATTAAATTCAACTTTTTAATTAATATCATGAATTTAAATTAATATAAATTTTTTCAGCTGATCGGCTGTTTTCACACTGAGCAGTTTTTTAAGCGCTTTTGCGATGAAAAAATTGCAGGAAAAAGCTATAGAGAAATGCATCCCTTTAAATTCTATGTATGTCTTCACACTGGTCCGTTGCTGTGTTAAAAATCCTGCTTACTGTATTTTTGGTACATATTTGGTCAGTTAAAAAAAAACACACCAAAAACGCAACTCCCCATTAAAATGCATTGAAAATGCAGCAAAAATGCACCCGTGTTACGTTTTTTTAATGTGGTTTTTGAGTCATATGACCTATGAAAAACACATCATAAGCGCAGTAAAATTGTGGCAAATTCGGACGTGTTTTTGGCGGCCATTATCGCTCACCTTTTTTTTTTCTAATGGCAAAATGTAGATAACCTTATTTTCGGCCGATATAATTTTCGGCGGCCAAAATTTCGGTGCATCACTACAGTGCAACACAAGGTTTTCAAAAGCATGCAATGCGCATAAATGCAAAACACATCAAGGCAAAAAACCTAAACACAAATACAACACAAAAATGCACACCAACGCATTACAAAAAACACAAGGTGCATGTGTTAATGGGTGCATTGTGGTGTGAATGAGCCCTAAGGCTGCATTTAAACGCACAGTTAGTGCACCCAGTGGCAGAAATTGTCAGGGCTGAGCCTGTACAATACAATGACAGGCTGACAGCAGCTGCAGCTATTTGTGACTATTCGCACTGACAGCGACTGCCCGCAGGGATCCTAGGTAGATGCACAAAAATGCAGTCAACCACCATTACTACAGGTAATCACCGGCTGTGCAATTAGTCATGAATAGCTGTAGCCGCTCAGCCCATACAAATCAATGACAGGCTGACAGCAGACGCAGCTATTGGTGAGTGTTCACACAGAAAATAGCTGCACCCGCCGTCAGCCTGTCATTGTTTTGTATGGGCAGCTATTCACCTATACCTGTCATTCATGCCACAGGAATCTGCAGATTCTTGCTGCTAGAAATCACAGGGCGTGCTCATCTCCATCTGAAAGATTCCTCAAGCCCTTGTTTTCACCTTTGTCAAATCTCAAAAATGCTGATCTCCTGCAGCCTCTTTGCAGCCACATCCTGTCTACATGCCCTCCAGTGATGGCTGCATGGTGTCTTTAACCACTTCCCGCCCAAGGACGTCATATGATGTCCTGGACTTTGGTGATATGTGAATGATGGGTGCAGTGGCATTGCTAGGGGGGTGCGGGGGGTGCGGTCTGCACCCGGGTGACACCCGCTAGAGGGGTGACACCCTCCTGAGGGTGAGAAAAAGCCCTGGCTGACTAACTTTGGAAGTCTTTTTTTTTTCAGCTGGAAACCCATCTCCAGTGCTGCGGGTGTTCTCCTACTCCTCCTCTCTGTCTCTCACTACGGCGCTGCTGCCTGAGCCTGTCACGATCCATTCTCCACCTGGGCGGCTGCACACTGTCCTCTCTTCTCCAGCTGCCGCCCGGGTGTTCCATGTACCTGAGCCGCCCGAGCTGGTGCGGTAATGGGCGGGGGTGTCGGCTTGCGGTGGTGGGGGGGTGTCCTCCACAGTGTTGCGACAGGTGGGAGGGCTGTACTGATAAAGGGGGGTAGTTTGTCCTGGGGGGGTTGTACTGATGGAGGGGGATAGCTTGTGCTGGGGGGGGCTCTACTGATGGAGGGGGATGGTATGTCCTGGGGGGGCTGTACTGATGGAGGGGGGTAGCTTGTGCTGGGGGGGGCTGTACTGATGGAGGGGGGGTGGTCTGTCCTGGGGGGGCTGTACTTATGGAGGGGGGTGGTATGTCCTGGGGGGCTGTACTGATGGAGGGGGGTAGCTTGTGCTGGGGGGGGCTCTACTGATGGAGGGGGGTGGTCTGTCCTGGGGGGGCTGTACTGATGGAGGGTGGTGGTATGTCCTGGGGGGGCTGTACTGATGGAGGGGGTGGTATGTCCTGGGGGCTGTACTGATGGAGGGGGGTAGCTTGTGCTGGGGTGGCTCTACTGATGGAGGGGGGTGGTCTGTCCTGGGGGGGCTGTACTGATGGAGGGGGGTTGGTATGTCCTGGGGCGGGCTGTACTGATGGAGGGGGTGCTTTTTCCTGGGGGGGGTCTGTACTAATGGAGGGAGTGCTTTAACCGGGGGGAGGGGTCTGTACTGATGGAGGATGGGGGTGCTTTGTACTGAGGGGGGTCTGTACTGATGGAGGGGGTTTATACTTAGTGGGGGGTCTATACTGAGGAAGGGGGGTCTGTACTAAGTGGGGGGGTCTATACTGAGGGGGGGACTATACTTTGTGGAGGGAGGGTCTGTACTGAGGGGGGGACTATACTTGGAAGGAGGTCGGTACTGAAGGAGGGGGGTCTGTACAGAGGGGCAACTATAGTTGGTGGAGGGGGGTGACACCATGTTTTACCGCACCGGGTGACACCAAGCCTAGTGATGCCACTGGATGGGTGTAGCTGCAGGTATCATTCAGATATCTTTTTTTTCAGCCGGAGATTCCCTGCAAAGTAAAAGCAATCGTATCGGCTGTTTAGTCACTTGTTTGCTTTTACAGGAACCCTTCCCGCTGCCCTTCGGTGCTTCTCCCAGCTTGTCCGAGCCGGAGAATGAATTTGGCACTGGTGGCGGGTTTACCATAGAGCTGACTGCGGACCAGATGGTCCAAGGCCATCTCTATGACCCTCGGAGGCCAGATGTAAACGCTACTGTTTTGTTTTTTTTTTTGCTGGGAAGCCTGAGATCTATCTTTTTTTCTCCAGCCTAGAGGAGAGATGTGGGGTCTTAAACAGATCTCTCTGTAAAGAGGACCTGTCATGCCCTATTCCTATAACAAAGGAATTTAAAGGGAAAGTGTAAAAAAATAAATAAAAATTAACAATATAAAAAAAAATTCAAGTGCCCCCATCCCCGCATACGTAGGTCACACCCACATATGTAAATGATGTTCAAACCACACATGTGAGGTATCGCCGCGAACGTTAGAGCGAGAGCAATAATTCCTATTTGAAGTTATTATTATTATTATTATTATTATACAGTATTTATATAGCGCCAACAGTTTACGTAGCGCTTTACAACTTGAGGGTAGACAGTACAAATACAATACAATTTGATACAGTAGGAATCAGAGGGCCCTGCTCCTTAGAGCTTACAATCTAAGAGGGAAGGTCAAGAGATACAAGAGGTAATAACTGTGGGTGATGTGCTGATTGAGAAGATAAATGTACAGTTGTTAGGTGGGGGCCAGATAGGCTTCTCTGAAGAGATGAGTTTTCAGGGATCGTCTGAAAGTGGATAAAGTAGGAGAAAATCGGACGGATTGGGGTAGAGCATTCCAGAGGATGGGGGAGGCTCTGGAGAAGTCCTGGAGGCGAGAATGGGATGAGGTGACAAGGGAGTTTGAGAGCAGGAGGTCTTGGGAGGAGCGAAGAGAACGATTGGGTTGGTATTTTGTGACTAGGTTAGAGATGTAGCTAGGGGCCAGGTTGTGGATGGCTTTGTAAGTTATAGTTAGTATCTTGAATTTAATTCGGTGACTGAGTGGCAGCCAATGGAGGGATTGGCAGAGGGGTGTAGCAGACGCTGAGTGGTTTGTGTGGTGGATGAGCCTGGCCGCAGCGTTCATGATGGACTGAAGTGGGGATAGCCTATTTAGAGGTAAACCAATGAGGAGGGAGTTGCAGTAGTCAAGGCGGGAGATGACCAGGGAGTGGATTAGAAGCTTTGTGGTGTCATTGGTTAGGAAGGGGCGTATCTTGGAGATGTTGCGAAGACAGAGGCGGCAAGCTTTGGATAGTGATAGAATGTGGGGTCGAAAGGTTAGTTCAGAGTCCAGGATTACACCTAGGACCTTGGCGTGGGGAGATGGGTTGATAGTTGAGCCGTTGATCTTGACAGGGAGATCAGGGGAAGTGGCACCTGAGGGAGGAAATATCATGAGCTCGGTTTTGGATAGGTTGAGTTTGAGAAAGTGATGTGACATCCAGGCTGATATGTCTGCTAGTAAGTTGGTAATGCGTGAGGAGACAGATGGAGAGAGCTGGGGGGTGGAGAGATAGATTTGGGTGTCATCAGCGTAGAGATGATATTTAAAGCCGTGGGAGGCAATCAACTGACCCAAGGAGGTGGTGTAGATTGAGAAAAGGAGAGGTCCGAGAACAGAACCTTGGGGGACCCCAACGGAAAAAGGAAGAGGAGAGGAGGAAGTAGAGTTGTAAGTGACACTGAAGGAGCGGTGGGATAGGTAGGATGAGAACCAGCGAAGAGTACAGTCACGGAGACCAAAGGAGTGGAGTTTTTTGAGGAGGAGGGGGTGGTCCACTGTGTCAAAGGCAGCAGAGAGATCCAGGAGAAGTAGTACAGAATAGTGTCCATTGGCTTTAGCCATTAGTAGGTCATTTGAGAGTTTAAGGAGAGCAGTTTCCGTGGAGTGTTGAGGGCGAAAACCGGACTGAAGGGGATCAAGAAGTTTATTCATGGTCAGATGGTCGCTTAGTCGGTTGTAGACCAGTCTTTCAAGAAGTTTGGAGGAGAAGGAGAGTAAGGAGATGGGACGTAAGTTGTTGAGACTGGTGGGATCCAGTGAGGGCTTTTTTAGTATGGGGGTGACTAGCGCATGTTTTAGAGAGTTTGGGAAGATGCCACAAGAGAGGGAGAGGTTGAAAATGTGAGTTAGAGAGCGTAGAATCGAGTCAGAGGGTGAGCGTAGCATTTGCGAGGGAACAGGATCCAGGGGGCAAGTGGTTAGATGAGTGCTAGATAAAAGTTTAGCAACCTCAGTAGTAGTAGCAGGGTTGAATGAGGGAAGTAATGATTGTATCTGTGGACATGGGGTGTTGCATGGGGGAGGTTTTTGCGCATTGGCGATCTCCTCGTGAATTGTATCAATCTTAGTTTTGAAGTGATTGGCAATCTCCTGGGCAGTGAGTGAGTTGGTGGGTGGAGGCAGTGGAGGACAGAGTAGAGTGTTGAAGGTAGAGAAGAGTTGACGTGGACTGGATGAGAAGGTGTTGATGAGTGTGATAAAGTAGGTCTGTTTGGCAGTGTGAAGGCAGGAGTAGTATTTTAGGAGGGCAGATTTATATTGTGTGAAGTCTTCCTGGCTCTTAGTCTTATGCCACAGGCGCTCAAGAGCGCGGCTATGTTTTCTGAGACTTCTGGTGTCATCTGTTTGCCAGGGTTGTAGCAGTCGGGGCCTAATTCTGCGTGTAGTGAGGGGGGCCAGCTTGTCTAGGGAGGAAGACAGTGAGCTGTTGTAGATGAAAGTAGCTAGGTTGGGGCAGGACAGGGGGGAGATTTTGTCATAGAGGTGATCAGTAGCAGAGTAGAGAAGAGAAGGGTTGAGGTGGCGAAGGTTTCTGCGTGTAACTGTTAGGCGGTTGGAGGGAGAAGAGGTGGAAGACAAGGAGAGAGCAAAAGTAATAAGGTGGTGATCAGAGAGTGGGAGTGGATTGTTGGAAAGGTTGCACGGAGTGCACAGATAGGAGAAGGCAAGGTCAAGGGTGTTGCCATTGGAGTGGGTAGGAGCCTGTATCCATTGCTTCAGGTCAAGCGATGAGGTTAGACTGAGAAGTTTAGAAGTAATAGTAGTGTTAGTGTTGACAGGGATGTTGAAGTCCCCAAGAATAATTGTGGGGATTTCAGAAGAGAGAAAGTAGGGTAGCCAGGCAGAGAAGTCATCAAGAAAGGCTGATACCGGCCCAGGGGGCCGGTAGATGACAGCAATTCTTAGAGAAATGGGAGAGAAAAGACGAATGCAGTGTGCCTCAAAAGAGGAGAGTGTCAGAGAGGGCGGTGGGTGAAGAACCTTATAGGTGCTGCATGGGGCTAGAAGGATTCCCACTCCACCTCCCTTCCGTCCACTTGGTCTGGGGGAGTGAGTCCAGAGAAGGCCCCCATGGGAGAGGGAAGCAGGAGAAATAGTATCCGATTCATGAAGCCAGGTTTCAGTAATGGCAAGTAGGTTAAAGGAATTTGTGATGAAGAGGTCGTGGAGGGCGGTGAGTTTGTTGCAGACAGAACGTACATTCCACAGGGCACAGGAAAAGGGGGGGCTGGTTTTGGAAAGAGGAATAGAGACCAAGTTCTGTGGGTTGCGGCTCCTGCCAGAGGGTGTAGGGGGATGGGAGCGTTGGGCAAAGACAGATGATGGTGGCCCAGGGTTTGGGGATATGTCACCAGAGATTAGGAGAAGCAGGAGGGTGAGGGAGGTAATGTGGGACTGTGATTTATGTGAAGGGGCATGTCTCAGAGTACTGGAGGTTTGAAGTTGGTATATTATAGGAATTGTGATAGCGCTGCTACAAACTGAGTATGTGATAAACAGTGTCAACACATGATAAATATTATAATGCTGATAACAAATATTCAAAGTCCAATAATTGTGATGAAAAAACAAAACATATGATTAAATAAATGAATGTGGTATGGATTGAAAGTCTTGTTTTTGCCCTCCAGATGAAGCCACGGGGATGGTGGTGTAACGCGTAGAGGTAGAGCCTGGCGGTGATATACGTGAGACTTGTTGGAATTTTATATGCTGTTTTTCTACCTTAATAAATGTGAGTTAAATGTTTGAAGCTAGGGTGGTGAGGTTTATTCCACTTAACATTCGGTACTGCACTATTGAAAACATTTTATATATTCATGTCAGTTTGGAGTGGCTGGTGAACTGCATGGAGGCATTTTTAAAGGAGAAGTACACGGAGTATATGGAGTGCAGAGAGTGTTTGACCTCTGCAGGGTCTTTATAAGAGCCATTGGAGATCATCTGCTGATGTGAATTATCTTGAGCTTTGAGCGGGTTTGACCCTATCGGGGTCTAATAAGGAGGTGAGCGTCCATTGCACATGGTAAAGGGAGCACTTATCACGGAGTGCCGTTTGATTCATGAAAAACATTTTTACACAGTGAAGTTTGCATTACACTTTTTCTCATAAGAAGACTTTTTTAATCCATACCACATTAATTGATTTCATCATATGTTTTTTGTTTTTTCATCACAATTATTGGACTTTGAATATTTGTAATCAGCATTATAATAATTATGATGTAGTGACACTGTTTATCACATTTATTTATTACTCAGTTTGAAGGAGCACTATCACAATTCCTATAAAATACCTATTGCAGTTTTGTGAATACTTTTAGGTGATGGCAGCAGCTTGTTAATTTTAATATACATATTGTATTTTCATCTACACACCACTAGGTGGCAGTGCATAACTATCACATCACAATTAATTCTAGTGCAAGAACTTCTCTATACCTTAAACTGGTAACCTGTAAAAATGTTTAAAGCGTCGCCTATGGAGATTTTAGAAGTACCGAAGTATAGCGCCATTCCACTAATGTAGGCAATTTAAAAGTGTGACATGTTAGGTATCTATTTACTCTGCGTAATATCATCTTTCACATTATACAAAAAAAAAAATTGGGCTAACTAGTGTTTTGGGTTTTTTTTTTAATTAATGAATGTGGTTTTTTTTCCCCAAAAAAATCATATTTGAAAAATTGTTGCTCAAATAACGCATGACATAAAAAAAATTGCAATGACTGCAATTTTATTCCTTAGGGTCTCTACTAAAAAAAAATATGTTTGGAGGTTTCTGAGTAATTTTCTAGCAAGAAAAATTATGATTTTTACATGTAGGAGAGGCGTGCCAGAATAGGCTTGGGCTAGAAGTGGTTAAATCCCATCTCCAGGGAAAACAGAAAACCCTTCTTGGCACTGCAGGAGTTAAATGTTCATTTAGGTCTGGAGGACCAGAAAAAGCACTTATACTTACCTGATCCTCCGCTCTCCTCTTCTCCTTTATGCTCCGACAGTGGACTGTCCCTCAACCTCCTCTCATCCAGTGCAGGGTTATGGGCTCCAGATTGGACTTGATGATGTCAGAGGACCTGTCACCACCGGAGCATAGGGAAGAAGAGGGATCGGTCTGACAACGTGGAGAATAAGGCAGGTAGAAGGGCACCCCCCCCTCAGATCTTAACCACTTCAATACCAAACACTTTTACCCCCTTCCTGCCCAGGCCAATTTTCAGCTTTCAGCGCTGTCACACTTTGAATGACAATTGCGCAGCCATGCAACACTGTACCCATAGGAAATTTTTTTTTTTTTTTTTTTTACACAAATAGAGCTTTTTTTTGGTGGTACGTAATTACTGCTTTTTTTTTTTTTTGCAAAACAAACAAAAAAAAGACTGAAAAGTTTTTTTAAAAAATGTGTTTTTCTTCATTTCTGTTATAAAATAAAACAAATAATTTTTCTTCATAAATTTAAGCCAAAATGTATACTGCTACATTTCTTTGGTGAAAATAACCCAAATCAGTGTATTTATTCTGTAGGAAAGTTATAGAGTCCATAAACTAGGGATGCACCGAAATTTCGGCGGCCAAAAAACTGCCAAAAATTGTGTTTTTGGCACATTGCCGCAAGGAAAATATTTCAGATAATGGAGCCGAAAATGGGGTGGGGCCCCTGGTACCGCCCTTTGCGGGGGTGTCATCCTGGCTTGCCCCAGTCCTTCCTCCTCCTCTCCTCCCCCCTCCCTCCCACAGAGCGGCGATCTCCGTGTGTCACGGAACTGAATTTTTCCGGGCCGCAGTAACAATGTCCCACCTCCTGTGACAGACGGCACACTGATCCAATGGTGGGACATTAAATTAGTGTGACGTGATTACAGGAGGCAGGACTTTGTTACTGTGGCCCAGGCAATTAAAATACAGCTCCATGACGCACAGAGGTCGCCGCTTTGATCCGGGCACTGTAATGCCCCGTACACACAGTTGGACATTGATCGGACATTCTGACAACAAAATCCATGGATTTTTTCCGACGGATGTTGGCTCAAACTTGTCTTGCATACACACGGTCACACAAAGTTGTCGGAAAATCCGATCATTCTGAACGCAGTGACGTAAAACACGTACGTCAGGACTATAAACGGGGCAGTAGCCAATAGCTTTCATCTCTTTATTTATTCTGAGCATGCGTGGCACTTTGTGCTTCGGATTTGTGTACACACAATCAGAAATTCCGACAACGGATTTTGTTGTCGGAAAATTTTATAGCCTGCTCTCAAACTTTGTGTGTCGGAAAATCCGATGGAAAATGTGTGATGGAGCCTACACACGGTCGGAATTTCCGACAACAAGGTCCTATCACACATTTTCCGTCGGAAAATCCGACCGTGTGTACGGGGCATTAGGCTGCATGACGGGCACTGGTGAGGCTGCATCCACAGACACAAGCAGGCTGCATATGATGGGCACAGGCAAGCTGAATATGACGGGCACTGGTGAGGCTGTATTGATCTCTTGTATCATGTCTGCAGTCTCTGACCATCTCCTGTATCAAATGGTCAGAGACTGAGGACATGATACAAGAGATGGTCAGAGACTGAGGACATGATACAAGAGATGGTCAGAGACTGAGGACATGATACAAGAGATGGTCAGAGACTGAGGACATGATACAAGAGATGGTCAGAGACTGAGGACATGATACAAGAGATGGTCAGAGACTGAGGACATGATACAAGAGATGGTCAGAGACTGAGGACATGATACAAGAGATGGTCAGAGACTGAAGACATGATACAAGAGATGGTCAGAGACTGAAGACATGATACAAGAGATGGTCAGAGACTGAAGACATGATACAAGAGATGTTCAGAGACTGAAGACATGATACAAGAGATGGTCAGAGACTGAGGACAAGATACAAGAGATGGTTAGAGACTGCAGGCTGCATTTTTCTTGAGCTTTTCTTGCACTAAAGGTACCAATAATGGCCAACAATAAATTCGTATTAATTTAAATTGATGATATTAATTAAAAAGTCAAATATAATACAATTGTATATAAAAAATATAAATATAAATATTTTTTAAAAACTGTCATTTTCGGTATTGGTTTTCGGCCTAGTGCATCCTTCATTTTCGGCACCAAAATTTCCATTCAGTGCATTATCCTGCTGGAAGGAGCCATCAGAAGATGGGTACACTGTAGTCTTAAAGGGATGGACATGGTCAGCAACAATACTCAGGTAGGTCGTGGCATTTAAACGATTCTCAATTGGTACGAAGAGGCCCAAAGTGTGCCAAGAAAATATCCCCCACACCATTACACTACCAGCTTGAACCGTTGATACAAGACAGGATGGATCCATGCTTTCATGTTGTTTATGCCAAATACTGACCCTACCATCTGAATGTTGCAGCTGAAATCGTGACTCACCAGACCAGGCAACGTTTTTCTAATCCTCTATTGTCCAATTTTGGTGAGATTGTAGCCTCAGTTTAATGTTCTTAGCTGACAGCTAAGTGGCACCCGGTGTGGTCTTCTGCTGCTGTAGCCCATCTACAAGGTTTGATGTGTTGTGCATTCAGAGATGGTGTTCTCCATACCTTGGTTGTTTGGGTTACAGTTGCCTTTCTGTCATCTGCTCATTCTCCTCTGACCTCTGACATCAACAAGGCATTTTCCTCCACACAACTGCCGCTCACTGGCTATTTTCTCTTTTTCAGACCATTCTCTGTAAACCCGAGAGATGGTTGTGTGTGAAAATCCCAGTAGAACAGCAGTTTTTGAAATGCGCAGACCAGCCTGTCTCGCACCCAACAAACATGCCACGTTCAAGGTCCCTTAAATCCCCTTTTTTCCCTATTCTGCTGCTGGGTTTGAACTTCAACAATTCATCTTCACCACATCTAGATGCCTAAATGCCAAAGAGGTCAATTTTGGTGTCATCTGACCACAGCACTTTCTTTCAATCTTTCTCTGAATCATTTAGATGTTCATTGGCATGACTGTACATGTGGTTTCTTGAGGAGGGGGACTCCCCGTGTTTGGAGGAAGAAAAATGCTGACCCTAAGAACACCATTTTTACAATCAAGCATGGAGGTGGAAACATTATGCTTTGGGGCTGTTTTTCTGCTAAAGGTAAAGGCCAACTTTGCTGCATTGAGGGGCCAATGGATGGGGCCATGTATTGTAAAATCTAGAATGAGAACCTTCTTCCCTCAGCAAGATCACTGAAGATGGGCCATGGATGGGTCTTCCAGCATAACAATGACCCAAAACATACCGCCAAGGCAACAAAGGAGTGTCTCAAGAGAGAAGCACATTAAGGTCATGCGTCTCCAGAACTTAATCCTATATAAAATTTATGGAAGGAGCCAGACCCATCCATTAGGAGTGCACAGGCGCCGCCCCCCCCCCCCCATCCACGCGTCCGGCCCCCTGATCTACATAAGGGTGCCGGACTATGGATTCCAAGGGGGGGGGGTTGTTTTTTTGAAGCACGTGATTGGAGCCAGAGGCTCTAATAGGCTTCAAAAAAGGTGGGCTCGGGATGCAGAGCACTGCAACCCGATCCCACCCAGTTGTGTGAGGATAGCGAATGAATATTCGCTATTTTCACACAAAATCTCCTCCCCGACAATCAGGAAGCGGATCAAGAGACCCGTTTCCCGATTAGCCAAAACGTCAGGCGATCCTATTGGATGCCTAGCACCTAGGAGGAGAGAGAAAACGCATGGCGGAAGCCGCCTTGCTGGAGTAGAGCACTGGTCATCAACCCTCAGGGCCCACTAACAGGCCAGGTTTGCAAGATAACTGAAATACATCACAGGTGATATCATCTGCAGCTCAGTGATTGCAGTATTCTAGTCTGCATCTCCCCAAGGTAATAAGGTAATACATAAAACCTGGCCTGTTAGTGGGCCTGAGGACAGGGTTGATAGCCACTGGAGTAGAGGACACCGGATGGGGTCCGCCGTGATTGAGGACATCGGGGGGGGGGGGGGGGGGTAGTGCTGCTGGCTGCCCAGGGGGTTATTGTATGCCACGCCCCCCCCCCCCCCCCCCCCCCAAAAAAAAAAAAAAACTACCAGCCGCCATGGGAGGGAGCTGAGGCTTCAACTTGCCAAGCAACAGCCGGGAAACCTTTAAGGATTTAGAGAAGATCTGTAAAGAAGAGTGGACCAAAATCCCTCCTGAGATGTGTGCAAACCTGGTAACCAACTACAAGAAACATCTTACCTCTGTGCTTGCCAGCAAGGGTTTCTCCACCAAGTACCAAGTCATGTTTTGCTTGGGGATCAAATACTTATTTTACTCACTGAACTGCAACTCAATTCATAACATTTGTATTGTGTTTTTTCTGGATTTCTGGTTGATATTCTCTCTAGACCCTTCATTAAGTGGACAAACTTACAAAATCTGCATGGGCTCAAATAATAATTTTCCCCACTGTATATTGAGTGTAGGAGAATCAGAGTCAAGAGAGTTCAGGCTGATTACAACTTAGCTGCAAAACACACAAAATTCAAGCACTTGCTGGTGAGCAGTAGTAACTTTACTGCTTGCCGGGGGCTCCATTGATGTCAGACGATGAACCAGTACGTCATTCATGAAAGCCATTCATGTCAGTTGTAAAAAAAGAAAAAAAAATGTAAAAAGAAAAGAAAAAAGCGTTGAACAGTAAATAAAACATAATAACTTTTTATTTACTGTTCATCAGATAGTATCCCTGATCACCGCCACACCAGTCACATTATGACACTGTACTGCACTGCTGAAAGTATGTACTGTAGTAAAAAGATTGTTAATTTTCCCAAAAATTGGGACAAAAAAATTACAACTTCAAAAAACTTGCCATGCCTCTTACTAAATACTTTGGACTGTCTACTTTCCAAAGAGGAGTAATTTGGGGGGGGGGGGGGGGGGGGTATTTGTACTGTCCTGGCCCTTTAGGGCCTTGGGAAATGAGATATCAGTACATATTAAGGAATTTTCAAATATATACTGTATATACCATAGTTTGTGGACTCTATATCTTTTGCATAGACTAAATAATATACATTGATTTGGGTTATTTTTTATACCAAAGAAATATAGTAGACTACATTTTGGCCTAAATCTTTAAAGAAAGATTATTTGTTTGCAAAACTGTATAACAGAAAATAAGAAAAACCATGTTTTTTTTTTTTTTATTTATAAAGCCAAAAAAAGCCCAAAAAACAGTGGTGATTAAATACTACCAAAAGAAAGCTCTATTTTTGTGAAAAAAAATAATATACATTTACTATAATTTGGGTAAAGCTTTGCATTACTAAGCAATTGGTAGTTAAAGTAGCACAGTGCTGTATAGAAAAAAAAATGCCCTGGTCATGAAGGGAGTAAAACCTTCTGTGGTGGTCAATTTGGGACACTCCAGCTTAAAACAGGGTCCCTAAATAAATAGTATTTACTACTGATTTTGCTTGTTTCATTTGGTTTAAGGAACCTGTTGGATCCAGAAAAATTCATGATTGCAAGATTTTTGTCCTTTTTGTCAAAGACTCAATAAATCTGGATCCACCTTCCCACATGCCTGTTTAATTACTTATCACTAATGGCCCGTACACACAATCCTAATATCGTACGACAGATCGTCAGGGGGTTTTTTTGGTTCCTAGTCTCATATCGAACATGAAGAGTTTACAAAAATGCTCGTACGACAGAATAAAAATTCAGAAGTGATGTAATGTGTTGTAATGTATTTGTATTGTATTTTCGAACGACAACTGTACCGATTAAACGAAAATCTTACGATCTGGTATCGTACGAGAAAAATGTTTGTGCTTGTCCCATTGGATAATATCGGATGAACGGTCGTGATTGGCTCTCGAAAGCCATGCACTAATGGTTTGATTATCGTACGATCGTGATTTGTACAATTTTCGGATCGTGTGTACAGGCCATTGCACCCAACAGTCCAGACTAGAAATGTGCAATTTGTTTCGTAAGGAATTGAAACTCAGCCGAATTTTGCATCTTTCGAACATTCGGATGCATCCGAATGTCCAAATAAAAAAATAGCGATTTTCAACTAATACGAAATAAATTATAGCGAATATAACAAATGAATTCAACATGATTCGGTAAGTTCTAATGAAACAAAAGGTCAACTCAAAGTAAATCTTATGCCGTGTACACACGAGCGGACTTTTCGATGGCAAAGGTCTAACGGAACGAATCCGCCAGACAATCCGATCGTGTGTGGGCTTCATCGGCAGGGCCGGATTAGCCACAAGGCCACCGAGGCCAGGCCTCGGGGCGGCAGTGGTGTAGGGGCGGCGCCGCTCCTGCAGCGACTTTGCGGCCGCCCCCCCCTTTCGTGCTGCCCATTACAGTCTATTATGGGCACCAGTGCCCATAGAAAAGATGGCCGCGAGCCAACCACGCAACGGCGCATGCGCCGTTCCGAAGCCGGCCGGGCTCAGGAAAGCTCGTAAGCGTTCGGCCGGGCGGTGCATGCGCAGTAGCGTGATTGCGCCACCCGGCGCCATTTTTGAAAAAAGTAGAGAGTAGCTAGTAATGTCAGCGGTGCGGCGGTGGGGGAGAAAGATGACATCTCTCATTGCCCGCACCGCTGTTCCGCCCTCCTCCTTCTGGTGGCAAGGGACATCCCAATCTGGTGGCAAGTGACATCCCCATCTGGTGGCAAGTGACATCCCCATCTGGTGGCAGGCAGCGTGGCAAGTGATATCCCCATCTGGTGGCAGGCAGCGTGGCAAGTGACATCCCCATCTGGTGGCAGGCATGGTGGCAAGTGACATCCCCATCTGGTGGCAGGCAGTGTGGCAAGTGACATCCTCATCTGGTGGAAGGCAGCGTGGCAAGTGACATCCCCATCTGGTGGCAGGCAGCGTGGCAAGTGACATCCCCATCTGGTGGCAGGCAGCGTGGCAAGTGACATCCCCATCTGGTGGCAGGCAGCGTAGCAAGTGACATCCCCATCTGGTGGCAGGCAGCGTGGCAAGTGACATCCCCATCTGGTGGCAGGCAGCGTGGCAAGTGACATCCCCATCTGGTGGCAGGCAGCGTGGCAAGTGACATCCCCATCTGGTGGCAGGCATAGTGGCAAGTGACAAGAGATGGTGGCAAGTGACACGCTCAGGGCTCCCAATGATTCTGCATTATGGTGAGTTGAACTATTTCAGTTTATATTACAATGTAATGATAGAAATAATGTGTTTCAATCATCCTGACACCATAACAACCATGGTGCCGGAGATGATTGAAGCACTAACACCAGCCATTGCCTTGAAAATTTGCCTGTGAAAAATCCTTACCCCTCGCGCACTTACCCTGAAGTATTTTTAGTCTGTACAATTAAAGCCAGTTGTTTTCAGTGTTCTCGTGTATGGAGATATGTTTTTAATTGATCTATTGTAGAAGTCATCGATAAAGGACGTGGTGTGTGTGTATGTGTATGTGGGGGGGGGGGCGGCATTGAAGGACCCGGCCTTGGGGCGGCAAAGGGAGTAAATCCGGGCCTGTTCATCGGACCTTTGCTGTCGAAAAATCATACAGACTTTAGATTTAGAACATGTTTCAAATCTTTCCGACGGACTCGAGTCTGGCCGAAAAATCTGTTCGTCTGTATGCTAGTCCGACGGACAAAAAAACGACGCAAGGGCAGCTATTGGCTACTGGCTATTAACTTCCTTATTCTAGCCCCTTCGTACGTCATCACGTTCAAACGAACGGACTTTCAAATGGGCTTTAGTCCGTTCGTGTGTGGGCAAGTCCGGTCATTTGAAAGTCCGTCGTAACTCCGTCAAAAGTCCATCGGAAAGGCCGTCGGACATTTGATGCTGAAAAGTCCGCTCGTGTGTACGCGGCATTATAGTCCAATCAGCAGATTAATTTTGTGCTGGAGGTTGGCTTACTGGCAAAGTGCATTCCTGAGAACTGAGTGAGAAGGGTGTTGTATTGCATTTGAGCAGAGAAGAAGAGATATTGTCATTGTGTGTGTTAATAGATTCAATAAACAAATGACTTTCCAAATTACGAATCATTATCACGAATCAATATACATACATAAATATTGAATTTCAATGAATATGAAAGAAATTATAGCGAATATAATGAATGAATTAGAAATGATTCGAGATTCAGTATAACGAATATCGACACTTTACGAATAATAACGAATTATCCGAAAACGAATTAACGTAACAGAACTAAATTATGTATTTTACGAATGACAACAAACCAAAACTAAACAAAATTTCCCGTTGTTCACAAGTCTATTCCAGACCCAGCAGAGTTATTAAATTAGGTCTAATTAAATCAACCTGTCCCACCTGGTATTGTGCTCCCTTTGGTGAAGGTCCTTTATAAAATGCTGCCACAACACTGAGTACAGACAGCTGAATCATGAACTTACTTTCCACACTGACCCATCCATGTTCCAGGTCCTGGCTGGCTCCACTTCATAATGGGAATGTGCACCATGTGCACCAGCCTCCAAAGGGGAAGTTGTTTGGAGCCTACTGTAATTGCTATGCTCCTTAGCCCCATCATCCTTGCTAATGGCCAAGTGGAATGCAATACTTTTACGTGAAAGTCTTCATGCTATAGATGTTTTAGGCAGGCCATACATAATTAATTTTTTTTCATTCAACCATCAGGTTGGTATCGGATTTAAAGGCCGACTCCATCTTTCCTTCCCTTCCCCGCAAAAGCCTCCTCCCTTTCTACCTGTACCCTCTCCCCATTCTCCATACACTTAAAATGTATGCGCATACTTACAATAAACCCTTTCTCTGAGTTGGTCACCTGACAAGCAGGGTCTTTCCTCTGGTGTTCTGGTGTCAGCGGTTGGTGGTCCTCAACACTGCAGAGAACAGTGCTCGGATGTGAGTGCCATTCTCTGCAACCTTCTGCAGCGGAGGCTTCATGATGCTCCACCAGGGGTTTATCTACGACAGCTTGGGATCAGAGAAAAGGTGTTGAATGGCCTTGGGAGCTATTCATCCTATTAGAGGACAGGCAACCAGGTTTGTACAAAAGACATTTTTGAAAACCTTTTATTTTTTTCTAAACAGCAGGCACTGAATAGAAACATACAAACCTGTAGTTGTGCTGAACTCCAGACGCTTTGCCCAAAAAAAAGGAGGCAGAGGGTAAAGAACCAATTACCAGTAGAACCTGCAAAGGGAGAAGGTATGCTTCTGCATTCCTCTTTCCGTTGCTTGTCTTCTCAAAGTGTTCACAGCCAAGACAAGCTGCAATTATGCATCAGCCGTCTCCTTCATGGCTGTTAGATCGGCGGCAGCAGGAGGGAAGAGGGGGCGGGTCAGTACTGCTAACTAGGGTTAGAAAGCACTGAGAAACATGGGGACAAAATTGTAAAATAAACATTTTAATGTTAGATCGTCTTTAAATCTTATAGGTCATTGTACAGAATATGAACAATCAGACTGTAACATGTGTGGCAAACCTCAACGAACATACACTGTATGAAAAGTGTGTTTAAAGCGGGAGTTCACCTTTTCAGAAAAAAAATGAAAAGTTGAACTAACACTCTACAACATGGGTGCTCAACCTGTGGACCTCCAGCTGTTGCAGAACTACAAGTCCCACGAGGCAATGCAAGGCTGACCATTACAAGCATGACTCCCAAAGGCAGAGACATGATGGGAACCGTAGTTCCGCAACAGCTGGAGGGCCACAGGTTGAGCACCCATGCTCTACAACCTCCCCATCGCCTCACTGCACCTACCTCCATGGGTGATGAGCTGTCAGTGCCCAGGCAGCTGGTATAGCAGAACAGGGATTTAAAATCCCAGCTGTTCTTCTTGTAGGGCTTCTGGGATGGATCAGAGTGATTCTGACCACATGGTCGAAATCACTGCGATCTGTCCCGAAAGCCCTACAGAAAAAAATTGAAGAGGAGCGGAGATTTTTAAATACTGACCCACTAAACTGGCTGCGTGGGCATTGACAGCTCATCACCCACGGAGGTAAGTACAGTAGTGGGGACTGGGGTGGGGGGGGGGGGCGGTGGTGGTGGTTGTTGGTGAAGGGTGTTAGCTCATCTTTTAATGTATTCTGAAAAGGTGAACTAAAGTGATTGTAAACTATAACAATTAACGTCTTCTTTTCTAACTTTTATCTTCCTGCCATAAAAAGAATTGGCAAACATTGGGTGTGGTTTTCAGTGGCTTTACGTAGAACCTGCTGGTTATATCCATGATCCTTCTCAACAGGATTGCCAAATTCCCCCCCCCCCCCCCCTCAACTTTTGTTTACTGAAAAACGAAACTTTTTCACCGACAGCGCATTTTTTACTGACAATCTGAAATATGACAAAAAGTCCTACTATAAAATTGATATTTAAAAAAATATATAAAACAATGTGTAGAGTTTGTAGAGGAGCTCCACCCCCCCGCCCCCCCCCAAATAAAATTAAAAGTATAAAAAAACCTTTAATATTAGGACACTTGCCTGTCTAGCGATCCCGCATTGTCGGCACCCCAGCCAATTTTTCAATCGGCCCTCGGGTGCTTCCACCGCCATTCCTCCTAAGAGAAACCGGCAGCCGGCTCCCTACTGCGCATGCATGAAGCGTGCTGCGCTTTGTGAATGGCCCCAGCGGCAGACGAAGGGGAGGGGGTCGAGTTTCCGAGGGACCTCGCAAGATCTCTCGGAAGGTGAACAGGTACCTGTAAAAAACAGGTACCCGCTGCCCCGGAAAGGTGCCAAATGTGGCAGTGGAGGGGGGGTTTTGGGTTTGGAGGAAGCGTCCCCTTTTGGGTGGAGCTCCGCTTTAACAATGCCCATAAGAAGTGATCTGCCCAGCTTTACAATAAAAAGTCAAAACATTGTGAGAAATGTGAGCATGACTAGGATTATGAAAGAACTGAGGAACCCCTGGAATTAAAGTGGTTCTAAAGGCTCAAGGTTTTTTTTAAAAAAAAACTACTCTGTGCAGCATCCCCCCCAGCCTCCCCTAATACTTACCTGAGCCTCTTCTCGATCCAGTGATGTGCACAAGTGCCTCAGCTTTCCAAGGACTCTCTCTGCCTCTTCATTGGCTGAGACAGCAGCAGGAGAAATCAAGTGTCAATCACAGCCACTGAGCCAATCAGAAGAGAGAGGGGGTGTCAGGACTGGGCTCAGCCCTTTCCTTCTCTGAGCTGGCCGCTCAGCTGTTGGCTAATTGCCAGCTCCTATCTCTCCACAGTTACTCAGCTGTTGATGATATCCTGCTCGTCAGTCCTGCCTACTTAAGCCCTCCAGCACAGAGGATCTCTGCCTTCGCCTTAGTCAACATCACAGAGACACTCTCCTGCATTCCTGTTAAAAGGCTTGCTTGGCTGACATCCCTTCTGGCTCCAGATCCTGCTCGCTGTTTTACTACGCTCATCTCCGGCTCTCTGACTTTTGTTTTGTTTGACTATCGGTTCGGGTTCCTGAACTCTGGCTATGTTTTGACAAAGTTTTTTCTATTTACTTTTATTATTAAACAAGTGTGATTTAACTGTACTTCTGTCTCGGTCTGATTTCATGGTTTCTTGCAGGGGGAATCTCTGTGTGTGAATGGACATGCAGAGCCGCAGCTCGGGAGCAAGCCTGCTTGAGTGCCCCCATTGCAAGCTGCCTGCCCTGGGGCACTCGGCAGGAGGGAGGGGCCAGGAGCGCCGGCGAGAGACCTGAGAAGAGGAGAATCGGGGCTGCTCTGTGCAAAGCCACTGCACAGATACATTTGCCAGCACTTCAGCTGTGCCAAGAGAGCAGCTTTTCCTAGGTTATTCTACTTACAGTGGGGACGGAAAGTATTCAGACCCCCTTAAATTTTTCACTCTTTTTTATATTGCAGCCATTTGCTAAAATCATTTAAGTTCATTTTTTTTCCTCATTAATGTACACACAGCACCCCATATTGACAGAAAAACACAGAATTGTTGACATTTTTGCAGATTTAATAAAAAAGAAAAACTGAAATATCACATGGTCCTAAGTATTCAGACCCTTTGCTGTGACACTCATATATTTAACTCAGGTGCTGTCCATTTCTTCTGATCATCCTTGAGATGGTTCTACACCTTCATTTGAGTCCAGCTGTGTTTGATTATACTGATTGGACTTGATTAGGAAAGCCACACACCTGTCTATATAAGACGTTACAGCTCACAGTGCATGTCAGAGCAAATAAGAATCATGAGGTCAAAGGAACTGCCTGAAGAGCTCAGAGACAGAATTGTGGCAAGGCACAGATCTGGCCAAGGTTACAAAAAAATTTCTGCTGCACTTAAGGTTCCTAAGAGCACAGTGGCCATCATAATCCTTAAATGGAAAACGTTTGGGACGACCAGAACCCTTCCTAGAGCTGGCTGTCCGGCCAAACTGAGCTATCGGGGGAGAAGAGCCTTGGTGAGAGAGAACCCAAAGATCACTGTGGCTGAGCTTCAGATATGCAGTCAGGAGATGGGAGAAAGTTGTAGAAAGTCAACCATCAATGCAGCCCTCCACCAGTTGGGGCATTATGGCAGAGTGGCCCGAAGGAAGCCTCTCCCCAGTGCAAGACACATGAAAGCCCGCATGGAGTTTGCTAAAAAAACACCTGAAGGACTCCAAGATGGTGAGAAATAAGATTCTTTGGTCTGATGAGACCAAGATAGAACTTTTTGGTCTTAATTCTAAGCGGTATATGTGGAGAAAACCAGGCACTGCTCATTACCTGTCCAATACAGTCCCAACAGTGAAGCATGGTGATGGCAGCATCATGCTGTGGGGGTGTTTTTCAGCTGCAGGGACAGGACGACTGGTTGCAATCGAGGGAAAGATGAATGCGGCCAAGTACAGTGATATCCTGGACGAAAACCTTCTCCAGAGTGCTCAGGACCTCAGACTGGGCCGAAGGTTTACCTTCCAACAAGACAATGACCCTAAGCACACAGCTAAAATAATGAAGGAGTGGCTTCATAACAACTCCGTGACTGATCTTGAATGGTCGAGCCAGAGCCCTGACTTAAACCCAATTGAGCATCTCTGGAGAGACCTAAAAATGGCTGTCCACCAACGTTTACCATCCAGCCTGAGGGAACTGGAGAGGATATGCAAGGAGGAATGGCAGAGAATCCCCAAATCCAGGTGTAAAAAAACTTGTGGCATCTTTCCCAAAAAGACTCATGGCTGTATTAGATTAAAAGGGTGCTTCTACTAAATACTGAGCAAAGGGTCTGAATACTTAGGACCATGTGATATTTCAGCTTTTCTTCTTTAATAAATCTGCAAAAATGTCAACAATTCTGTGTTTTTCTGTCAATATGGGGTGCTGTGTATACATTAATGAGGAAAAAAAATGAACTTAAATGATTTTAGCAAATGGCTGCAATATAACAAAGAGTGAAAAATATAAGGGGTTCTGAATACTTTCCAACCCCACTGTAAGTCTACCTCCTTGTCTACTCCTGTGCCCCAAAGCATTCAGGGATCTGTTGTCTAGAAACCCAGTCATCCCTTTTACATGGCTGTTGCTTTGGACTACGTTTCCCAAGATTCCCAGTATACTGCATGGAAGTCTATGGGTTTGCTTGGCTTCAGTTCTGCCCCTGCTGACCAGAGGAAATGGTGCAGCATAGCTTCAGTATCTCTGAAAATGGGACAGACTAAGCAATATTTCCATCTCTATCCAGATCCAGTCCAGAATCTGACTACACAAGTTTGTGCTTTTCATATACTTGTGGTCATAATTATACATCTTTCCCTAATTTTATAAGAAGTGTGCTTGCTGTTTATTAAAGACATTTTAAAAATAATCCTGAATGTCAGTTACACAGATCATACATAGGGAACTTTTCCTATATTGAAGAGTCTATCTTGAACATGACATTAGATATATGCCATGACACATCTTCGGTATATACAGATTAGGTAGGTAACTGTTGCTTTCATAAAAGAATAAACATTTTAACAAATAAAAAAGATTTTTCCCACATACCTAATATAAAAAATCTAGCAATGCAATGATGTAACGGACCTAATGAGCTGTAATTATATGGCAAATTTTACTATTTTGTTCAGCCAATAAAATTCCATAATGGCATAATCGATTGGAGACCATGGTGCTGTAGAGCATAAACAGAGGGTTGGTCTCCAAATCACCTTCTATACATCTGAGAAAAAGGTATACTAAACTAAGAAAGGTTCTTATAGAGATTCCTAATCCAATCATATTTCTTCCAAAGACAAAAGTTTCTCAGCTATTACATTCAGTTCACATTCCACGAGTGCATCCACCAGTCTCTTTAATGTGGCCTTCTTGCCCTCACCATCCATAAAACATCGCAATAACTGATAGGCCTGTTCGTAAAGACCTTCTTTGTCATATTCGTATGCTAGGTTGTCTATTTTGGGGTCTTCTAGAGCCCGGCAATTTTTCTTCAATGACCGTCCCACCTTCTTCCAAGACTTGCCCACCAAATTTGCAAACCGCTGTTGGTGTTCTGAAGTCAGAGGTTTGTCAGCTGTAAAAAATTGAGGATGAAATTAGTAAAGCAGTCAATGGAAATTACAAGAAAGTCCTAAGAGGATGACTCCTATGGATTTAAAGACCACTCTGGGTCCTACTGTCAGGCACTTTGGGATCAGAATCAGTTTTAGTATGTACAAATTTTACCAAAAATTTTACCAAGCCTTTTCTGGTACTTTTTGTTTACAAGTAAAAACCAGCAATTTTTGCTAGAAAATAGCTTAGAATCCCTAAACATTTTATGTATAGTTGTTTGGGGGTTTTTTTGTAGCAAGGAAAATAAAATGGCGATCGTTGCAATTTTTTACATCACGCGATATTTGCGCAGCATTTTTATTTTATATATATATATTTTTTTTTTTTTAAATACACCTTAATGAATTTTAATGCTAAAAAACAAAATATATAACCCAATTTTTGATAATGTTTAAAAGATTATGTAACGTCGAGTAAATAGATACATAACATGTCACGCTTTAAAATTGTGCACACTCGTGGAATGGCAGCAAACTACGATACTTAAAATTCTCCATTAACATTTTTTACAGGTTACCTGTTTAGAGTTACAGAGGAGGTCTAGCGCTAAAATTATTGCTCCCGCTCTAACATTCACAATGATACCTCATATGTGTGGTGTGAACACCTCTTGCATATGCGCATGCTACTTACGTATTAGTTTGCTTCTACGCATAAGCACGCAGGGGTGGAGGCGCTTTCCTTTTTTTTTTTTTTTTTTTTTTTTTAGTGTCCCTTTTTTTTCTGATCGCTTTTATTCTTATTACAAAGAATGTAAACACCCCTTGCAAAAGAAATAAGGGTGACAGGTCCTCTTTATGGAGAGATCTGGGGTCTACAGTATAAGACTCCAAATCCCTCCTCTACCTTTAAAAGCAAAAGATCAAAAAAAAAAAAAAAAAAAAAAAAGTTTACTTCTGCCCTAGACTAGAAGTGACGTCATGATGTTGCACCCATCTTCCAACATTATAGAGGCGATCGGAGACAATCTGGTCTCTGGTCACCTCTATAGCCAGCCACTTGAACCCTTGGTTTGTTTCCTGGGCGCACCGTTAAAAAATTGTAAGCCTGAGAAACACAGACAAGCGGCTTCTGAAAGCAATCCAGCGGCTAATTAGCTGCTTGGACCACTTTCATGAGAAGTCTAATTCTCGCCTGAAAAAAAAAAAAAAAAAAACATACCGGGGTTATGGCTGATAGCTTCAGCCATAACCTGGTAAACCACTGGCAAAATGCAAATGAAGCCCCCCAAAATGCTAGTAGGTATAGCTTTTGTCATGAGACTTTGTATGTCTTCAAGCAAAAAAAACCAAACTGCTTGCTAGCAATCTTTTAGTCGTGCGCTGTCTGGGGCACATCTGCAAGTTGCTGGCAAATGAGCCAAGTGCCAGAATAATGTACCGTAACTCCAGCACGCAAGCTACATCACCACTGACCACCCAATGTCCAAAGATAGGAGGCACAGGGTCTGGAAGAAGCTGTGAGGGGCGTAGCAGCAACAGTGCTGGATCAGCGATGGGGACATCTAACCTTTTTTTTGCTGGAGGCGGGGTATACGTCTACATTATGGCAAGTATTCCTGTGGACCCACGGCAGTTATACTTTAACCAAAGCAGAGAACAGCTAGAAGTTAAATTACATACAGTATATAAGTCTTCCGAAAAAAAAGAAAACGTTCAAAAATGTATTTTCAATATACATATGAACAGGCAGCCTAAACTAGTCAGTCAATAGGAATATTTATTATAAGAAAAAAGGAGTAATTATGTCAATAGGGCAGACTTTATACCCATCAGATTTCTAAAGGTAAGGTCGAGTGTTACACTGAGTTTTCACATCTGCTATCTAGGGATTGACAGAGTTGTGACATGAGAAAGGGAGCAATAAACTGCTTACGATAGTCCCTATGCAGGGCTGCTCATAAGGCAGTATAGGCGGTCCTCCTATACCGGGCCCCATCAGTTCATAAGGGGGACCTGGGGACTTGACGAGCAGAAACGCTGGCTGTACTGCCTCATTTCTGAAACAAATCCTTCTGTGGCTCCCCCTGAAGCCCACAACTTCTGCTCCTCTCCCTTCCACCACCTTTCACCTGCTGCGGGAAAAAGACAAAGGGCAATTGCTTCCAGGATCCGTCCACCTCCCCCCCTGCCTCCGACGATATGTGCAGCGCGTAACGTCACTCCAGCTGATATGTTGATTAGCTGGCGTGACGTCAACATGCGCATGTGCACAGCACTGGAGGCATTATACAACAATCTGCAAAACGCAGAGGGAGAATCAAATTGTTCGATTCTACCTCGCTCTCTCTGTGCATGTGCAAGACTTGAGTGACATCACAGGCGGAAGACTATTGTTGTTGGGTGGATTTGGGGGAGGATTTTGGTGTGTTTCAGGACGGTGTCAAGTCTCGCACATGCTCAGAGACAGCGAGGTCGAATCTAACAACTAGATTCTCCCTCCGTGAATTGCAGATCCTTGGATAATGCCTAAGATGATATGCCCATGCGCAGTGTTGACATCAGGCTAGCTGATCAACATATCAGCTGGAGTGACATTACTGTCAGGGCTCGGCTCAGCCCTTCCTTCTCAAAGCTGGCCGCTCAGTTGTCAGCTAATTGCCAGCTCCTATCTCTCCACAGGTACTCACCTGTTGATATCCTGCTCGTCGGTCCTGCCCACTTAAGCCATCCAGCCCAGAAGATCTCTGCCTTCGCCTTGGTCTCATCTCTAGAAACGCTCTCCTGTGTTCTGGTTAAAGACTTGCTTGGCTAACATTCCTCTGGCTCCAGATCCTCCTTACTGTTCTACTACGCTCCTCTCTGGCGCCCTGACGTTTTGGCTTGTCTGACTATCCGTTCCGATTTCTGAACTCTGGCTATGTTTTGACTACGTTTATTCTGTTAACCTTTTTTTTATTATTTTTAAACTAGTGTGATTTAACTGTACTTCTGTCTCAGTCTGATTCATGGTTTCTGACAGTTACGTCCTGCGCATGCGCATATCGTCAGAGGCATTATCCGACAAGATGCACTATTCAATAGAACACCGGCTCTCATTCTCTCCTTACTGCCAACTGCAGCTGCTGCTGGATAACACAGAGGAGGATCATGTCAGCGCACGAGCATACTTAGATATAAAGAGGGTCCACTGCTGTTACCTGACAATTCACTGATTGTAACTACTACTGACCTTTGTAATTGATTTAAAAGGCCCTGTTCACATCTGACGATTTGGGATCACGGGCGGAATCGCCACAATTCCAAATGGTGCTGCAATCGTGGCAAAACACAACACGCATATTTATGTTCATTTTTAATAGCACCTCAAACGCGATTGTCGAGCGACAGAATCACGCGGCAATTGTGGCAAACAGCATCGCACAAAGCTTGTCGCCCAATGAAGCTCCTGCTCTTTTTTGAGCATCCAGCTTTGCCGCTATTGCTACACAATTCAGTACAGTTTTATCTTTTAGATTTAATTGAAATTTTGTAAGTTATGTTGTGTTTTTGTACACTAATATTGATTTTTGTGTATTTTTAATCGAAAATATTGTTTTGAAATTTTCTAGAGGGAAGCGGGAGGGCCTGTTGGGTAGGTTGTATGGGGCCCCGTGATGATGAGTTGTCATTGATGTTCTCCTGCAATGTAGACATTCTAGGTCAGTGAGGGTGAACCTTGGCACCCCAGATGTTTTGGAACTACATTACTCATGATGCTTATGCACTCTGCAGTGTAGTTGAGCATCATGGGAAATGTAGTTCCAAAACATCTTGGGTGCCAAGGTTCACTATCACTGTTCTAGGTTGTGTTAAAAATATTTAATGAAAACAAAAATTCAGGTTCATAGGATTTAAAAGCTTGCAGTTGTTAAAGTGTGATTAAAGATTATACACATTGTGATATTCAGATATGTCATCTGAACACTCTGAAATATTTTTAGACTAAAAAACAAGCGCAGTTAAAATAAAATATATTGCTAAGTAAACTAATCGTTTTTACATACTGGCATTTCTACTTACCATAATCCTGTCCTTGGAAATGGAATGTGCTTGGTTCAGATGAGAATGAGCGGAGGGGGAGGGGAGGAGAGACCTGACTCGAGTTCTCTAATGGAGAGGTAGAACAGGAGTTGTTCTGCGTGGAGGGGCTGGATTCCAGAGATAACTTCATCAATTTTTCTTCCAGCTTAGCAAGGTCTTCATCCTTGACATAACTTGGCTGAAATATAAACATGTCATTTTAGATCAATATATAAATATGTATGTGGTTGTAAAGGTTAAAAGTACTGCAGCGAAAGCATTATGGTAAAAAACCTTCCATGGTGAGCTCCCCCCAAATACTTTTCTGAGCCCAATCTTGATCCATGACTGTGCCCGATAGCAGCAGCGCTCCCAGGATTTAGAGGCCATTGGCTCCTGCTGCTGTCAAATCCTGGGGGGGCAGAACTGAGCTGCACTGTGCTGGTCAATAGACACACACAGCCCAGCTGAGAATCGAGCCCGCATGAGTGCCCTTAAAGCAAACGGCTTGCTATGGGGACACTCGGAGGAGAGGAGAAGCCAAGAGCGCCGGCGGGGGACCCGAGAAGAGGAGGTTTGGGGCTGCTCTTTGCAAAACTATTGCACAGAGCAGGTAAGTATAACATGCTTATTATAAAAAATAAAGATAAAATAGTTGAATCTTTACAATCACTTTAACTCTATGGAATAAGCAATTGTGGTGCAAACCAAGGCAGCCATCTACTTTTAGGAGAACCCCTCTCCTAAAATGAAGAAAGAAGGAGATTGGCAGCAGTTTATTGCAAAAAAATTATTTGGTCACATGCTTGCATAACAGAAGACCTAACAGGAATATCACATGTAACATTTCTAAAGGCAACCAGCATATCCAACTATATGAACAAGTCTCAAGAACCATAATGTGAACCTAAAAACGGAGATTAGAAAACCAACGGAGATATAACTAGAGCTGGTTGGCTGGTCCCGCAGTCGGTCATCGCTCCTATGGGCAGTGGGAGTCTCCTTCTCTGCATCAGGGCGGCTTCTGCCGTGCGTCTCCTCCCTCCTCCTTCTAGGCGTCCAATAGGATTGTCTGTCCTTTCAGCCAATCGGGTGACGGGGCCTTTTAAATCAATTACTCGCTTCCTGATTGGATGGGAGGATCAGTGTGAGAATAGCAAATATTCATTCGCTATTGTCATACATCTGGGTGGGCTCGGAGCCCAGTGTCCACCCTTTTTTTGAAGCCTATTAGAGCCTCTGACTCTAATCCCATGCTTAAAGAACCCCCCCCCCAATGGAATTTATGCGTCCGACACCCTGCATGTAGATTAGGGTGTTGGACGCATGGATGGGGGGGGCGGTGCCCGTGCGCCCATAATGGACGGGCCGCCACTGGGAGAGAGTAAAGGAAAGGTGAATATGTACACTCACAGCCACTTTATTAGATACACCTGTTCAATTGCTTGGCAACACAAATTGCTAATCAGCCAATAACATGGCGGCAACTCAATGCATTTAGGCATCTAGACGTGGTAAAGCCAACTTGCTGAAGTTTAAAACGAGCATCAAAATGGGGAAGAAAGGGGATTTAAGTGACTTTGAACATGGCATGGTTGTTGGTGGCAGAAGGGCTGGTCTGAATATTTCAAAAACTGCTGATCTACTGGGATTTTCACGTACAACCATCTCTAGGATTTACAGAGAATGATGGGAAAAAGAGAAACCAATGAGCGGCAGTTGTGTGGAGGAAAATGCCTTGTTGATGTCAGAGGTCACAGGAGAATGGGCAGACTAGTTCCAAATGATAGAAAGGCAACGGTAACCCAAATACCACTTGTTGCAGCCGAGGCATGCAGAATACCACCCTGAACACACAACACAACACAAACCTTGAAGCAGATGGGCTACAGCAGCAGAAGACCACACCGGGTGCCACTTCTGTCAGCTAAGAACAGGAAACTGAGGCTACAATTCGCACAGGCTCACCAAAATTGGACAATAGAAGATTGGAAGAATGTTGCCTGGTCCGAAGAGTCTCGATTTCAGCTGCGACATTCAGATAGGGTCAGAATTTGGAGTAAACAACATGAAAGCATGGATCCATCCTGCCTTGTATCAACGGTTCAGGCTGCTGGTGGTGGTGTAATGGTGTGGGGGATATTTTCTTGGCACACTTTGGGCCTCTTAGTACCAATTGAGCATCGTTTAAACACCACGGCCTACCTGAGTATTGTTGCTGACCATGTCCATCCCTTTATGACTGCAGTGTACCCATCTTCTGATGGTGCATTATCCTGCTGGAAGTAGCCATGTCACAGAGCTCAAATCATCTCACCACTGGTTTCTTGAACATGACAATGAGGTCACTGTACTCCAATGGCCTCCACACTCGCCAGATCTCAATCCAATAGAGCACCTTTGGGATGTGGTGGAAAGTGAGATTCGCATCATGGATGTGGAGTCGACAAATCTGCAGCAACTATGTGCAGTGGCGTCTCCAGCTTTCATATTTAGGGGGGGCACATGGGGGGACAGGGACAAAAGTAGGGGGGCAACTATAAAATGCAAATACATCTATATCTCCTGGGGCCCTTTACTACGATCCCACAACGGCCCTTTCACATGTTCTGCAGTGAGCTCCCTTCCTACTGTATTGGGCCCCCCCCCCAGGATGGCAGAAAACAAGAGATATATGTCACCAGCATACCAAGAAAATATAAGGGTCCAAAGCAGTGGGAGAACTATCAGGGTTGCAAAGGTTGTCTTGCCACCGGACCCTGATGTTCTGCCACTGTGGGGTTCCCCGGCCTCCTCTTGCTGCCTTGCCCCTGCTATTGACAGCGCTGGTCTGGCATCTCTTGAAATTTACAGGCTGGTTCTCCTGTCCTAAGGACGGGAGAAATCAGTTTTTTCAGTAACTGAGTGGAGTCCTTCCTGCAACTCGCTCTTCTCCTTGCCAATGAGGATGGGGGGGGCACATGGTGGGGCACAGCATAATGTGGGGGGGGGGGGTCAGGGCCCCCTCTGCCCCCCCCCTAAGGATGCCATTGACTATGTGATGCTATCATGTCACTATGGACCAAAATCTCTGAGGAATATTTCCAACATATTTCCAACACCTTGCTGAATCTATGCCACAAAGAATTAAGGCAGTTCTGAAGGCAACCCGATACTAGCAACATGTACCTAATAAAGTGGCCAGTGAGTGTAATGCTCGGTGGGGAAAGCGGGCTTTAAAGCAAAACAGTTTTGTCGTTCTGCATTGATAAATCACAGATTAAATGTAGGTGTTGTGACTTTCACGTTAACTGTTGCACAGTACTTAAAGTATACCGAAAACACTTATATTTTTTGTTTTAGTATTATATAGAGTAATGCTGGCCATACACTATACAAAAAAATTTACTTACACATCCCTGTTCTGGCTCTCGTGCCCGTGATCGCTCGTGGACATAAATTAATCCGTTTTTCGTTTTTTAGTTTTTTCAAATATACCTAGTCCTAGTGCAAACAGTTTGGACGGGAAACACATTAACCTCCTAAGGACCGGAAGAATTTCCCCCTAATGACCAGGCCATTTTTTGTGATACGGCACTGCGTCGCTTTAACTGACAATTGCGCGGTCATGCGACGCTGTACCCAAACAAAATTGACGTCGCCGATCTGCCATTTTTAGCAGGACTGTGACATTGCAGCGGACATATCGGACACTTTTGACACATTTTTGGGACCATTGACATTCATACAGCGATCAGTGCTATAAAAATACACAGATTACTATGTTAATGTCACTGCTAGGGAAGGGGTTAACACTAGGAGGCAATCAAGGGATTAACTGTGTTCCCTGCTAGGTGTTTCTAACTGTGGGGGGGATGTGACTTACTAGAGGAGGAGCCAGATCGCTGTTCCTACTTAGTAGGAACACACAATCTGTCTCCCCTCTTCTGACAGAATGGGGATGTATGTGTTTACACGCACATCCCCGTTCTGGCTGTCGTGCCCGCGACCTTGCATGGCCGGCGGACACATGCATCGTGTCCCCCCCGCTGACGTACAACTACGGTGATTCGCGGGAATGTGCTGACCTGCCGCCGTATAATGACGGCGGCTGGTCGGCAAGTGGTTAACCTTTCAAATTATCATTCGTTCAGCAGAAAATTTCCAAACTTGTCCTTTGTTTTTTTTTTGGCTCAAAAGCTTCCCAACTGATTACCGATTTGTGCCCACTAATTGGCCGAAAAAACAAACTGTCTAAATGACTGAATTTCGGACAATTTTTTGTATAGTGTATGGCCAGCACAAGGAAGTTTTTCCCTTTACTTTTTGTCCCATAAGCACATCAGAAGAATAAAGTAAAGGAGTGTAAATCCTCTCCTAGACAGTTGTTCCTACAACACGTGACCTCATTGGAAGATTTCCCTTCTATTCCTGTTCAAGTAACTGCTAAAAATGTAGGATCTTCTCTCAATTTTGGTTCTGTAGAGAATGGTGGTCACCAGGACAATTACAAGGGATGAATGTCCCCAATAGGGACACAGACAGGAAAAAAACTTGACAGATGACTCTATCCAAATGACGTTCATGCAATAAATGTTTTCATGGCTCTTGTTTCTTTGAATTACCTTACATGAGTAAATCTGTCCCAGACATTTTTCTTCCTCGTCGAGGAACATGTCAAGCTTTATGTTGTCCACTTTGAGCTCCAGAAAGACCTGTAGAGACTCTATGCCTAAGCAACGACTCAGCTGTTCTTGTATGTGCAGGTGAACCCTCCTCTCTCTGTAATCTCGAAGAAATCCTAGACAGATGTCTTCTCCATTGAACTTGAGGTGGAGAATGAGATGTGGGTCACTTCTAAGAACCTTTAGGATCTCTGGAGAGTTTGAATTTCTGGAGAACACTAAAACCGGAGAACCACAATTCAAAACAGATACCCAAATAATACATTTTCAGATTAATCAGTCACTGTGTTCAAAATAGCAAAATATTAGATTTTGTCTCCGGACCACAATTGTTGGGGGCAGGAGAAAGGTTTCTTCTATCCTAAAGTAGATAAGTCAAGGTATATGTATTATAGGTTAACAATTGATGTAATTTTCACATATCAGATATACTTTGGAGGTTACTATTTGATTTGATAATGAATTTTCATTAGGGTTGTGTATTAATTTATAATCTGTATCAACCTCCTATTTTTAGTTTATGAATTTAATATGTGTCATTGCTGGTTTATTTGTTATATTTACTTAGTGATGCTGGTCTTGACTTTTTTATTCTAAAATAGTTTATTAAAGTTTATTTTTTCTGTTATTACGTATATGTTTTGTTATAATTGAAAAAAAACTCTTGAATAAAGAATTATACTTAAAAAAAAAAAAAAAATAGCAAAATATAGATCAGTCTTTTTTTTTTTTTTTTTTTTTTTTACATAAATGCATATCACACTACACAGTCCTTTCAGTGTTGACTAGGTGGCTACTGGTCAATTTTTTTATAATCTGATCTAAGTATCTAAGCAGGACTGCAAAAGACTGCATGCTTATAAAATGAAAAATATCTATTTTTTTTTTTTATTGGTATATTTATTTTGAGCTCATGTACAACGTAGTTTGAGAAAAAGCCCTGTTAAAGGGTGACAATGCGATGCCCCTGTCTCCTAATTTGCCTCCTGCATTGTCACCCTGTCATACACTCTACCAAAAGAGAATTCAAGTTGCAATGCCGACGCTCATTGCACAACATTTTTAAAAATCTAGCTTCATATTTCTTGCACTTATCATAACCTACCACTAAAGAACAACCCCAAAATAATATCTCCTGCTCCTGGTGATGAGAGCATTGTCACATACCTGTATGTTATTTGTTGCTTGTACCTGTAGTAGGGCCCGGAAGCAACAATGCACATTGCTTTTTTTATCCTACCTGAAAAACACTTGGGGCGATTTACTAAAACTGGAGGGTGTAAAATCTGGTGCAGCTCTGCATAGAAACCAATCAGCATCCCATTTTTATTGTCAAAGCTTAAGCCTAGGTTCACATTGGGGTGGGTTAGAAATCGTGTGAGTTCAGCTGAATTCACGTGATTTCTAACCCAGCAATGCAGTCCGACTTTAGCGGCGATTTGACAGACATTTGTGCGGGTTTCTGCACAGATGTCTTTAGAAATTGCCCCCAAAGTCGCCAAAAGGAACTACTTTTTAGGAACCGGTGCGGCACCACAAAGTCAGTGCCACACCGATTCAGACGGTGCCATTTCCGGCAATAGCCGCCGATTTGGCATGCGATTTGACATGTGAACCTTGGCTAAAGGATAAGTTCACCTTTCATTACGTTACACCCATATTCAGGGTGTAAGATGCTTTAAATGCACCGGCCCCAGCATCTCTCCGATCCCCGCTGTGTCAGCTAGCGGGAAATATTCTCCACCCGCTAGCTGTCAAAATGTTTAAAAAATGCGGCTGTTCGGGGCTCCGCCTGCCCGGGCACATCACTCATTCATTGCGCTCTGTGAATGGAAAACTACAAGGTCCGGCAGCCTTTGCGGCTGTTGGCTTGTAGTTTTCAATGAACTAAAATGGCGCTGTGAGCACTGTGCAAGATCATTCTGGCTTCCTGTCAGCATATATAGGCTTCCTCGTACGAGGTATGAGCAAGCCCATACAATGACAGGTCTGCAGGAGCAGTGTTAATTTAGTCGACTAAAATGACTAAAACATTTTAGTCGACTAAATTAATATTATTTTAGTCGAATAAAACTAAAACAACTGAGATGACTAAAATATGACTAAAACTAAAATGCCATTTTAATCAAAAGACTAAGACTAAAACTAAATTGAAATTTGACTTCAAGGTTAGCACTGTTCTGTAGTGCATGTTCATACCTCAATACCATAATAAATATCATATTAGATTTTTCACTCCAGCAGTATATGATGAGTTTGGAAATTGTAGAGAAATGTTAACTAATGCATTACAATTTAACTACACCCATTCGATTTTAGGCGACTAAAATGAGTTTTAGTCGACTAAAATGTACTGGAGATTTTAGTCGACTAAAACGTAGGACATTTTAGTCGACTAAAACGTACTGGAGATTTAGTCGACTAAATACGACTAAAACTAAAACAATTGCAGAAGACTAAAATGGGACTAAAACTAAAATGCCATTTTAGTCCTAAGACTAAGATTAAAACTAAATCGAAATTTGCTGCCAAAATTAACACTGTGCAGGAGTCCTGCATGGCACCAGCGTTCTGCTGATCACTGGTGCAGTGCTTTACAGGCTCCAGAAAAAAAAAAAAAAAAAAATGCACATTTTTTTACCTGCAAAGGTGAACTTAAGCCCTCGTTCACACTGAAGGCGGGTTTGAAATCATGCAAATTCATCTGAACTCCCACGATTTCAAAGCCGCATTTCAGTCCCACTTCGGGGGGCTACTTGAAAGACATATGTGCGGGTTCATGCACAGATGTCTATTGAAATCCCTCTCGAAGTCTCCAAAAGTAGTGCAGGCACTAGGCGACTTTGCGGCGCTGCGCCAATTTGGGACGCTCCCATTGCTGGCAATAGGCTGCGAATTGTCATGCGATTTGACCTGTCAAATCACATGTCAAAATGCGCCGATGTGAACGGGGGCTTAATTGAACAAGCTGAAGTTAGAAGCTGATTGGCTACCATACACAGCTGCCCCAGATTTTGAGTGCTCTAGTTTTAGTAAAATCTTCCCCACTGATACTAAATAAATAAAAAATGCATGTTTTTAAAATCCTAGCTACAATACACTGACCTTTGACCCTCTGTCCCTAACCCTGACACTGACCTAGATCAAACCCGATCAAGCTATTTTAACTTTATTATATATGTATATAATTTTTTTTTTTTTTTTTACGCACACTTTATTCACTTTATTCAAAGCATCAAGGCTGCAGTATTTGCGCCGCTCCCTCTGGCTGCCATGGTAGAATTTAGCTGGGTGGTTGGAGGGCAGTAAAACTGCGGGCTCAGCTGCCTGTTTTTTACCGCCTTCTGGACTCCCATGTGAAAAAGTCCTTTGAACTAACAGGTTCTTTAATTTGTTCTACCTGACAAGGCATCCCAGAGTGTCTTGTACATCAAGGATTTATTGGTGTCATACTCCGCACACAGAGAGTTAGGATCAGTATGTATGAAGAGGTAAGCGCTCCCAATCCATTCGGTGGGAAGTGACGCCATCTCAGAGGCCTGAAAGACACAAAACAACAGAAAGCTTATTTAATCGACTTTATCTGTTTATATAACACGAAGCCACCAGGTTCAGCAGGTATTTCACACTGGTTTTAAATGGGGGGTCTACATAGGGTTGCCACCTTTACTTCAAGCCAAACCCAAACACTTTAGCAGCCTGGGACGCCTTTGGGTGCCCCAAGGAGAACAGTAATGCGGTGTAGATAGCGTGCCACAGCGAACAGTGGGTGTGGCCAAATTGCTCTTGCTGATATCATCACCCTGCCCCCCAGTGATGCCAAACCTGCCCCCAGACGGCCGCCCGCAGCTCCTGGGTGGCAACAGATTTGTGAGTGACTATCTTGGTTACTTGGGGAGCCACAGCCTGGTCTGAATAATGTGTCTGGGTTTCAGTCTGCCTGAACCCCGGACACATGATTCAAAACCCGGACAGGTGGCAACCCTAGGCCTACAATATCTGCAGTGGTAGCTTTTCAAAAGAGTAAAGACTTGTAGTGCAGTCAGCCGGAAAGACAGGGAACTATTAACTTGTATTCCCACTCCTCATGCACAATGGACGGTTTTAACGCTGCTGTTAGGGGCACCTGTTTTTTTTTTTTATCTGCCTCTAAACACCCCTCTATGTCAGCCTATGTGTCTGTGCCCACATAGCCGTTTAGAGACCATAAAATAAAAAAGTTAAGAAATATATAACCTCTAGAACCAGAAGTTCAGTAGAATGGGAAGGGGGTGTACCATCGTCCAAAGTATAGGAAATAAAAAATAGGGAGTTCGGTCCCCAACCGATCCCCTAAAAACAAGGGAGAAATGGACTATCACGGTACAGGTTTGAATGATGTAAATTCAGATAGTAAAAAGATATAATTTTATTAATATAGAATTAATATAAAATTTAAAAAAAACACATGATCAAATACATTTTAAAATGCATGGTAGCAATCCATGTATATCACCACCAGCATAATGGTTCCCAAGGAGGGAAGATCACATTGGGATAGTTGTTCATGGAAAACATATCTCAACTAGTCCTCTGTGGGGCAATTATGCTGGTGACGTCATCACCACCCCTGTGTCCGAACAAAGGGGTTATCTTTGGTTGTGTACGGCCGACACACCAGATTTTAGGCGCTGTACTTTACATATTGAGTACTATGGATTTTATCTATTAAACCTCCAAGGGATTTTACACTATATGGAGATTCTTGGTCTTCTTTTTGGTGCCATTTTCCATCTCTACCTGATGGGTGACACCAGAAGTGTGAAACATCATTGAGACGTGGAAAAGGCCCCGGCTGGGTGTTAAACCACAGGTCCTTCCCGACCCCCTATAACAAGGGGTCCACCGGCGCTGGTAAGAGTTCTGTACAGCTGGTGGTGGATTCACAAGCGGTTTGGTGATGGATGATGGACAGTATGGAGTTTCAGTGGTGATTTCAACACATTCATTTATTGTGGACATTTCATGTTTTTGTTGTATTTTTCTAATTCACGTATTCGTAATTTTTTCTAATAATTGTTTTTGGTTCATATTATTAACTAGCACGATTCCCATTTTTCCTACTTTTGCTTGTGTTACACTAAGAATTGCTGCTAATTTTTTCAATATTTGAGGTTCATTTAGTGCGATTATACACCATTTTTTTCTATGCATTTTAATATGCATTTGATCATGTGTTTTTTATTTTTTGGGATTTTATATTAATTCTGTATTAATAAAATTATATCTTTTTACTATCTGAATTTACATAATTCAAACCTATACCATGATAGTCCATTTCTCCCTTGTTTTTGGGGGATCGGTTGGGGACCAAACTCCCGATTTTTCTATTACAATAAGTGGTAAAAACTAGCCAGCATGTTCAGGAGCAGCAGCGTTTTGTCAGAAAAAATACTTTTAATGCGTCTAGACACTACGCTCGCTAAGACCCCTTTCACACTGGGGCGGTTTGCAGGCGGTATTGCGCTAAAAATACCGCCTGCAAACCGCCCCTAAACAGCCTCCGCTGTTTGTTCAGTGTGAAAGCCCGAGGGCTTTCACACTGAAGCGGTGCGCAGGCAGGGCGGTGAAAAAAGTCCTGCAAACCGCTTTTTTGGAGCGGTGAAGGAGCGGTGTATTCACCGTTCCTAAACCGCTCCTGCCCATTGAAATCAATGGGACAGCGCGGCTATACCGCGGCAATACCGCGGCTATAGCCACGCTGTACGAGGGATTTTAACCCTTTTTCGGCCGCCAACGGGGGTTAAAACCGCACCGCTAGCGGCCGAATACAGCTACAAGAACGACGGTACAGCAGCGCTAAAAATAGCGCTGTTGTACCGCCGACGCCCCCACCGCCCCAGTGTGAAAGGGGCCTTAGGGCTTGAGTGTTAATTCATTGCAGTGGTCAGAAAAATTATTATTCTTGCCACCGAAATTAATTACCGTAACATCCATTGACGCGTCTAAACGTTTTACATGCATTTACAAACGTCAAGCATTTTTTTTCCACCAAAACGCTGCTGCCAGGAGAAAAGACATCTAGGAGAGATAGCAAAACGTCCAGTGCGCATGAGGCCTTGCAGTCAAATTGGAGAAAACCCCCACTATATGTTTGTTATGTATTCCAAATCACACAGAATACCGCAAAATAATTAAAACAAAAAACGATTTCTTACCTTTTCTAGGTGCTTGGAAGCAGGCCTCAGAAAGACTGCAAGCTCCTCTGAACAAATCAGAGGACACTCAATCTGTCCCCACTGACAAAAAGGGACACACACAGAGGGCAAGTTGAAAAACTGGAGCTGCCAGAATCTGGAGCATGGCAACCAATCAGCTTCTAGCTGTCATTTTTTAAAGGTTAGCTGAGCAAGCTGAAGCTGATAATAATATTATCCAAATGTAAGGGGGGAGGAAGGCAGGGGAAAAGTTTTTTTTTTTTTGAGGGGCGAAGTTCCGCTTTAATTTCTCAGCTTATAAAACACAAAATCGCTGTTAATCTCCTTGCTGGGAAAGGCGTGCCTTTTCCTGTAAATCACACTGGCCATTCCCAGATTCCAACGCAGAGCCCTGTAGGTAATATGACTACGACGGAGCTTCCTAATTTATTCACAAACTGCTTTCCTTCTTCTAAAAATGTGTAAAATGACAGCTGGCTGTGTGCAGGAAAATAGACGCATGTAAAGCAAACACGTTGTATTTATTTCTATTTTTTTTCATTTATATGTTTATTTTGGCTTTAACTTTACATTCCACTGGCTTTATTTCATTAGAGCATTTCATTAGAGCAGTCAGCTAGCTCAGAGATGTTGAATACATGCTAAGCCTCCAAATTTTCTAGGAAAAAGGGACCTCTGTAAACACAAGTTAGGCTGGATTCACACCTATGCATATTTGTGCGCTTTTTGCATTTTGCAGATTTGCACTACAGTCCATTTAACATGGTTTCCTATGGAACACAATCTGTAGTGCAAATCTGCAAAATGCAAAAAGCACAAAAAATGCATAGGTGTGAATCAAGCCTTATAGAGGTAAAGGACACACCATATGTGAGCTGAAGCAATCGCTCACAAAAAGTGACCACTTACATATATCTACAGAAGCTTTTGTCAACACTACTTTTTGTTATAGTGCCTAAAATGAATTCAATCATTGAGGCTTGATTCACACCTATGCATTTTTAGTGCTTTTTGCATTTTGCAGATTTGCACTACAGCCGATTTAACATGGTTTCCTATGGAACACATTCTGAAGAGCAAATCTGAAAAATGCAAAAAACACTAAAAATGCATAGGTGTGACTCAAGCCTTATGCCGCGTACACACGATCGCACATTGATCGGACGTTCCGACAACAAAATCCATGGATTTTTTTCCGACGGATGTTGGCTCAAACTTGTCTTGCATACACACCGTCACACAAAGCTTGAAGGAAATTCCGAACATCAAGAACGCGGTGACGTACAATACAAGTTCAATAGCCAGTGCGGCTCTTCTGCTTGATTCTGAGCATGCGTGGAACTTTGTGCGTCGGAATTGTGTACACACACTCGGATTTTTACTTGCAGATCCTGTGAGTGTTCTCCCCCTTGTAACCAGTAGGGACTAGGTGAAGGGGGCACATTTTTAATTTCCTCCTGCATGGGGTGTTATGGAGTGTATGTGGCATAAAATTTATTGAGTTCATTTGTTCTCTTGCAGGCCAAGACTCAGGACAAGGCCCGGGCGCAGCCACCAAAAAGGAAATGTGCGGTTTGCGAAAACAAATTGAGCTCCTCATGGAGCAAAGCAGTTTGCCGCACCTCTATAGACAGCCTAGTTAAGGATGACCTGGTAGTCTCATGTCAGAAAATGCTGACTTCTGTTAGAGATGAGCTTGCGTCTACGTTTAGCTCATTTAAAACTCTAATTGACAAGATTTATGCTCATCACTGATGCCCTTCGATGCCCATCACTGCCACCCATCAATATCGCCTATTCTTGCCCACCAATAGGGCATATTAGTGCCACCTATCAGTGCCCATCAGTGCAGCCTCATCAGCGCACATCAGTGAAGGAGAAAAATGACTTATCTACAAAATTTACTGACAGAAAGATTTTTTTTTTTTTTTTACAAAATTTTAGGTCTTTTTTAATTTGTTTTTAGTAAAGAATAAAAAACCCAGCAGTGATTGAATAACACCAAAAGAAAGCTCTATTTGTGTGAAGAAAATGATTAAAAATTCATTTGGGTACAGTTTTGCATGACTGAGTAATTATCAAAGTGCTACAGCGCTGAAAGCTGAAAAAGGGTCTGGGCAGGAAGGGGGTGAAAGTGCCCTGTATTGAAGTGGTTAACCGCTTCCGCTTGCCGACCGCTGCACACAAATATACATCAGCAGAATGGCACAGGCAGGCAAATGGGCGTACAGGTACCATGGCAGCTTGCCCATGGATCCCAGGAACTCGGTGTTCACCAGCGGCCCGCGATTGCGGTGTGGAGAGGAAGAACGGGGAGATGCCCCGTAAACAAGGCATTAAATAGTTCTGCCTAGTGACATGACAGGGATCTACTGCTCCCTGTCATCAGGAGCAGTGATCGCTGTCATGTCCTAGGTAGCACCCCCCCCCCACACACAGTTAGAATCACTCCCTAGGATGCACTTAACCCCTTGATGGCCCCATAGTGTTTAACCCCTTCCCTGCCAGTGTCATTTACACAGTAATAAGTGCATTTTTATAGCACTGATCCCTGTATAAATGACAATGGTCCCAAAATAGTTTTAAAAGTGTCCGATGTGTCCGCCATAATATCGCAATCACGATAAAAATAGCAGATTACCGCCATTACTAATAAAAAAAAAATTATAATAAACATGCCATAAAACTATCCCCTATTTTGTAGATGCTATAACTTTTGCGCCAATCAAAAAATATACGCTTATTGCAATTTTTTTTTTTTTTACCAAAAATATGTAGAAGAATACATATCGGCCTAAACTGAGGGAAAAAATGTGGGTTTTTTATATATTTTTGGGGGATATTTATTATAGTAAAAAATATTGCTTTTTTTTTTCAAAATTGTCGCTCTTTTTTTGTTTAGAACGCAAAAAATTAAAACCGCAGAGGTGATTAAATACCACCAAAAGAAAGCTCTATTTGTGGGTAAAAAAGGACGTCAATTTTGTTTGGGTACAACGTCGCACGACCGCGCAATTGTCAGTTAAAGCGACGCAGTGCCGAATCGCAAAAAGTGCTCTGGTCAGAAAGGGGGTATGTTTCGAATTGAAGCTTAGGTTTCCCTGCAAAGAGAAAAATCAGTTGTTCAGCGTTTCACGTCAGTTTTTGATCAGGATCAGGTCAGAATTTTATCCTGTTCACAACGGAACGCATCTGCGAATCAGATGCGTTCCCATAGAAGATAATGTGATTGCGATTCGCACCCCAATGCCCAGAATACGCACACGTTTTTTGGGCAATGCAGAGTGCGAAAGCAATGCACATATGTGAACCAGCCTCATTCAAATGAGCGTATTTTACCGCATCCAATTGGCATAGGTGTGAACCGGGCCTAACATCCTGGTAAGCTAACCAGGAGGGTGCTACCTCATGTATGGCCTGCCTTCGTCAGCCTGAGGTTTTTCAGCTGTTGTCCTCTAATAGACTTCAAAAATCTGCACTTCCACAAAAGCCACAACTTCCCTGACCCTTATCTGTATTGATCAGCAAGTTATAGTTTCACAACCCTTGTTATGTAACCTTCAGATATTTCTTAATTTTCCACAAAGGCCTCGCAACTGGGACCTGAGGAAATATGTTGTTGACATGCAGCCTAGCATACTTCATTCGAAACTAAAGACGCTTAGGCTCAGGGGAAACAAGAAAGGCATTAGTGATGTTATTGTTTGCTGACAGAAAAGAATTATGAACTAGAAACTCCAGATCAGGGTTCAGCAACCTGTAGATCTCAGTCTGGGCTGACTGACCCGCCATTCCAGAGCAACAAACAGAGTGCAATGCAGAGGGACCACTTGTAAAGTTAGAGGTGTAGTAGGGAGCAAGAGCCGCATAAGCCAATGGCTCCTCTGTAGTTGCGGCTCCTGTCCGATGCGGAGCGATACCAACTGCACTCCACCTCTTATCCGGCTAGCGGTCTCCAGAGTGGTGCCAGCAGCGGGAAAAACGAGATCTTCAGGTCAAACAATACACTGGGCATAATAATATAGGGCTGCTTTCATACTGATGTGCTGTGGTTTATCCACACCGCAGGTTTGCTGCACTTAACCATAGACTTCCATAATATCCTGCAGTTTTACCACCCCCAACTTTACAAGTGAATGAGCTCTATGGTGCTGCTGCTGAATGCAACTAAGGGCTCATTCAGTGCTGCTCCTCTAAAAAGCAATCCCAGTGTGTGTTGATAGGTGGGGAGGGGGTGATGTGTTGCCTTCTCGCCACCTGATTTAAACCTATGATTGCCGTGCAATGCACGCATTTGCGACACGTTAGTACAGAAATTAAAGGTTTGAGGAGGCGACACTGTGCCCGATGTTCTTTGAGGTCTCCCATGTTGTACAGGTAGATCTCCTAGATTGTAAGATCTAATGAGCAGGGCCCTCAGATTCCTCCTGTATTGAACTGTATTGTAATGCCCCGTACAGACGGTCGGATTTTCCGACGGAAAACGTGTGATAGGACCTTGTTGTCGGAAATTCCGACCGTGTGTGGGCTCCATCACACATTTTCCATCGGATTTTCCGACACACAAAGTTTGAGAGCAGGATATAACATTTTCCGACAACAAAATTCGTTGTCGGAATTTCCGATTGTGTGTACACAAATCCGACGCATGCTCAGAATAAATAAAGAGATGAAAGCTATTGGCTACTGCCCCGTTTATAGTCCTGACGTACGTGTTTTACATCACCGCATTCAGAACGATCGGATTTTCCGACAACTTTGTGTGACCGTGTGTATGCAAGACAAGTTTGAGCCAACATCCGTCGGAAAAAATCCTAGGATTTTGTTGTCAGAATGTCCGATCAATATCCGATCGTGTGTACGGGGCATAAGTGTACTGTCTGCCCTCATGTTGTAAAGCACTGCACAAACTGTTGGCGCTATATAAATCCTGTATAATAATAATAAATAAATAATAATCTCCACCTCTTTAAGATTGCCTATCCCTGCTCCAGTCTTTTAATGTAGAGAAGGATGTCTCCTGGGAGAATGAGTGAACAAGAGCTGAGAACAATCATACAAGGAAGTAATGTCACTAAAATACCTGGAATCAGCCTTAAAATAGTAATTTCACGACCTAATTTACAAGTAAGACCGCATTCGCCAAACCACAGCTACCACCTACTACATAATATAAGTTTAGCATGACTTCTGCACAAAAGCAAAAGCTTTACATCAAGGGATGACACATGGTATGAGGCTCTGGAGGCCAAATACCTACATTAATAAACAAAGAAACATGCTATAAATTGTTAAATGACTAATAACTACAGCAGTCAGAAAAAAATGTAAATGTAACAAGCGTTCACCTCGTCATGTATCGAAGGCTCAGCACTCCTATCTGCAAGCCCAGGAACCCCACGGTGGGTGCTGCCAGGTGGAGGGGAAGGAGACCAGCAAATGTCTGTTTGCTGATCTCTTCTTCCTAGTATGAACCTGGAAGCGACATGTATTACATCACTTTTGGGTTTGGCTGTCACTTTTACCAACCACTGTGGCTGGAGAGAAGAAGAAGCTAATGGAGTGCAATCCACACTTCATTAGGTCAAATGGCTGGCAGGTGAGACATGGGGGATCAGGACTCCTCATATCTCGTTAAAGAAAACTTTATATCCCCTATGGGATATAAAATAAAGGTTAGTGAGACAAAAGGTTAAAAAATAAATAAAAAATAATGTATGACATAAAAAAATTATTTTCCAGGGTCTCTGCTTTAAAGAGGAAGTAAAGTCTTCCTGTTTAATTGTACCTACAGGCAAGCCTATAATAAGACTTACCTGTAGGTACTGTAAATATCTCCTAAACTTTCACTGTTTAGGAGATATTTACTATATACGCAGCCGCCACTGACGTCATCGCCACATGCGCACTTAAGGAACGGACACTCGTGCTGTTTGTTCAGGGCCCTGTGCTCACGCCGCAGAGGCCCCCTGTCTGTGCCCAGGTATGGAAGAGTTAAGTGAAGTGAATTGCACATATGGAATCTGTTCTATGTGCATGATGGGACCCTATACTGTTACTGGGAATGAGGTAGCAGTGATACTCTGGACAGGTGGATGTGGACAAGTCTCAGCGTATCCCCCCTAAATGCAAATTACAGAGGAGATGTACATTGTCATGGGGACCTGAGAGTTACCTGGAGGACAGTTCTAGTGCAAGTGTACACGGTGACAGTGGGGACCCGCCTTAAGCTCAGGTATTTCCCCACAGTGGCCTCAGCCTTGTCGCCTATTGGGGAACCCCATACTGTTACTGGGAGTGAGGTAGCAGTGATACGCTGGACAGGTGGATGTGGACAAGGCTCAGCATGTCCCTCCTAAATGCAAATTACAGAGAAGGTGTACATTGTCATGGGTTGTATGTTCATCTCTAACAGTGGGGACCTGCCCTAAAGAGGTTGTAAACCTCCCTGAGACATTCATACCTATAGGTAAGCCTAGAATACGGCTTACCTATAGGTTCTGTAAATATCTCCAAAATGTGCGCCGTTTAGGAGACATTTACTGTATACTGCATCGATGATGGGTGGCTGTTTCTTCAGGCGAGTGTGCCATGACTGGCAGTCCCAAGCGCATGCGTGAGAGTGACGTCACGCGGCTCCGGCCAGTCACAGAGCCGGAGTCCGTGGCCCCGGAAGGAAGATGGGCGAAGATTGATGTGGCCTGCCGTGGGGACAACGCGGGCTTCGTTTGCAGGTAAGTGTCACATAATGTGCTCGTATGTGATGCATACGAGCACTTTATGCCTTTGCAGGGAAGGGAGAAACTTTTTTTTTATGCAGGGTTTACTTCCTCTTTAATGTCGAGTATTTCCCCACAGCGCCCTTAGCCTTTACCCAGAGCATTGATGGAAACGGCACAAAAGAAAAGGTACCTCATGCGTAGTAAAAGTGATCCCTGCCTAGCATAGCCCAGAAGAACTCACCCCGGGGTAGGCCCCTCATGTTATCTTTGCTTGGCGCCCAATGAGGAGGGAAACATGGAGGACGTGACGTCCACCCTATCACCCCCCCCTCCTTACAGGCTGATGTCAGACGGGGACGATTCTGTGGCTAAAGACAAATCACCAGCGGCAGGATGCTGGTATATCCTTATGTAATTGCTTCCTCTGTAGCCACACACAGATATTGTTGTATTACTGGCCTGAACGTTGCTGAATCTTGATTGCTGGTGATGCCCGACGCTTTTCTGCTCAGCTACAGAGGGAGCGATAAAGTACGATTTGTCAATAAGTGGTAAAATCTCTCAATAGCACAAGTAAATTTGCCCATGTAGACCTTGACTCTGCCACACAAGAACAACTAGGTCACCTACGGCCTAAGTCACTTCCTTAATCTTTACAGCATGCATAGCTCCCAACTGTCCCTGATTTCGAGGGACTGTCCCTGATTTGGAGCAATGTCCCTCTGTCCCTCATTCCTTCTCATTTGTCCCTCATTTTGGTCTGATCTATATAGTTGTATATAAAATGCACTTTTTATCTATCAAAAAGTGTTTTCCAGCGCTAAACCTTTCATCTGATTTCTATATTGCTGCATTTGTAAATTCCAAAAGCCAATTTAAAGGAATAATAGTGGTAGAAAAAGCACTTGTTGGTTTAACCAATCTTGTTTATTTGTACAAATCTCCTTTAAGTGCGCGTGGCAAGGGGTGTGTCCTATGCCTGCATACTTTTCCTGATAGGTGTCCCTCATTCCCAACTCAAAAAGTTGGGAGGTATGCAGCATGTGCCACATTAATGCTGCTGTTGATTTAGAGAAAGCAGTAGGATCAATAGTGGGTGAGTTGCCCTTCTGACATCAGCTTTACATGTGTTAAAGCAGATTAATACTCTGAAAAGCCACCTCCAACTTATACTTTTGTGCCTGCTCGGATGTAAGTGCTGCAGGTCTCATAGACCTCAGTACTACGGTCGCATCTCCACCTGCCTCCAGGAAAATAGCGAGTTGGAGATGTGACCATAGTACTGAAGCCTATGAGACCTGCAGGTTTTACACCCCAGTGGGTACAGAAGCAAAGCGGAATTTTTACCTCCACTGGCATGTAAACAAGAAGATTTGCAGGATTTAGGGATAGCAATTATCAAGGGAGGTGGCTTTTCAGCAAACAGTCTTCAACTGCTTTAAAACAAGTAATTCCATTGTGCCCGCAGTTGGGCTTTAATCTTTTGCTGTTGAGTGACATAATAACTTGCTGGCAGTCACCTTATTTGCAACACGTTGAAATCGATTGGGCTGATAAAGTACGATTTGTCAACAAGTGGTAAAATCTCTCAATAGCACAAGTAAATTTGCCCATGTAAACCTTGACTCTGCCACACAAGAACAACTAGGTCACCTACGGCCTAAGTCACTTCCTTAATCTTTACAGCATGTGCCACATTAATGACATTGATTGAGTAGTATAAAATGATTCATGTGTTTAGAGGAGAGATAAGGTTCTAGAAGAGACTAGTAAAAAAAAAAAAAAAAAAAAATGATGAGCACATCTATATAACAGACAGCTTAGTCAATTTAAATAGAATTAAAAAAAAGTGTCACTTCCATTTTTATTGATGTGTTTTGTTCCCCAGGAGACAAATTATATGCAATACATTTTATGACCTTTCTAAGGCTAGCTGTGAGGTCATACAGAACACCCGTCCTCCCTCCACAGCCAGCTACACATATCTTTGGTGCCCCCCAGCACATATCTGACCCCTGCATTCCATGCATAGCACTCACAATTCAGCCACACGACATAGCTTCCAACTGTCCCTGATTTGGAGGGACTGTCCCTGATTTGGAGGGACTGTCCCTGATTTGGAGCAATGTCCCTCTGTCCCTCTTTCCTCCTTGTCTGTCCCTCATTTTGGTCTGATCTATATAGCTGTATAAAAAATGCACATTTTATTTTTCAACAAGTGTTTCCCATTGCTAAACCTTTCATCCAAATTCTAAGTTGCTGCATTTGTAAATTTTAAAAGCCAATATAAAGGAATAGTAGTGGTAAAAAAAAAGCCCTAACCCTTGTGATTAACTTTTTTGGTTAATTCTCCTTTAAGGGGGTTTGGCAGGGGGTGTGTCTTATACCTACATACGTTTGATAGTAGGTGTCCCTCATTCCCATGTCAAAATGTTGGGAGGTCTGCACACACACTGCTCGCCCCGGTGCGCTATGCACGCAGCATTACTACTCTCCTTGGGGCCACCAAAAGTGTCCCAGGGTCTTTTACAATATTATAGCGTCTATCCAAAAGAAAAAAAAGCCATGCGCCGCTAAAGTATTCAGGTTTGGCTTGAAGAAAAGGTGGCAAACCTACTGTGCCCGGATTGTTGCCCTGTGACCCTGGACTGTGATTGTGGCCTTTAATTGAATAGCCCTGTGCCCTCTCCCTTGATGTGCCCTGTTGCCACTGTTATATTTCTGCATTAACCTCACGGTGTTGGAATTATTGCTCTGTAGCCTTCCCCGTATCTGACTCCCTGTTTTTTAACTTCCCAAAATAAAGGACCCCTTGGTGAGGGGCCCTAAAATCCCTCTTGATCTCCATGTGTGTTCTGTTTCAGCCACACCTCCACCACACAGAGCTTCTGGACAGTATCCTTGTAGAGAAGTGCAGCTAGCTACTTTGCCACTAGGTAAGGTCTTCAGATGCTAGGCCTCTTTTAGGTAGAGCCCCCGTTCTGTGAGGTCAGGCATGAGTCAGTGCCCATATATACACAATATCACCAAAAGTATTAGGACACCTGCCTTTACACACACATGAACTTTAAGGGCATCCCAGTCTTAAGCCTTGTACACACGATTGGATTTTCCGCAGACAAAACCTCAGACTTTTGTCTGAAGGGCATTGGCCGGGAACTTGGCTTGCATACAAATGGCAAGGAATTGTCAGCCAGCAAACACGAACGTAGTGACATACTATGTGGTTTCTCAGCTCTTTCGCACCACCCTTTGGGCTCCTTTCGTGTTAGAAAAAGTTTGGTGAGTGTTAATTCTCGCTTTTCATTTCGCACTTTTCTGTTAGTTTCTGAACAGTCGTTCGTCAACCAGCCATGTTGCGGAATCGGAGGAGATAACGTGTTATTTATTATTGGCCTTGGAGTTATTGCTTTGACCCAAGTCCAGTCCAGGAACAGGAGGAGGAGGATTTCTTGGACCAAAAATTGGTTGCTTTATTAATCGTGACCAATTATGTCATATGCCTTTGCTGCGGGAGCTCCAGGAGAATAATCCGGATGATTTTCGCAATTATCTCCGTATGACAGACCCCTGCTTTCACCAACTCTTGGCATTGTTGACCCCCTATATTAAGAAGCAGTACACATGCATGAGGCTTTTTTTTTTTTTTTTTTTTTGGTTGAATAATAATGATTTGATTTGGTATATTTTCTATATTTTTGGATGTATAGAATGCACTTTTGGTTAAGTTCTACTGGCAGATAGCATGTCTAATTTTATTTGTTTTCTTTTTTTAATGCACAATAATAAAATAGTGGAGAATAATACTTGGCTATGTGTTTTACTTCAAATGACAGTTTGGGAGTAGGCAGTTACCTTTTAATAAATACAATGTAATTGTATTACAACGTAGTAAATACAATTGTTAATTAACAAGGGACAACAACATATTTGTATCTTTGATCTTAAAAACTACAGGATAATGGTATTGTGGTAACACCAAAAAAAAAACCAAGCATAATAATATTATTTTTGATATCACTAGAAAAAAAAGCCTTTGAAAATGTGTTTGCAATAACTCCATCAGTATCACCAGCAAAGCAGCTTCATTATTATCCCATTAAAGAAGAAGAGAATTGTGCGCTGCATTTCGAGATTTCATAATTTGCCACGTCACAAATGTTAATTCTCCATTAGGAGCGCTAGTTTACAAGACCAACTGCTTCTGGCTCGTCCTTGCTTCTGAGCGTGTTTGTACTTGGACTTGTGTACACACGCTCAGAAAATCCGACAACACACATTTGTCCGCGGAAAAATTTAAAGCCTGCCATACAACATTTGTCTGCGGAAAATCTGACAACAATTGTCTGATGGAGCGTACAAACGGTCGGATTTTCCACCAACAGCCTGTCATCACACATTTCCCGTCGGAAAATCCGATCGTGTGTACGCAGCTTTAGTCCGTAGGGTTCAATATTGAGTTGGTCCATCCTTTGCCGGTATAACAGCTTCAACACTTCTGGGAAGGCCGTCCACAAGGTTTAGAAGTGTGTCTATGGGAATGTTTGACCATTCTTCCAGAAGCGTATTTGTGAGGTCAGGCACTGATGTTGGATGAGAAGGCCTGGCTCGCAGTCTCCACGCTTATTAATCCCAAAGGTGTTCTATTGGGTTGTTGTGTTGTTGTTCTATCGGGACTCTGTGCAGACTCTGGGCAGAAAGAGACTAATGCCCTGTACACACGGTCGGATTTTCCGATGGAAAATGTTCGATGGGATCCCTTTGTCGGAAATTCCGACTGTGTGTAGGCTCCATCGGACATTTTCCATTGGAATTTCAGACACACAAAATTTGAGATCTGGCTCTCAAATTTTTCGACAACAAAATTAGTTATCGGAAATTCCGATTGTGTGTACACAATTCCAACACACAAAGTTCCACGGATGCTCGGAATCAAGCAGAAGAGCCGCACTGGCTATTGAACTTCATTTTTTCTCGGCTCGTCGTACGTGTTGTACGTCACCGCGTTCTTGACGTTCGGAACAAGATTTGTGTGACCGTGTGTATGCAAGACAAGTTTGAGCCAACATTCATCGGAAAAAAAACATGGATTTTGTTGTTGGGCATAAAAGGGAGAAGGTACAAACAACTGGCTACTGCCCCCACCTATAACTGGCCTTTTCAGCAAGGAGCACATAAAAGGGCGCCGCATGTCAAACAAAACCAAAGAAAATTTGGTGGATTGCACACTGGTCGGTAAGTTGAGCTGGGAATTTTTTTGGTTTTGTTTAAAAATGAGAAGGCTGCTAAAGTGCTCCTCATGCTTTCATTTGTGACTACTGCAGATCATCCACTAAATGTGATTGACTGTGTAATGACAAGTAACTCCAGAATGTATGTCATTTCCTGAACACCCCCTGTAAAGTGCAGCATAACTACTTTTATGTGTGGACACTCCTTCCCTGGGGATACAATGGTCTATGGCCAGGAATTTCATGTGAAGGCCTATGCCAAGGAGTACAAGATGGCGGAGGGATAGTGTTCTAGCAATCCTGGAGCAGGGGTAGGGACTTGTGCTTTTGGCGCCAAATTCAGCCAACCGTGAAGCCACTTTTACATCCTAATCTCATTGTTCCAGGTACTGTATAAATATGCCCTCAATTTACTGAATGTCGTAACTCACTCTAGCTGCACGCATCCTCCACATAATCAATAGCCCTTTCTCCCTGAAATCATACAAATGGTACTTCATCATCTGACCGATGACTATAGGAAATAATAGCTGAAGTCTTGCTTCCTTAGCATGGTTATGATACACTGTATCTCCTCCCTAAGCCTTCCTATTGGACAATGAGGAAGCAGCAGCACACTGATGAGTTCATCTCTGTGCAATTTCCTTCTGTACAAATGTTCCCAGTGTTAGACTGACAACAATGTGCAAAGCAATATAGCCTGGTTGACTGAGAATGCTGTCCCTTTCTTTCTCATTTTGAATATTTATGCAAAAGGGGTGCAAATGGTAATATAAAGATGATATTTATAGTGGCTGTTTTTATAAATTAATTTAGGGTCCACTTACACCTGTCCAACTGTTGCGTTGTATTTACGCATGCACGTTATGTGGTATGTTATCGGCTGACAATTGCGTGGTCGTGCGACGTTGCACCCAAACAAAATTGATGTCCTTTTTTTGATCTGATCACCTCTGCGGTTTTTATTTTTTGCGCTATAAACAAAAAAGAGCGACAATTTTGAAAAAAAATGCAATATTTTTTACCTTTTGCTATAATAATTATCTCCCAAAAATATATAATAAAAAATTTTTTTCCTCAGTTTAGGCCGATATGTATTCTTCTGCATATTTTTGGTAAAAAAAAAAAAAAAAAATTGCAATAAGCGTACATTGATTGGTTTGCGCAAAAGTTATAGCATCTACAAAATAGGGGATAGTTTTATAGCATTTTTATAAAATTGATTTTTTTATTAGTAATGGCGGCAATCTGCAATTTTTATCGGGACTGCGACATTATGGCGGACACATCGGACACTTTTGACACTATTTTGGGACCATTATCATTTATACAGCGATCAGTGCTATAAAAATGCACCGATTACTGTGTAAATGACACTGGCAGTGAAGGGGTTAACCACTAGGGGGCGATGTGGGGTTAAGTGTGTCCTAGGGAGTGATTCTAACTGTGGGGGGAGTGGGCTTCTAGTCACATGACAGCGATCACCCAGGGAGTGGTGATCTCTGTCATGACACAAGGCAGAACATGGAAATCTTGTTTACATAGGCACTTCCCCGTTCTGCGGCTCTGTGACACGATCGCCAGGAAACCGGCGGACATCGAGTTTGCCGGTCCCGCGGGCACAGGCACGCTGTACACGGCGGGCGCACGCACCTGCTAGCCCTGCTTCTTGAAGGGGACATACAGGTACAACCCATTTGCCCACCGCTGCCATTGTGCTGACGTATATCGGCGTGCGGCGGTTGGCGGTCGGCAAGTGGTTAATCTGCCGAACAGCCACAACTATGAAAACACTATTGGCATCTGTGGCTCGGAGCTGCTGTATCCCTCCACAAAATGAAAAAAGTCCCCTGCCTTAGGCTGGCCATACATGGTCGAATTTTGAAAGAATTTTCTTTTGAAAATCAGAAAATTTGTGCGTTTTGTGATCCGATGGTGCCACCATTGATTTACAAAATTCGGCCAACCAAGCCTTCAATTTCCCCTCATTTTGTTACAGAAGAGAATTTTCGTGGCTGGGAATCTTCTTTTCTTTCCAGGAATTTTCTTTTCTTGCACATGCGCATTTCTTTTTCGATTACATTTCTCGCACAATTCTCCCATCATTGATTAGAAAATCGTTCGTTTTTCAAAAAATTTCCAACATGTCCGAATGCTCAAATTCGATGGCCGCATGAAAATCGCCCACTAATGGTGCGAAATACGAATGAAAATTCTTAGATAATATTTTCGAAAGAAAATTCTTTCGAAATTCGACCCATGTATGGCCTGCCTTACATATACCCCACTGATTATTATGGACAAGTGGTTAAAAAAAATATTTAGATATTCAAACATGGACTGTAAATTTGGGGGTGCTGAAATAGTACCTTTAAATCTTCTCAGTGCTCCACCACATAACAGAAAAAGTGCTCCGTCACCTTGTGAAATGAATGTTCACCTTCATATAAGCCCCAAAGTAAGGCTAACTAGGCAGTATAGAACAGGGAGTTGGCCCAACCTTGGGGCTTATATGAAGGTGAGCGTACATTTCACAGGGTGTGGTGGAGAAGATTTAAAGAGTTACACGCACAGTTGTTACTTATATAAAGACGCACTATTGTTTGAGCACCAGGTTGTGTGGACTACATTTGGGACTTTTTTTTTTTCATCATTTTCTATGCACATGCAATGCATCCGGAAAGGATTCACAGCGCTTCATTTTTTTCACATTTTGTTATGTTACAGCCTTATTCCAAAATGGATTCAATTCATTATTTTCCTCAAAATTCTCCAAACAATCCCCCATAATGACAATGTGAAAAAGGTTTGTTTTGCAAATTTTTAAAAAATAAAAAAAAACTAGAAAAATCCCATATACATAAGTATTCTCAGCCTTTGCTCAATACTTTGTTGAAGCTCCTTTGGCACCAATTACAGCCTCAAGTCTTTTTGAGTATGATGCTACAAGCATGGCACACCTATTTTTGGGAAGTTTCTCCCATTATTCTTTGCAGGACCTCTCCAGCTCCATCAGGGTGGATGGGGAAGCGTCGGTGCACAGCCATTTCCAATCTCTCCAGAGATGTTCAATCGGGTTCAAGTCTGGGCTCTGGCTGGGCCACAATGACATTCATAGAGTCATCCCGTAGCCACTCCTTTGTTATTTTTTGGCTGTGTGCTTAGGGTCGTTGTCCTGTTGGAAGATGAACCTTTGCTACAGTCTGAGGTCCAGAGCGCTCTGGAGCAGGTTTTCATCAAAGATGTCTTTGTACATTGCTGCATTCATCTTTCCCGTAATACTAGTCTCCCCACAGTAGGATGCTTCCACCACCATGCTTCACTATAGGGATGGTATTGGCCAGGTGATTAAGCGTTGCCTGATTTCCTCCAGGCATGACACTTGCCATTCAGGCCAAAGAGTTCAATCTTTGTTTCAGACCAGAGAATTTTGTTTCTCATGATCTTAGAGTCCTACAGTTCACTGTTGACAAACTCCAGGCTGGCTGTCATGTGCCTTTTACTGAGGAGTGGCTTCCGTCTGACCACTTTACCATACAGGCCTGATTGGTGGAGTGCTGCAGAGATGGTTGTTCTTCTGGAAGGTTCTCCTCTCTCCACAGAGAAACGCTGGAGCTCTGTTAGAGTGACCATCGGGTTCTTGGTCACCTCCCTGACTAAGGTCCTTCTCCCAATTGCTCAGTTTGGCTGGGTGGTCCACTCTAGGAAAAGTCCTGGTGGTTCCAAACTTCTTCCATGTACGGATGATGGAGGCCACTGTGCTCATTGGGACCTTCAATGATCTGTGCCTCGATACAATCCTGTCTCGGAGGTCTACAGACAATTCCTTGGACTTCATGGCTTGGTTTGTGCTCTGACATGCACTGTTAACTGTGTGACCTTATATAGACAGGTGTGCGCCTTTCCAAATCATGTCCAATCAACTGAATTTACCACAGATGGACTCCAATCAAGTTGTAGAAACATCTCAAGGATGCACAGTGGAAACAGAATGCACCTGAGCTCAGTTTTAAGTGTCATGGCAAAGGCTGCGAATACTTATGTACATGGGATTTTTTTTTTTTTTTTTCGTTTTTAATTTTTAATAAATTTGCAAAGATTTCCCTCAAACTTCTTTCATGTTGTCATTATGGGGTATTGTTTGTAGAATGTTGAGGAAAATAATGTATTTAATCCATTTTGTAGGCTGTAACATAACGAAATGTGGAAAAAGTGAAGCACTGTGAATACTTTCCAGATGCACTGTATGTATGTTTGTCTATTTAGGAAAATTGAGCAGCGCTGTCACATCACTAATATTTTACTTGAATCCTATGTGGGAACACACATATAGTGATAGAAGCAGCCATTCACTATAGATAGGATTAGGTGGCAGTGCACAACACACACATTAGCCTTGAATCTCCTTAAAGGAGCACAGACAGCAATAAAAACAGACAGGGGTTCTAACCCATCTCCACTCTATCCAAAACTAAAAAAAAAAAATGCTTTCAGTGATACTTCTCTAATCAAAAAGAAACGTATCTGTTTGGCACCCCACATGCAAACTAGGGGGGCGGTGCCCCTGTGCCCCTTATGGACTGGTCGCTCCTGCTATGGACCCTGCATTGGTCATGATGGTGTCAGTACCTTAGACCCTTTTCACACTGGGGCACTTTAGCGCTAGAAATAGCGCCAGAAAAGCGCCTCTCATGCCTCCCCATGGGGCGGTCCGCTTGCGGGACAGGAAAAAAATGTCCTGCAAGTGCATTTTTGGGGCAAAATGCCATGCCCATTGAAATAAATGGGCAGGCACATCGGCAGCGCCGCAACACGGGCACTTATATCCCATTTTTTGGCCGCTAGTGGCCAAAAGGCCTGCTAAAACTAGCCGCGCTTTACCGCTAACGCACCCCCACCCCAGTGTGAAAGTAGCCTTAGATCTCTGGAGCATGGGGGAGAAGAGCAGGGACCAGTCTAGCAATAGGATGGAGCAGAGGATCAGGTAAGTCAATTTACTTTAACAAGTCCCTAGGTTCACATTTCATCATCACATCTATGTTATTTAGTGTGTTTGTAGATCCACAGATAAACACTACAATTTATTTCACCATATTTCCTTTGGGTCTACTTCACATCTATGCAGTTTCCTGCAATGCATTTTTTTTGAAAGGTGCAGGGACTTTTTACACACAGCACGGTGTGTTTTTGGCTCCATAGACTTTCATGGAATTGCCACAACATCAACGTTCATGCGTTTTTGGTGTGTTTTCCTGCATGACAACAGATACCTCCTCCTAGCAACATCAACACTTACCAAAAAACGCAAAATGCATCAAAAACACGCATGAAAAAAATGCAAAACGCACTGGAAAACATGCTGTAAAAACGCATCAACCTCACATGCTTAGATGATCTTTAGGCTTCATGTACACTACAGTAACTTTAATTTGCGTGTGTGGTTTTTTTTTTTTTTTTTTGGGGAAAGCTCCTAAACTCATCACCATAAAAGCCTGTGTGTCCATGTACACGTAGGCTTTTAGGATCATTGGAGTTGGATCTAACTAAGCAATTAATCCTGGCAGTGCGGGCACAGGCGGCATCGACTGGTTCAATAGAAACCAGACAACATTGGCCCGTGTGTATGGAAGCTGGTCCTGGCTAGCTTCTGCCGAAGGCTCATGATGAGTGGCAGCTGTTGCTGTATATTTTGGGGGGGCGCAAACGAGACACCCTTCGCCACCCCCCCCCCCCCCCTCAGTCGCTCGCTCGTCTGCCCCCCACCAGCTCCGCATTTACACCATCTAGCAGCTTTGTCTCCTTCTCCTCCGTGGCGGCTTCACCCTGTGTCAGCTTCCCTCCTCCTTCCCTTAGTGGCCAATACGATCGTTTCTCCCCTCAAGACCCGGTTTCTGATTGGCCAGGGAGGAGAATCAGGAAGACAATAGCAAATATTAAATTCACTAATGTCACACAAGTGGGTGGGCTCGGGGCGCAGTGCTCTGTGCCCTGTGCCCAGCCTTTTTTTTTAACCATTTAGAGCCTCGGGCTCTAATCATGTGCTTAAAAAAAAAAAGAAACCCCATTGGAATCCATGTGTCCGGTGCCCTGCATGTAGATTAGGGGCAGGACTCATGGATTAGGGGGGGTGGCGCTCATGACCAAAAAAGGTCTGCCAACCGGGTCCCAAACAGCACTCTCAGCCAATGGCAGAGAGCGCTGACTGGAGTGTTCTGGCAGGGGGGCCATCCTCCTGTCAAAACACAATAGCTCAGCGGGGGGAGATTGGTGTACTAACATCAGATTGTTAGTACAGCGACTCCGACCGGAGCTGGCAGTTTTTTTTTTTCCGAAAAATCACTAGTAGTGTGTACCAGGCTTTAAAGCTGAATTTTGATCCACATATGCCCAGCTTTACTTTTGTAACCCAGAGTGAGCTGATAGCGGGCTATTGCTGAGGTGGTGGAGCTGCTCCAGGCTCTGGAAGAATCCTAACAATATTGTCGAGATCCCCTCAGCTCCCGGATTGACAGCTGGCTTTGCTGCTCAATGACCCAGCTGCTCCCATCTCTTCCACATTGTGGCGCTCTAGTAAGCATTAGAAGAGCAGAGAGATGGTGACTGACAGGGAATTGAGCAATCAGCGGTCATGTGATCGATCAGTTCTCGTTATCTTAGAGCTGACAGCTGCAACATGGAGGTAAGTATGTCGGCTTATTTTTCATAAGCCCTTCACATTGGAACGATTTGTCATGTGATTTGACCGGTCAAGTCGCATGACAAGTTGCATCCTATCGCCGGCATTGACAGTGTTCAAATTGATGCGATGCCGACTTTGCGGTGCCGCATCGATTTGAAAAAGTGGTACATGCACTGCTTTTGGCAATTTCGGGTGCGACTTCAATAGACATCTGTGCATGAAGCTGCACAGATGTCTTCAAAGTCGCACTGAGATGTGACTTTGAAATCATGCAATTTCAGGTGAAATCGCACGATTTCAAAGCCGCACTCAATGTGAACGAGGGCTAAGAGCTCCAACTCTGGATCTGGTCTGAGCTTTCAAGGAGAACTGTCTAAAATAATCCCGCTGACCTCTGTATGGAAATTCCGGTGCCGGGCTGTCTCTACTTTCTGAGACATGGACCTTGAACAGTCGTGCCAGTCACAAAAGACAGGGAAAGTCTTAGACCTTCATACTTGCTCTGTCAGTGATTTAGGCCTCATTCACACAGGCGCTGACACCTCTAGAGCATGAATGGGCCATGCAGGTGCTGCGTGCCAACTGCCCATTCAAGTCCATGGGGATGCAGCGGCTGTATGGGCACAGCTCCTCCCAATCTGACACCTGTGTGGGTGTAGTGAGTGGCTCCCAACAAATCTTGTCTGCATTTGGATCTGCTTACCTACATGGCTGCAAATTAGGATGCACAGCTACTGCATCCCCAATGACTTGAATGGGCTGTCTGCATGCAGCACCTGGCAGCTCACGACACATAAACACACAGCCAATTCACAGATTACAGGTGTCAGTACCTGTGTGAATGAGACCCAAGGGTGGCCATATACACTACAATCTGATTGTACAATCTAGTTTAACCAAAAGGGCTCCAATCCTAAAGGGTCAGTTTACTGTCCTTCACACTTTACGGGCAGGAGGGGGGTTAGAATGTGGCCAGTTGGGAGTAGAGAATGTCCCATTATTGGTGTCAGTGGGAGGAATAGTGCCCCATCATTGGTGTCAGTGGGGGAAATAGTGTCCCATCATTGGTATCAGTGGGAGGAATAGTGTCAGTGGGGGGAATAGTGCCCCATTATTGGTGTCAGTGGGGGGAATAGTGCCCCATCATTGGTGTCAGTGGGAGGAATAGTGTCCCATCATTGGTGTCAGTGGGGGGAATAGTGCCCCATCATTGGTGTCAGTGGGAGGAATAACGTCCCATCATTGGTATCAGTGGGAGGAATAGTGCCCCATCATTGGAGGCAGTGGGAGGAATAGTGCCCCATTATTGCTGTCAGTGGGAGGAATAGTGTCCCATTATTGGTATCAGTGGGAAGAATAGTGCCCCGTCATTGGTTTCAGTGGGAGAATAGTGTCCCGTCATTGGTATCAGTTTGAGGAATAGTGTCCCATCATTGGTGTCAGTGGGGGGAATAGTGTCCCATCATTGGTGTCAGTGGGGGGAATAGTGTCCCATCATTGGTGTCAGTGGGGGGAATAGTGTCCCATCATTGGTGTCAGTGGGAGGAATAGTGTCCCATCATTGGTATCAGTGGGAGGAATAGTACCCCATCATTGGAGGCAGTGGGAGGAATAGTGCCCCATCATTGCTGTCAGTGGAAGGAATAGTGTCCCATCATTGGTATCAGTGGGAAGAATAGTGCCCCGTCATTGGTTTCAGTGGGAGAATAGTGTCCCGTCATTGGTATCAGTGGGAGGAATAGTGTCCCATCATTGGTGTCAGTGGGGGGAATAGTGTCCCATCATTGGTGTCAGTGGGGGGAATAGTGTCCCATCATTGGTGTCAGTGGGGGGAATAGTGTCCCATCATTGGTGTCAGTGGGGGGAATAGTGTCCCATCATTGGTGTCAGTGGGGGGAATAGTGTCCTATCATTGGTGTCAGTGGGGGGAATAGTGTCCCATCATTGGTATTAGTGGGAGGAATAGTACCCCATCATTGGAGGCAGTGGGAGGAATAGTGCCCCATCATTGCTGTCAGTGGAAGGAATAGTGTCCCATCATTGGTTTCAGTGGGAGAATAGGGTTCCGTCATTGGTATCAGTGGGAGGAATAGTGTCCCATCATTGGTGTCAGTGGGGGGAATAGTGTCCCATCATTGGTGTCAGTGGAGGGAATAGTGTCCCATCATTGGTGTCAGTGGGGGGAATAGTGTCCTATCATTGGTGTCAGTGGGGGGAATAGTGTCCCATCATTGGTGTCAGTGGGAGGAATAACGTCCCATCATTGGTATCAGTGGGAGGAATAGTGCCCCATCATTGGAGGCAGTGGGAGGAATAGTGCCCCATCATTGCTGTCAGTGGAAGGAATAGTGTCCCATCATTGGTATCAGTGGGAAGAATAGTGCCCCATCATTGGTTTCAGTGGGAGCATAGTGCCCCATCAATGGTGTGAGTGGGAGGAATAGTGTCCCATCATTGGTGTCAGTGGGGAGAATAGTGTCCCATCATTGTGGTCAGTGGGAGGAATAGTGCCCCATTCCTAGGTGTGCACAGCCTATTGCATTAGGCCTCTTTCACACGGATGATCCGTATGTCCGTTTTTCATCCATCCGTTTTCGGATGAAAAACGGACATACAGTCATCCCTATGGAGCGTCGGATGTCAGCGGTGACATGTCCGCTGACATCCGACCCGCTCCGATCCGAAAAGTGTAACGGAGGAAAAACCTACTTTTTCCTCCGTTTTCGGATCGGATCGGATGACGACGGACACTACGGACCGTCATCATCCGATCCCCCCATAGGGGAGAGCGGCGCTCTGACAGGTCCGTCGCTGCACAGTGTGCAGCGATGCACCTGTCATCTTCCTGCTCAGCGGGGATCGGCGGAGCTATCCCCGCTGAGCAAGCGGATGTTCACGGGGCGGATCATGACTGATCTGCCCCGTGTGAAAGAGGCCTTAGGGTGTGCACCCCAAAGTCATGGCAAATTGTGGGTGTGGCCAAATTGCCTTTACTGTGGGAGGGGGCTTAAAGGGGCGTGATTACATTTAAAAAAAAGCCTTCCTGTGCCCATAAAATATGCTTTTGGTCTTGCCTCCCCCAGAAGGGTGCTTTCACACTGATGCTGTGCTGTTTTCTCTGAGATTCAGCCTGGATTGGCGAGACACTGGGATTTGGATTGGGGTCCCGCCCAATCCAAGGCAGTTGGGAGGTAAGCGCATGGGTTGATTAGGGTGTGCCCAGCACACCCAGCACACACTGTGCGCACGCCTATGGCCCCATTATTGGTGTCAGTGGGGGGGAAATAGTGTCCCATCATTGGTATCAGTGGGAGGAATAAAGCCCCAAGGGCCAGATAAAGGCAAGCATAGGATCACATCCAGCCCACGGGACGCAGTTTGGAGACCACTGACCAAACTATGTGATATGAGAAAAAAAATTTACAATCCACTCAACTTCTCTCCAATTGCACAGATCCTCACATTACATAGCTGTTTGAGATTGTATAATCAGATTGTATAGTATATGGCCAGCTTTAGGCCCCATTCACACTTGTGCAACATAAAAATCGTGCGATTTCCATTGCGTCTTTACCATGCGACTCGATGGGACATTGATGCAATTTTGATGCAACTTTGGATGAGTGCGACTTAGGAAGAATGTAAAAATTTGTTCTGTTTCTTTATTTTCTAAAGAATTCCAAATTTTCAAAACGATTGAAATTTGAATCAGTCGAAAATTGATTGACTGATTAGAATTCTGTGTGAAGAATAGCTGGTTGCTAAGGAGTGGGCTGGGAAGTTGGCCGCTATGTACACCACATACCAACCAATGACTCATCAGCTGTCAGCGGGTTTTCCCCCTGACAGCTGAATGTAAAAAAAAGAATGCCGGCAATAAAAAAAAAAAAAAAAAAGAGTGGGGTCCCCACCATGCATACTAGACCCGATTTTAAAGGGAATCCCCAAAATCCATCTTGGACCCTTATCCAAGCATGCAGCCTGGCAGATCAGGAAAGGGAGTGAGAGGAGTGAGCGCCCCCCCCCCCCTCCTGAACCATACCAGGCCATATGCCCTCAACATGGGGGGGGGGGGAGCTAAGGGTTTACACTCACGGACCCTCAACCTGTGGCCCTCCAGCTCCTGCAGAACTACAAGTCCCATGAGGCATTGCAAGCCACTGACAGTTACAAGCACGACTCCTAAAGGCAAAGGCATGATGGGACTAGTAGTTCCACAACAGCTGGAGGGCCACAGGTTGAGCCCCCATGGACTACACTGAAGTCTATGGACCTCAAGGCGCATTAAAGTCAGACCACAGTAGTGCAGGAACTACTCTGAAGTCGCACAGATATGACCGGTACTCATAGGGAAACATGGGGTGCGACTTGTCATGCGACTTCGGGGGGTCCAAAGTCGCATGACAAGTCGCACAAGTGTGAATGGGGCCTTAGAGACCATTGGATCACCTTTACCTGTGAGATGACACAATCCACACCATAGGACAAGGCATACTGGAGGATGACGTGAGTTTTATACAACGATCTACCTGAACGGAAACCTGAGCCTGAGATGTATAGAGCCGATCCTCCGCCTCAGAGGTGCTAAAGGTCTAACAGTGGTGTGATTGTTCCTAGAAGTCATGGTGTGTATACATGAGGATCCCTGAGTCACGATCGCAGATCCCCGCTCTGAACGGTGACAACCAATCACATTCCTCATATACAAAACTCAACTTTCTGGAACTTCTGGTCCTGCAGGAGCACCGATTGTACAAAGTGCTAAGATGGGACTACAAGGGGGCGATCCCTACACACCGGCTACATAATACTACTATGACCTGCACCGTGCAGGAAGGAAATCGCACAATCACGGCGGTCGCAGAACCCCCCCGTCTACACCCAGCGGACACCCCCGCACCCAATATACACTCATTTAACCCCTTATTTACCTGTCTTCCCAATTCCCAGCAGAGGGTAACCTCTTCCGTCCTTGCATGCAGCTCACACCCCGACCAGTGACACTCTGGCTCCGCCCACTTAACTCTCACACTGCCAGGAGACAGCTTCTTCTATAAACACTCAATTCTAATACTTAGAAGACGCATGTCACCGACAGCGCTCAACCGATTTTAATTGTGTACGCCGATTTCTAGTTCTGTAGTCAATGGAAACCAAAACCAAAACCAAGATTCTGCAGGACATTCTACAACCAATCCAGGAGAGCAACCTAAACAAGAGATTTCTTTTTTTTTGGTCGGCTGCAGTGCTGAGGCTGCATTCACACTGCTCCGTTGTAAAAATGCCCATGCGTTTTTGATGCGTTTCCAGTGTGTTTGCTGGTTGCCTGACTTCAGCATACACCTATGAAGCATGGACATATGACTTAAAAAAAAAAAACACAACCGCGGTTGCATTTTGGATGCGATTTTGAGCCGGTTCACACTGCTTCGATGCGGGAACCCTGCGATTCCACTGATTTACCCTGCCATATTGCGGTGCGATCTGCAGACTCGGACAGAAATCGGATCACACCCATGCGATCCAATTCTGCTGCGGACCAAAAAAAGGGGCCTGTGCGAGTCTGATGCAAATTCAGCCATACTATCTGTATGGCTGAAGTCGCATCGCATAGAGATCGCATGTGATTTGTACTGCAGTGCGGTGCGAATCACATCCGATCTCAGACATCGTACCAGTGGGAACCGACCCTTAGGACTAGTTCACACCACATGCAATCCAGTGCGTTTTTTTCTGCATCAAAAACGCATGGAAAGTAGGTTATATGGTTTTCAATGGCATAGTTCACACCAGTGCGGTCAGTTCCAGGGCGTTCCGATTCCAGAGAAAAAAGTAGAACATACTGCATTTTTCCTGTACTGGACTGTACTGGAACGCAGTAAAACGCATTAAAAAAATCACTGGAACACATCAAAAATGTACCAGACCCCAGTACAGTGAAAAAAAAAAAAACAGGAACAAAGAAGAAAAAAAAAAAGCATCTGAAATGGATCCAGAAACACACCAAAAACACACCGGAACGCATCAAAAATGTGTTAAACACATGCATGCTTAAATGCATCTGGAACAGATCTGGAGTGCATTTTTGTAGTGTGAACAATGTATTTCAATGGGGAGGTGCGTTTTCGGTACAGTTTTAGGGCCAGTTCACACCACATGCAGTCCAGTGTGTTTTTTTTTCTGCATCAAAAACGCATGGAAAGTAGGTTATATGATGTCCAATGGCATAGTTCACACCAGTGCAGTCAGTTCCAGAAAAAAAAAGTAGAACATGCTGCCTTTTTCCTGTACTGTACTGGAACACAGTAAAATACATCAAAAACGCACCAGAACGCATCAAAAAAGCATCAAAAATGCACCGGACCCCAGTACAGTGAAAAAAAAAGAAGAAAAAAAAAGCATCTGAAATGCATCTGGAAACTCAACAAAAACACACTGGAACGCATCAAAATTGCGTTTAAAATGCACATGCAGAAAGGCACCCAGAACGGATCTGCAGCGCGTTTTTGTGGTCCTCAATGCATTTCAATAGGGAGGTGAGTTTTGGTGCAGTTTTAGGGCTGGGTCACACCACAAAAACGCAATCCAGATCCGTTCCAGGGGTGTTTCTGTATATGGATTTTTTTAATACATTTTGAAGTGTTACGGTGCATTTTTGATGCGTTTCGGGATGCAATCCAGATGCTTTTTTTTCTTTTTTTTCCTGTTTTTTTTTTTTCCACTGTACTGGGGTCCGGTGCATTTTTAATGCATTTTTGATGCGTTCCAGTGCGTTTTACCATGTTCCAGTACAGTCCAGTGCAGGAAAAATGCAGTATGTTCTACTTTTTTTTTTTTTTCTGGAACTGGAAAGCCCTGGAACTGACCGCACTGGTGTGAACTATGCAACTGGAAACCATATAACCTGATTTCCTTCATTTTAGATGCAGAAAAAAAAACGTACTGGACTGCATGTGCTGTGAACTGGCCCTTAAACATGCACCAAAAACGCAGCATGCAGCACTTTTAGAAACATAACTGACTGGTCATGAATTTTTGGAGGGCAAAAACTGAAGAAAATCTGATCAGTGTGAAAGTAGATTGAGGCGATATTCACACCCGGCATTTCCGGAACGCATGACAAACACACATAAAATGTACAAGTGTGAATGGAGCCTCAGGGCCACTTCACACCACAAAATCACAGTCTGGATGCATTCCACATGGGTTTCTGCATGCACATTTTTCATGCGTTTCCAGTGTGTTTTCTAGTTGCTGACATCAGTATATACCTATGAATTATGGACGTATGACTTAAAAAAAAAGCATCAAAACACAACTGCTTTTTGATGCTCTTTGAGGGCCAGTTCACACCACATGCAGTCCAATGCATTTTATTTTCTGCATCAAAAACGCATGGAAAGTAGGTCATATGGTTTCCTATGGCATAGTTCACACCAGTGCGGTCAGTTTCAGGGCTTTCCAGTTCCAGAAAAAAAGTAGAACATGCTGCATTTTTCCTACACTGGACTGTACTGGAACACAGTAAAACGCATCAAAAACGCACTGGAACACATCAAAAACACACCAAATCCCATTACAGTGGGGAAAAAAAACGGAAGAAAAGAAGAAAAAAAAGCATCCGTAAACTCCACAAAAACGCGTTTAAAACGCACATGCAGAAAGGCACCCGGTACGGATCTGCAGTGTGTTTTTGTGGTGTGAACTGGCCCTCAATGTATTTCAATGGGGAGGTGCGTTTTTGGTATGGTTTTAGGGCTGGTTCACACCACAAAAACGCACTCCAGATCCGTTCCAGGAGCATTTCTGCATGTGTGTTTTTAACACATTTGTTCTGGTGTGGTCTTGGTGCGTTTTTGATGCGTTTCTGGATGCAATCCAGATGCTTTTTTTCTTCTTTTTTTCCTACTGTACTGGGGTCCTGTGCATTTTAAATGCATTTTTGATCCAGTGTATTCCTGTGTGTTTTAACAATTTCCAGTACAGTCCAGTGCAGGAAAAATGCATCATTTTTTTTTTCTGAAACTGACTGCACTGGTGTGAACTATGCCATTGGAAACCATATTACCTACTTTCCATGCGTTTTTGATGCAGAAAAAAAATGCATGGGACTGCATGTGGTGTTAACTGACCCTGAGCCCAGGTTCACACTGACAGGGGGCATGAAATTTCTTTCCCGCATGTCAGTCTCGACTTCGAGGGGCGATTTCAGAGACATCTGTGCGGGTTGCTGCACAGATGTCTATGGAAATCACACCCCAAAGTCACCAAAAATAGTACAGAAACTACTTTTGGGAATCGGTGCGGCGCTGCAGTGTCGCACCGATTCGGGCGGTGCCATTGCTGGCAGTTGTCAAATCGCATGCCAAATCAGCGGCTATGGCCCACAATGGAACCGTCTGAATCGGTGGGACGCCAACTTTGTGGCGTCACACCAATTTCCAAAAATAGTTTCTGTACTACTTTTGCTAATTTCTGGTGCGATTTTAATAGACATCTGTGCAGTAAAGCGCACAAATGTCTCTGAAATCATCGGACTGATATGCAGGAATGAAATCGCAACTCGCACGATTTCATTCCCACAGCAGTGTGAACCTGCGCTAATCGCACCTGAACCGGTGAACAGAAACGCACCGGACCCCGGGCTGCAAACCGCAGCTGGACATATGTGAACCCAGCCTTAGGCTGCATTCACACCTAGGCGCGATTCTGGCGGCGATCTAATATCGCAGCAAAACGCAGGACGAGTTTGCGATGCCATTACCTCTTAATGGCACCCCAATCGCGGTGGGATTTTGCTTCCTGATAAATTGCGCAGCAATCGCGGCAAAGCGCAACGCTGTCGTCCCAAAAGCAGCTCCAGCTCCTTTTTGAGCAACAAGCGTCACACGTTGCAATTTTGCCGGGAATGCAGCGAAGTTTATCGTGGCAAAAATCGCACCAAGATTGGGGCACCATTAAGAAGTAACGGCATTGCAAACGCGTCACAATGTTTTGCCGCGATTTGGAATCCGCGGGCAGTATGGCAGCGATTCCGCCTGCGATTCAAGTTGCCTAGGTGTGAATGCATTCCGGATGTGTACATTTTTGATGCGTTTTCAATCTGTTCCAGTGCATTTTTTTTCCCCCCAAAGTGTCCTTTTTTTTTTTTTTGCTGTAAAATGTTCTTTATGCGTTTTGCTGCGTTCCAGTGCAGTTCCATGCAGAAAAAATGCAGCATGTTCTATTTTTAACTGCACTGGTGTGAACTTTGTCACTGAAAACCATGAAACCTCCTGTCCATGTGTTTTTAATGCAGAAAACAACCCCAAACACTGTGCTGCATGTGGTGTGAAGCAGCCTTTAGGGTCACCATACGCATTCCAATCTGATTGTACAATCTCCTTTAGACTAGCCATACACTATGCAATCTCCTTTATATCTGCCAACAACCATGTAATATAAGGGCCTCTGCGATTGGATAGAATTTGATTGGATTGGAAAGATTTGTCCTCATATAACGTACCTTTGGTAAAGGAAAACGAGACACAGATTGTAGTGTGTATGGCCACCCTTAGATCTACCAACAACCCTGTAGGGAAAAACTGGCTGTACACTGGTAGATTTTCACAGAAAAACGTATACGGAAATTTGAAGCGATTGTAAACGATCACCTTGTAAAATAAGCCCTTCAGATTAAAATAGAAATGAAAGACACTACATTTGTGTACAGATATAAGAAATCAGCTGGATACACCTAATGGTGGTCATACACACTTCAATTATATTATCTCATCCATGTGTGATTGGATCAAAACGATCCAATCACTTCCCCTCTGATCGACTTTAGATCGGATTCCATCAATCTGAGTCAATCAGCCAGGGCAGAACACTATTGATTATTGGCAGCTGTACTGAGAACATTTTTTTTTCATGAAAATGATTGGATTTCGATCGATCAGATTATTAGGTTACATGGTGGAAACAGAGAAGTCATCAATATCTTATGATGGCAAATCCCAATGATATCTTTCCTATTGGTTGTCGACTATCGATCAATTATTCCAATCAAAAGAGATTGATCGGAAAATAAATTGATCATTTATGCGTTAATTTGATTGTGCAATCAACCTTGGATCTACTCCATCTATAGAATATGAGGACCTCCCTAATCGATCCAATCAGACACTAGTTATTGGTAGATCTTAAGGAGATTGTACAATCAGATTGTAAGGTATGTGCTGGGTTTAAAACACTATTCAATGTATTGTTGTATTAGAAATAATCATTACTGTGGGGGGTGGATTGTATTGCAGAGTCATCTCAATGTCCGATCAGTTCACACACAGGAGGATTCTCTGCACTCAGCTCTTCCTCCACTCTGTACACAGCAGCAAGGAAAGGGTCAATAGACGAGGCTCCGCCCACTTCCCCGGGCCCAGCGAGTGTGAAAAGCAGGAAAGGATTTACATACTGCTCGCTGATTGGTCTGAGGGTGACAAACTGGATAGGCCAGTTTTGTGTCAATAAAGAAGCAGTCTGGGAGAGCTGTCAGCTGAGCACCAATCAGGAGGCGGCTGGCAGTGGTGGGCGGAGGTTAGGTGGCACTGTGAAGTTTGTGTGACTCGCTGCACATTACACATGGTCAGGATGAGGCCTGCACACAGGTCATGCTAGATGGAAGCTGCAGCTGATCTCATAAGGAGGTGGAACTTCAGGTAATCAGTCTACAGCTCTGCATTTAGAATAAAAGTCAGATTTTACTTGTCATGTGTCTGTGATAGACTTGTGACAGTTTGCTAAAGTGTAGGGGGTACATGGTAGCCAATCAGCTTCTAACTTCAGCTTGTGTAATTAATTGGCCCTCGTTCACACTGAACACGGCTTTAAAATCGCATGAATTCAGCTGAACTCACACAATTTCAAAGCCGCATTTCAGTCCGACTTGGGGGGCGACTTGAAGGACATCTGTGCGGGTTCTTGCACAGATGTCTATAGAAATCGCCCCCCGAAGTTGCTAAAAGTAGTACAGGAGCTACTTTTGGGAATCGGTGCAGCGCTGCAAAATCAGCATTGCACCAATTGTGACGCTCCTATTGCCGGCAATAGCCTCTGATTTGATATGCCATTTGACCGGTCAAATCCAGTGGCGGTGCATCCATTAAGAGCGCCGCCCTCTCTCTCCAGCCACCCCCTCTATGACTAATGGATAGATTCATGCATTGCATGAATCTATCCATGGCCGCCACCCAGGGCCGTCTTTAATATTGAATGAACTCTGGGCAAAACTTTTCTTGGGGGGCCCCCCCCCCCCATGCAGTTTTACTTTCCACCTGCTCTGAGACATAAAATAAATAGCAGCTAGACTCGAAATCAGTTTACTGAATCAGATCAGGCAGCTATTGCGATTGGTTGCCAGAGGTTACAGTGTATCATTACTGCTCACTGTCTGATTGCTAGAGGTTACACACATTATGGCTCACTGATTAGTTGCTAGAGGCTACAGCACATAATTTCTGCTTGTTTGGTTGCTAGAAATTACTGTGGATATGACCTCAGGGGGGCATGATATACATATCAATGCTGCCGGCCGCCACTATTTACATATGAATGCTGTCGCTATTTACATATGAATGCCGGTAATTTACATGTAAACACAGGGTCTGCAGGTGAGTCATCTGTACACAACAATAGTGCAGAGCTGGGCAGCTTTAGTAGCAGCACTTCACACTGAGATATTGGGACACAGCACAGGACTAAAACCTCAAGGGATGAGGGAATTTGAACCAGGATAGTTGGCAAGTATGAGGTAGCTGCTTTGGGCCCCACAACAATGACAGGGCCCAGGGCAGCTGCCCCTTTTGCCCTGCCTTAAAAACGGCCCTACCGCCACCCTCTATTCAAGCGCCTGGACCCTTTTCGGATGCCTGGAGAAAGAATTACGGGGGGGGGGGGTTTGAAGCACCTAATTATAGCCATAGGCTTCAAAAAAATTGGACTTGTGGCGCAAAGTATTACACTCGAAGTCCACCCAGGTATGTTAGAAAAGCGAATTAATATTCACTTTCCTAACAGTGAACTGCCTCTCCGCCAATCAGGGGCCTTGGTCTGCTACCCGTCACCTGAATGGCTGAAAGGACAAGCAGTGTGATTGGATGCCTTTTAAGGAAGAGGGGAGGGGAAGCATGAAGGATGCGGGAGCCGCTGTCTGACCTACTGCAAAGTCCCACCACTCACTGCCGTCACCCAAATGCCTGACCCGCCACTGAGACAGGGTAAGTACTGGGCAGACAGCGGGCAGGGGGGGGGGCACAGTGGTGGCATTTGATGGGAACACTGAGGCTGCAATTGATGTGGTTTTTTTTTTTTTTTTTCTTAAAGAATTTTTTAGTTTGTTTGCGAACCCCCCCCCCCCCCCAAAAAAAAAAAATTTTGAGCATCAGCCGCCACTGGTCAAATCATGCCAATATGAATGGGGGCTAAAACCTGGAAGCTGATTGGTTTTTATACAGAGCTGCACCAGATTTTGCAGTTTTAGTAAATCGGTCCCTCTGTGTTATAAACAATTGGCAACTCCAGGATAATTAGTACTGCTGATCTCCTGCATGCCTTCCAACAAGTTCTGCCTGTCATCTCTCAGGATAGTTTTTCTGATGGTGACAGTAGTGGAACGTGCCTGTGTGGTGTGCATCAGCATGGCTGCTTTTTACTTTAATTGGTCTAAGATCTTTTACCATAGTGACAATACAGAGCATAGCAGGTACTAGAGAGGAACTCGGGTGTGTTCACCTGAGCAATCCAGCTAGGAAGCTGCCAATCATAAGCGGTGGGGGCATTTATATGTAGGGAGCGCCTTCTCCATCTATGATTGGCAGTTAGGTGTGGCAGGGTAGCCCAGTGGGGTGGGGTCAGACTTTTGTCCAAACACACCTGAGCTCATCACTGCTGGTAAATAGGAATGAGCTCAGGCATGTGCAGATCCTATTCAGAACACACCTGAGCGATCCTGACGGGAAGCTGTCAGTCTACTGGGCCAATCACAGGTTACAGAGACATTCTCTGCCCTACAGCTGCACATATACAAAGGGCTTGTGTGTGTGTATATATATGTATATGTGTGTGGCTGTGGTGCAGGGAATGCCTGAGCTGCTTATGATTAGCCCAGTAGAGTGGCAGCTTCCTGGTGGGATCACTCAGGTGTGTTCTGAATAGGATCTGCACATGTCTGAGCTCATTCCTGTTATGGGGTGACAACACAACAGGAAGTGCCTGCATAGGGACCCTTCTAGTAGGATCACCAAGCAGTATTCCAATGAAAGTTGCATATTAAGAATATTGAAAATGAACTTTGACATTCCTTTAACCACTTGCTTACTGGGCACTTAAACCCCCTCCTATCCAGACCAATTTTCAGCTTTTAGCGCTGTCGCACTTTGACAATTGCGCGGTCATACAACACTGTACTCAAATGAAATTTTTATCATTTTTTCCCCACAAATAGAGCTTTCTTTTGGTGGTATTTGATCACCTCTGCGGTTTTTATTTTTTGTTAAAAAAATTGAAAAAGACCGAATTTAAAAAAAAAAAAAAAAAAAAAATTATATATTTTTTTATATTTTGTTATAAAATTTTGCAAACAGGTAATTTTGCTCCTTCATTGATGTACGCTGATGAGGTGGCAGTGATGGGCACTGATGGGTGGCAATAATGGGCACAGATTGCTTACACTGGCAGCACTGCTAGGTGGTACTGTTTGGCACCTCTGGTGGGCATTGATAGGTGGCACTTGTGGGCATTGATAGGTGGCAATGACAGATGGCACTTGCAGGCTCAGATGAGGCATATGTGCCTCCTTCCTCTTCGGGACCGATGTCCCTTTAACATAAGCCGGTGATTGGCTTATGTTAAGAAACTGATTACCGAGCTTTTGTTTACATCTTGTGATCAGCTGATCACATTTTAAGTGGCCGGGATCGGCCCCTTACTCGGATCTGTGATCATCCGAGTCTCAGTGACTCGGTGATCACAGCGCGCGCGCGCGGTGCATGTGTACAAGGGAGGACGTCTCATGACTGCCTCCCAGAAATTGAGGTCCACGCTGTGGCCATCATTTGGCTATGGCCCGGACCTCAAGTGGTTAATATGGTAAAGCTCATGTGAGATTTTTTATATATAGAACGGATGCTCCATGCAGGTCTATGAAGCGACGGATGTCAGCAGTGACGTGTCCGCTGACATCCGATCCGCTAAATCCAGATGGATGGAAACCCTATTTTTCAAACAGGCAGTCTGTTTTCATCCAATTCCCCCACAGAGGAGAGCGGAGCTCTGACAGGTCTGTCCCTGCAAGGTGACCAGAGGCGGACCTGTCATCTGTCTGCTCAGCGGGGATCCCTGCTAAACAAAGCAGAGTCCGTACACGAACACACCCGTGTGAAAGGGGCCTTAGAATGCAATAGCCTTGATTCAAACTTGCAATGCGGGAACCAGTGAGATTCCAGCGCCGGTTCCCGCATCACATTTGTCCCGCAGGCAGTTCACACTGCCCTCTGCGGGTGTCAATACAAAGTTAATGACACCCCCAGATCGGTTCGCAGATCGCAGTGTGAACTGTGGATTCGGATTACATGGGTGTGAACACCCATGCGATCCGTTTCCAGTGCAGGGGGAAAAAAAAGTCCCTCCAACCGAATGGCTGAATTCACATTGCGCAGACATCGCATGTGATCCGCACCAGCAATGCGGTGTAAATCCTGTGTGATGCCTGTGTTCACATATGTATGAACCCAGGCTCAAGGTAAAAACCTTTTTAGACTTTAGAACCACTTTAACTCGGTTTGCAGAAATTGACTCGTCGGTCAAACTCGCTCATTGAGGTCAATTTCAATACAAAAAAAAAAACGCACACATTCAGGAAGCAACAGGATTAACTCTTGGAAGCTGCTGATCCACCGACCTGTGAAAAGCGATCCACGGATCTTATTTCAAAGTGCAGTAGAGATGTGAAAGTGGAGTTTATAATTATTTTGTTCTTTGATTGTCCAGAAACGGGGTGGATTTGATTTAAATCACTAGTAAAAAGGCTTCATTTAAATGAACTCGATTTAAATCGTCATTTTTAAAGAGCAACTGTCATCTCTGTCCCTCAGCGGCTCCTCGTCTGACGCGTTGTTGACTCACCGACAGTCTCATTCACTTTAATGGGACGGCTGGTGATGTGATGGCAGCAGGTGAGTAGATGCCCGCTAACAGGCGTTGCCATGATGGATCTGAAATTACAGGTACTCTTTAAATGTAACTAAGGACTTATTCTTACTGGTGCTTAGAATCTTTAATATTTGCAAACAAAATGAAGGTTTCCTATTTAGCATAATAAACTGTCAGGTTAGTAAAACAGCGATATCAAGACCGATTCAATCATACGGTTTGTAGTGTACATAGATTTGAAAAACAATGTGATAAAGGAATATTCCTGAACTTTGTTTTATCTCATGGTTACTGTGAAATTGTGTGAATGCATCAATCCAGTGCATGTTATCTCAGCTTGGATTCATTAAATGAGTTTACCAAACATGTAAATATTGGAGAATATACAGCCTCATGCTACATAACTAAGCTCCATTTCATGCTGAATAAACTAAATTATTAATGTATCTTAAATAGAAAACTATTTTAGATAGATTTTTTACTCCAAAAGCATTATATTGAAAAAAAAATTGATAAAAATCCAAAAAAATCTATTTTAAATCAAAGAAATTTGATTTAAAGAAAAAAATCAGATTTTATTTATTTAAAAAAAAAAAAAATCATTTGATTTATATCAACCTCTCCAGAAATCACTTGTACATGCAATAAATCATCCTTTATTGATTATACATGTCAAGCCGTTGCTCTTTTAGTACCTAAACAAACAATTGAGTTTCTTATGATGTATATGGTACACTCATTTTATTTTATAGGAAAGCTCAACTCCAGCCAAAACTTGCTTTTCATATTTGAAATAAAGCAGACGAGGGTTAGAGGGCCTGTTGGGTTTTTACTGCTCTCTATGTCCATCTTATGGAAATTTGCCCTGACTTCATGTCCCCATTCTAAGACATAACAGTGATGGGATATCTCTGATGGAGAGCAGCAAAAGTGTAAAAAGCTGATAGTACACAGAAAGGTTAGCACCCCTGTCAGGTTTGTTTCGTTGACATCGGATTTCTTGTGTTGGTCGCCGAAGGACAGAAAATGAGGGGCGTTCACCCCAATCTAGTTGCACAGCAATCAGACAGAAGTTCTTATTCTACTCCGCCCCCGCCCCTGGTGCCGCCTATCAGGAGGGCTTCCTATATTGATGAAAGGGGGGAGAGCCGCCGCCGCCTATTTGATTACAGCGCCGGGAACATCACAGCTTTCATTTCAATAGCTGTGTGTTCCCCGCTGTGCGCCGTCACATACAGCCCCTCCCCCTTGTCCGGGCACTTTGATAGACAGATCACCTGTACAATCCTGGGATGGGTGATCTGTATATCAAAGTTCCCCAGACAAGGGGGAGGGGCTGTATGTGACAGCGCGCAGCGGGGAACACACAGCTATTGAAATGAAGGCTGTGATGTTCCCGGCGCTGTAATCAAACAGGCGGCGGCTCGCCTCTCGCTGCACTGGGGACACTGGCTGGCTGCATCTGATGGGCACTGGTGAGGCTGCATTGATCTCTTGTATCATGTCCTCAGTCTCTGACCATCTCCTGTATCGTGTCCCCAGTCTCTGACCATCTCCTGTATCGTGTCCCCAGTCTCTGACCATCTCCTGTATCGTGTCCCCAGTCTCTGACCATCTCCTGTATCGTGTCCCCAGTCTCTGACCATCTCCTGTATCGTGTCCCCAGTCTCTGACCATCTCCTGTATCGTGTCCCCAGTCTCTGACCATCTCCTGTATCGTGTCCCCAGTCTCTGACCATCTCCTGTATCGTGTCCCCAGTCTCTGACCATCTCCTGTATCGTGTCCCCAGTCTCTGACCATCTCCTGTATCGTGTCCCCAGTCTCTGACCATCTCCTGTATCGTGTCCCCAGTCTCTGACCATCTCCTGTATCGTGTCCCCAGTCTCTGACCATCTCCTGTATCGTGTCCCCAGTCTCTGACCATCTCCTGTATCGTGTCCCCAGTCTCTGACCATCTCCTGTATCGTGTCCCCAGTCTCTGACCATCTCCTGTATCGTGTCCCCAGTCTCTGACCATCTCCTGTATCGTGTCCCCAGTCTCTGACCATCTCCTGTATCGTGTCCCCAGTCTCTGACCATCTCCTGTATCGTGTCCCCAGTCTCTGACCATCTCCTGTATCGTGTCCCCAGTCTCTGACCATCTCCTGTATCGTGTCTCCAGTCTCTGACCATCTCCTGTATCGTGTCTCCAGTCTCTGACCATCTCCTGTATAAAAATATTTTTTCAAAACAGTCACTTTTGGTTTCGGTATCGGTTTTCGGGATCAAGGAAGATTTATTTTCGGTATCGGTTTCGGCACCAAAAAACCCATTTGGTGCATCCCTAGTTTTATATAGTATGTCTGTTATATACTCGTGGTATAAATTGCTATAGCTGCTGCTTTGGTCATCTCATAATTGTTATGTGATTTTCCTGCAGTGTGATTCTGTTTCCCGGCTGATAAATGGATGGCACAGATTTTTGGTGGCTTTACTGATGTCTGAAGTGATGGCGCTCGCCAGTGAGCAGAAAGTCCTCCTGGGATTTAAAGATGCGGCTTTAGAAGATAAATCTTCCTCCTGGGATGTCAGCAAGATAGGTGGGCTGCCGGTGAGTGATCCCTTCTATCTATTCTATCTTCTAATCTAAGAGATAATGAAAGGGCTGGTAAAATGCTAAGGGCTGGGTGTAGTTATAAAAAAAAAAAAAAAAAAAAAAAATCTGTGTGTGTGTAGCTGTTTGTTGCTGTTTGTCTATTGAAACTGCAAAAAAAATTTGTTTTATGCTTATGGAAAAAAAAAATGTTCTCAGGCTACATTCTCTGCAGTTAGAATGTGTAAATGTGGAAAACGTCTCTGCAGGTTATCATTGCATGTCTCTTCTGTGATCGTAGCCTGCTAGCTCAGTCTTATTATAGGAAGACTTCAGTTCATGTTCACACTGATCCGACACGAAAGTCATAAGACTTCCAATCCAATATTGCCCTGCGAATTCATGTCCAACTTCAATGAACAGGAGCCGATTTTGATCCGAATGTACCAGGCGCTTTGAGTCTGATATGAATCTTTAAGTGGAGGGTCACTCTGAAAAAAAAAAAAAAAAATCGCCAAAAATCCTAGAAAAAAAAATAAAAAAAAAAAAACATTTGAAAAAAAAAAAAAATATATATTTTTTTTAAACATACCTAAACCCTTGTTGCTAGGCAGTCTTCCTAATCTGCCTCTTCCTATTCCGTGGCGTATTCTTCTCCTCGGTGAGCGGCCCCGTTGTCTTCTGGGAACTGTGTGTGTGTTCCCAAAACACCACGGGGCCATTCACAGAGCGGAGCGCCGCGCCGCTCGCGCGTGCACAGTAGGAAACTGGCAGTGAAGCCGCAAGGCTCCACTGCCTGTTTTCCTTACCTAGGATGGCGGTTGAGGGACGGGTCGGCCTCTGGCGGCCGACATCGCGGGCACCCAGGACAGGTAAGTACTTTATTTAAAGTCAGCAGCTACAGTGTTTGTAGCTGCTGACTTCTAAATTTTTTTTTTTTTTTTTCAGGCCGGAATCCCGCTTTAAGGGGGAACCCAATGCCAAAATGGCATTTCCTTTCCTGGACCATACCAGGCGGACAAGGGCATCTTTCCAGCAACTGTGTGGGCAGGGGGCTTATCAAAATCGGAAGCCCCCTTTAACCCCCAGATCCTGGACCCCCCCCCCTATGTGAATAAGTATGGGGTATTCACCCCTTAAAAAAAAAAAAAAGCAGTTTAATGTAAATAAAAACAAGAGATGGTATTTGACAAGTCCTTTTATTAAAAGTGAAATATGTCCCCCATCATAGCTCCAACATGTGGTCTTTCTCTGATTCCACCACCGCTGTGTTATTCCTGCGGTCTTCTCTTCCGGTGCTGTGTTCTCTCTCCGGTCTTCTCTTTCGCTGCTGTCTTCTTGTGTGGGGTTCCCTCTCAAGTTCCTCGGAGCACGACATGCATGCCACAAATCGGATCAGTTGATGATCCCAACTTCCATTCAAAATAATGGGCTGAAATTGTGCCCAATTCAGACTAAAGTAGTACAGGAAGCATTTTCAAAGTCTGACCAACACAAGTCGGACCAGTTAAGACGGTTCTTGTAGAGAATCATTGATTTTGTCATGTCATGCGACTTGTGTTCTGTGTTGGAGCACCTGTTAGATCATTGTGAACCACCCCTTAAGGGCTTCATGCACACTAAATGGTTTTTAATTTTAATACAGGGCACTTTCACCCCCATCCTGCCCAGGCCAATTTTCAGCTTTCAGTGCTGTCATACTTTGAATGAAAATTGTGCAGTTATGCAACACTGTACCCATATGATGATTTCAGGGCACTGATTATCTGTACAGGTCTTAATTTGAGAAGAAATGTCACTTATTGGCTCGCCTCACCTTACACGCTGTCAGTGTGTGGAACGCCGATAACTGGCATTTTCTTGTTTACATGTGACCAGCTGTGATTGGACACAGCTGATCACATGGGTAAAGAGCTGCGTCATCGGGGATGCACCATGTCCCGGGGACACAGCACACCGCTGATCACTGCGCTGAGAGTGGAGCGACATCATGTGACATTGTCCCAGAACAAGAGCGCGCCCTGCCCGCCGTCATTTGTCTATATGGCAGGTGGTTAATGTGGCTGTTGGGGGTGTCTGGCAGGTTTTTCTCTCCTCTGTGTCCATGCACACATAGGCATTTAGAGGCAGAAAAGAAAACCCACTGGCAGCATATCCAGGAGCAGCAGTGTTTCAGCAGAAAAAAAGTGTCGGAGTGTTAATTCATTTCAGTGGCCAGAATAAATTACTGTATTCTGGCCAATGAAATGAATTTACCATCCAAGTGCTTGACTCGCCTAGACACATTTAAATGCGTCAAGCATTTTTTTTCTGCCAAAAACGCTGGTGCCAGGAATCTGGAAGAGATGGGCAGACCCTCTGTGTGCATGAGGCCTAACTTTGTAAAGCTGTCAGACTTTGTATACAGTTAGATGTAATGTATCTGTGTGCAGCATTTTCAGACCTTTTTCAGTCCAGTTTGAAAAAAACGTTTGTTTTAATTAAGGGGATTATAAAATGTATTTGATATGACAGTTACCACATATCCTTTTGATTCTTTGACAGGACCCACCGCCACATGTGACGCTCTCCTTTCCTGCTTGTCCTCTGTGCTCCGCTCCCCTGTGCCATGTTGTACAGGTATACTGCCCCCTGGAGGGCTCTCTCTTCCACCGTGTCATCCATGTATTTGCATGCAGAAGGAAGTCCTGCTGGGGGAAACCTGAAAGGTAATACCCTCCTGAAAACTAATTTCTGTAAGACCCCTTTCACGTTGGGGCTGCCCGTGCGTTGGCGCTAATGCGCTGCTCGTTTTATCGGCGCTTTAGTGCTGTTTAAATGGCGCTTTTTGGCCGCTAGTGGGGTGCTTTTAACCCCAAAAGAAGGGGTTGAAAACGCCTGTGTTGCGATGCTTCTGAATCGCTTTTCAGGCGATTGGGAAGTGCTGCCCATTCATTACAATGGGCAGGGGCGGTTTGGGAGCGCTGTATACAGTGTTCCAAAACCACCCCAAAGATGCTGCTTGTAGCACTTTTTCTAATGTCCTACAAACGCACCACCCCAGTGTGAAAGCACTCGAACTTTCACACTCGGGCGGCATGGGAGGAAGTTTTCAGGCGCTATTTCTAGCACTAAAACGCCTGAAAACTGCCTCAGTGTGAAAGGGGTCTTGGTGGCACAATGAAACCTTGAAAACAAGTCTTCCTCCCTGCTTTATTTTATTAGTGTTGCATTATTTTTATAGTATGTGTGTGCGTGTGTGTGTGTGTGTGTGTGTATGTGTGTGTGTGTGTGTGTATGTGTATATATATATATATATATATATATATATATATATATATATACTATAAAAATAATGCAACACTAATAAAATAAAGCAGGGAGGAGGACTTGTTTTCAAGGTTTCATTGTGCCACCAAGACCCCTCACCAATACTTTGCGGTGGGATTTATGCCAATATAAAATGAATGGGCTCAAATCACACTGCAAAGAATCTCATGCAATGTAAACAGGAATGCGGTACGATTTCTGTCCGAATTGCATGCGCACCGAATTTCCGGCACTGCTCCTGTGTGAACCCAAGCTTGACATAGTGATTTCAGCCTGGGTTCACACAGGAGCAGTGTGCTAAACTGCATGCGATTCAGACAGGGATCGCACCACATTCCTGTTCAAATCGAATGCGATTCTTTGCAGTGCGATGTGAGCCCATTCATCTTGTATGGATGCAAATCGCATCGCAAAGTATCTGTTTTGGGTATCGGTGCATCCCTGGTGTTTTCATGTCTCTGTCCAGAACTGTGTTTAAAAACATTCTTAGCTGTGTGGCCATTTATTTTTCTTGGCATTATTTTACCAGCTATGCATTTTAAAATCATATCCTGCTTCTTTCACACTTGGAGGGGGCTACTGTCCCCCTGAAATGTGAATCACAGTGGACAGTGTAAGGCATTTAGGAGGTGATGCATCTGCAGCGTTTTTCTGTTTTTGTTTTGTTTTTTTTGTTGTACTATAAACACTTGATGTTGTGGCATGGCCCCATTTACCTACATGGGAGAGTTTGACAGCTGGCACTGCCTGTCATACTTGGCATGTAGTCCTGATGTTGCTGCATTGTGTACCAATTTGTGTGGCGCCATGCCCGCGGTGGTGGTGGTGGTGGTGGTGGTGGGGTGGTTAAAAACCCAGATTAACCACCATTACTGCCCCCTAGCTGCAAGTGTGAAAGGAGCTTAAAACACTTGAACCTTCTTTACACATCAGTTTATATTATTCTGCAACACACTCGGATCTATGTTACAGAATATTACATTCTAAATGCAGCCAAAACCATAACCCAGTTTTAGGTGGATGCTGGTAGGTTACCCAGGGCTTAGAGATGCTCACCACTTAAGCCGGTTATACACTAGTAGAACATCATTCAATATTTGTTTTAAGAACGTTCGTTCGATTTTCTAATCGGGAGTGTGGTCAAAATCGGTGTTCATTTGTGACAACAGTGATCAGAAAATTCGAAGGAGTAGGATGAAAAATTTCTGACAGTGAATGTGGTTTTTGTTTAGGAAGTCCATTCATTCCAAAATGGAATGTTAAAAGCAAATCAAATTTTGAAGTATTTTCGAAGGACATTCTTCAAGTCATCGAATGTACTGAGAATTTTCTTACAAATGTTAGTAAGAACATTTGTTCGAAAATCTATGTGGTGTATGGCCTGCTTTATGCGGTAGCTACAAATATGTATTTTTAAGTTCTTTCTTCTTTTATAAATGAATGTGATCTACTTTGGTAAACCATGCAGCATCTCAAATTTAAAGGATAAGTTTATTCATCAGAGCATGTTACACATTAGACTCATTCGTTTGTAACGTGCTCCAGATTTTCTTTGAATTACTGAACCTTTTGTATTCAGAATTAAAGTGATTGTAAATGAAAAATGTTTGTTGTTTTTTTTTAAATAAACATGTTATACTTGCCTGTTCTGTGCTATGGTTTGGCACAGAGCAGCCCTGATCCTCCTCTTCTCGGCCCCTCCCCCTTAACGAGTGCCCCTATAGCAAGCCATTGGCTGTGGGGGCACTCGTGCATGCTCACTCTTGAGCCGTCTGTCTGCGTCCATAAGATACAGAGAGCGTGGTTCAGCCCCACTCCCCCCCACTGTCCCCTTACTGGCTGTGATTGACAGCAACAGGAGCTCATGGCTCCTGCCGCTACATCTTGGCCAATCGGGAGGGAGAGACCTGGAAGAGCCTTGGGTCTCGTGCACATCGCTGGATCACGATCGGGCTTGGGTAAGTATTAGGGGGGAGCTGCACACTGAAGGGTTTTTTTACATGCATGCAGGTAAAAAACCTTCAGCCTTTACAACCACTTTAAACAATATAATCCACATTGGCAGGTTTTTTATGCTTTTTTGCTCTAGGAAAGGAAAAGTTGATGCCCCCTTTTATCTGGATTCATGTTGCATCTCCTAAGACCTCTTTGTTGCTTTATGTTTAAAATACAAATCAAGCAATTTATATTAACTGTAATGCTCTTTATGATCTTGCTCCATCTTTCTTTTTTTTTCTCACTCTGACGCGCTTTCTTTCTCCTTTGCCATTATTGTTCTGTATTTCTTTTTCTTTTGCATGTAGTTGGGTGGCCTTCCGATCCCAAAGCCTTGAAGGACATAATCCACAAGTCACAGAGGTCTCATCACAGCAGGTATTGAAGAGCTTTGTTTTTTTGCTACAACTTTAAACTCTACGGCTCCTATAGTTACAACTAGATTTCTCTGTCCAGGAAAACAAGATGGTCACTACAGACTGGTGTGATGAGGCTGATAACTGGGGAATGGATGACAATGATGCTGAATCTCTGATAGCACCTGCAGTATCACATGGAGCAAGCGAACCCACAGAAGTCCCATCCACAGACTGGACATCTCAGCTCCAGAACCTCTCACTCTCTGATGCGTCTCAGACGGTACAGTCTAATGACATCTTTCGGTCTTATTATATGGCAGTGGCAGAAGAGGAAGAGTGTGAATGGGACGCAGATCTGCATCATGCCCGTCGGCTACTACAGGAGTATGAGAAAAGAGAGGCATCCTTCGTGGAGCAGTCGGAGAGGTGACACACATTTTTGTGCATTTAAAATCTCTAGCCAACTTTTTTTTTTTTCTTTAGTTTTGGATGGGGTAAAACTGTAAAACTGTTGACAGGTTATTTTTATGCTTCCTGTTTTGGCGATTTCCCTTCATTTCCTGTCCTGGAGACACAACAGAAAGTAAGTGGAAGTCCTATTTTAGGACTTTAGGTTGTCACCGGAAATGGTGTCACCCGTTCGATTTTTTTTTTTTTTTTTTTTCCCCCCTTTCCTGACTGTTCCAGCAAAAATTTTAAAATCTTTAATTTGCCATCAACTAGAGCTGCATGATTCTGGCCAAAATGAGAATCGCAATTTTTTTTTTTTTCTCGCGGCTTAAAATCTTTCACACTTTTAAAAAAAATTGGGCTAACTTTACTGGTTAGTTTTTTTTTTTTTTTTTTTTTTTCATTAAAGTGCAATTTTTTCCCAAAAGAATTGCATTTGAACACTGCTGCGCAAATACAGTGTGACATAAAATATTGCAACAACCACCATTTTATTCTCTATGGTCTCTACTTAAAAAAAAAAAAATATATAATATATATATATATATATATATAAAAATGTTTGGGGGTTCCAAGTAATTTTCTAGCAAAAAAAAAAAAAAAAAAAATGATTTTAACTTGAAACCAACAAATGTCAAAAAAAGGTTTAGTAGTTAAACTTCCTTCATTTTCACACCAAAAGTATATTCCTTTTTGATGTAAAGGACAAATTGTTACAATGTTTATACTTAAGTTCCACTGCTAAAGAATGTTGTGATTCTTGGCAGACTGCTCGCGTGTTTTTTTTTTTTTTTTTTTTTTTCTTTCCTTTCTTTTGTCGGCTTTAGCAGAGCAAAGAGAATTCTTTGCATAGAAAGAATCAGGAAATACTTTTTTCAAGATCGCAACGGGGAAAAAAAATTGCGATAATGATTCTTATGCCATGTACGCACGGCCGGACTTTTTGATCAAACTTGTCGGACAATCTGACCATGTGTGGGCTTCATCGGACCTGCAGCGGACCTTTTCTGATGAAAATGTGACAGACTTTAGATTTAGAACATGTTTCAAATCTTTCCGACGCACTCGAGTCCAGTCGAAAAATCCGCTCGTCTGTATGCTAGTCCGACGGACGAAAACCGACGCTAGGGCAGCTATTGGCTACTGGCTATGAACTTCCTTATTCTAGTCCGGTCGTACGTCATCATGGTTGAATCCGTCGGACTTTGGTGCGATTTGTGTGTAGACAAGTCCGATTCAACGGAAATCCGTCAAAGTCCGACGTGGTTCAGTCCGTCGAAAGTCCGGTCGTGTGTACACAGCATAAACAATTAATCATGTAGCTCTACCATCAACCTTTCTGCCGTTTCACACCAGGACAGATAGAAAGATTAAATCTTTCCAGTGGGAAACCAACATCTATGCCATCTTAACAGCGGTTTAGCTTTTTCCTGTCTATATAAAATCGAACAAAGAAAAAGTTTTTGCCTAAAGAGTAAAGAATTTCACATTTGATTCTTGCCAGGTCTTAAAGGAGAATTACAGCCAAAGCTCACTTGGCTGTACTTCTCCTATGGATCACAGGAGTGCACTTCGTTTTGCATTCCTGTTACCAGTTTTCAGCAGACAATGGGTTGGAATCCGCTCTCTGCCGACGTCAGTCGGTTAAGGGTCCGCTTCATCGTGACCATAGTCAGGATCCGCCCACATGCCTGGACCGATACCCGGCTCAGGCTCTCATTGAGAGCCTAAGCCGGCCTCTTCTGGCCCCTCCACAGCCCAGCGCTCCAGTGAGCAAGGAGGGGGCAGTGCAGAGAGCTCTCTGCTCACGGGGCTGTGAGAACCGAACAATCGGCAGAGTTCTATTGCTCGGTTCTCAGTTTTAGAGGCACAGGGGAACAGATGCAGCCTTGGACTGATGCTGCATCCACCTAGGTATGTATGATTCTAAAAAAAAAAAAAAAAAACCTTTTTTTTTTTTTAAGAGGATCATCACCCTGGAAATAAAAAATGAAGTCAGCAGCTACAAATACTCTAGCTGCTGACTTTTTAAATAAAAGGACCTGTCCAGGGATCCAGCACTGTCCTCACCTGGTCCGGTTCTTTGTCGGTTTTCGGGACCCTTGCCCACCATGTTTACTAAGGGAAGCTGACTATGACTCCTTTTTGGCTTCACAGCCAGCTTCCTGCGTGAGCTGCGCTGTCTAAATGATTCTGTGGCCTTCTGATGTGTTCAAGACAGCTGCGGGCAGGGGGGGGGGGTGGGGGGGCTGAACTTGGAGCGGGTACCTATCAAAACTGGGGACCCGCTCCCCCATAAAAAAAAAAAAAAATCATAATGTGGCAGAGGAGGACATAAAGCAGAACTTCCCCCATTAGGCTGGGTTCACACTAGCGTGAATTAGATGCTGGTTTCCCAGCATCTAATTCGCACAGCAGGACATTGTGACCGGCTCTTTATGAAGCCAATGCCACTTGCACAGGAGCCCTGTGCGTCTTTTGGACTATTTTCAGGTCCGAATTCAGCCAAAAAAAAAAATATAATTTTTATATCTATACTGTATGTAATTTCCAGTTATTTGATTTTTGAACTGCATAGGTTTACTTTTCCAACATCCCTTTTAGTTGGTTAATGTCACTAACTGTGCTATTTAAGCAGACAGGACAGCATAGGGTCCCAAATGTCCATACAGAAGGAAATGATTTTAAAGTGACTCTGAAAGCTAAAAATGCTGCAGAAATATAATGTATACTTGAAGCAGCATTTGGTGCCAAAGCTTGCCTACCCCTTTCTGCTTCTGTAGGCCAGTACAGCCTTCATTACATGATGGGAGTAACAGGAATGTGTGAAGAAATAGGAGGCAGCGGCAATTGTTGTAGGTTTGTTTGCCAGAGCGGCTCAGAATTTGGATGTAAGGACACGGGCTTGGAGAAAGCTGCAGGTATGTGCCGGCTATTTTTGCCTACGTAAATACTTGTAGCTGTTTTTTTTTCTTTTTTCTGCAGAGTCTCTTTAAAGCGGAACTAAATACCTAACTCTGGTTGCTGTCAGCATTATAGATAAATAGCATGGCATATAATTCAAAGTCTGTTTGTTATGCCAGCCATTTGTGTACTCTTGGCTCGGTGGGTGAGCCAGGGAAAGTTACTGCATATATTTCTTTGTATGCAGGTTTTATTTTTATTTTTTTTTTTTTTTTTTTTTGATGCAGTGTGAAACCAATGACCATATCGAAGTCCTGAAGGATATTTTTTTTTTTTTCTAGTGTCCCAGATGTCAGAACCTTTTTTTCACTTTTCTCTGGATCTACAGACCTCAGCTAGCCTCAGGAATTGTATAGCTCATATATAGTGGGTTGGAAGAGCAGACAATAATGTGACCTACTGATGCCCCCTTAATGCAGGGCTCAACAAATCCCAAGTGCCAGGTCGCCATGGCGACTAAAAAATGCAGCCTGGGCTGTTGTCAGCCTCATTGTCAGCCTCAGTGGCTAGAATGGGGGCGGGGGGGGCACAGCTGGGCACACCATTGCCAGGCAGCCGACAGGTGTAATGTGTGTTTCTAATGCCGAGGGTGGGGAAGGGCGGCGCTGTGAAGCCAGGTGTAAGGAGGAGAGGGACGGGTTAGGGCAGATGCGGGGCTGTAGGGTAGTAGTAGTAGGAGGGGTGGGTGTGGGAAGGAAGAAAGCTAACGGGAGGAGTGTAGCCCCTGACAGGAAGTGTCCCCTGTGCTGCTCTCTCCTCCCTCCCGCTGGCTGCAGTATATATATATATATATATATATATATATATATATATATATATATATATATATATATATATATATATATATATATATATATATATATATATATATATATATATATAATACTTCAGTTGCATGAATGCGCAATTGTCATTTAAAGTGTGACAGCTCTGAAAATTGACTTGGGCAGGGAGGGGATGAAAGTAGGCAAAAGGTTAAAAAAAAAAAAAAAAAAAAAAAAATGGCTCCTAACTTCTTCCTTCCTTACTTCCTTCTTCTTTTCAGCTGCCTGCTGGATTTAAAGCAAAATTGTCAAGCCCTGCCCTAATGCAACCTTTAATGGCCCCAAGCACCCTTTCGCCTATAAACTGCACTGGAGGGCAAATAGATATAAACAAGGCCAAGGAAAAATTCCAAACTTACTTACCGACCAGACCGCATGTGCTTCCACTGTGGAGTCACTCATAAGCTAGTGATAGGAACTACAGATACCAGGGTGCCTTGGCGAGGCTCTGTAGCTTATGCATGTATTTGAAAATGTGTGCAGACTAAACCTGTTTTTAACGCATACTGTTAGGTTGATTCGGTTGTCTGCAGGCTGGTCGGTAAGTAAGCTTGGAATTTTTCCTTGGATTTATCCTTGGCCTTGTTTTATATCTATTTGCCCTCAAATGCTGCTTACTGTAATGGCCAGTCATAGGTGGTGGTAGTGGACCCCTTTTTTGCAACAATGTTATATTGGTCAGGCAACACACTGACACCTTTGCAGCTATTGTGCTATGTGCTGGGTGCTCAGTGTGTCCCTGTACCTTTTTAAGAAAGGGGCGGGCTCCTTTCAGTCCATCTGCCCTCCACCTACTTGGCATAATGCATGTGCTTCCACTGTGGAATCACTCATAAGCTAGTGATAGGAACTACAGATACCAGGGTGCCTTGGCTAGGCTCTGTAGCTTACACATGTATTTGCAAATGTGTGCAGACTAAACCCCTGTTTTTAATGCAAACCGTTAGGTTGATTCGGTTGCCCGCGGGCTGGTCGGTAAGTAAGCTTGGAATTTTTCCTGGGCCTTGTTTACACCCTTTGGCCTATAAAGCCTATAGACTTCAAACAGCCCAGGGATCATTTCTGCAACTTGTCTAAACTGATTATGTTTGAACTGCATTTGTTTTCCATCACATTGAAAGATAAGTAAAAATATGATCCTGATTTGTATAATTTTGAAATTCTCAACTGTAAAGCAATGTATGGGTGACAAAGTGGAACTGAAGGCATTTTGCAAAAACTTGCAAGCAGGCAGACTGTTTATCACAGAAGAGAGATGCAATCTCTCTTCTGCAATAAAATACACCTACCTGCCTACTTAGTCTTCTGCAGCATGTAAACTGAGCTGTGCATGCACAGCGCAACTTATGTCACCTGCTCGGTCCCTGTGTGCCAGGATGACCGACTCTTCCTCATGTGCAGGAGTTAACATGATTCTCCCAAGCCAATAAAGAATCCTGAAGACCGGCACCCAAGGAGAAGATCCCGATGCCAGAAAGGGACCCATCACAGACTAAGGCTACGTTTCCACTAGTGCGACTTATCATGCGACTTGGGACTGCACAGTCGCATGACAGCCTGAGCTCTCCTTATCTACCACTAATGCCCCCAATACTACCCTCTGGAATATGTTCCACGCTGACTCTCTACCTCTGGACCCCCCCCCCCCCGTCGCCTAGTTTAAAAACCCCTTTAACTTTTCGGCCATCTTCACTCCAGGCTGATCTGCACCCTCCTCATTTAGGTGCAGTCCGTCCCTTCTATAGAACTGGTGACCGACTGTGAAGTCCGCCTAGTCCTCCAGGAACCCAAACCCTCCTTACTACACCAGCTCTTCAGCCACTTGTTTACTTCCCTAATCTCCCTCTGCCTTTCTGGTGTGGCTCGATGTACCAGCAGTATTCCTGAGAATACTACCTCCATCTGCCTCTGACTTTCATTGGTGCCAATGTGCACCATGGCAGCCGGATCTTCCCCAGCCCCTCCCAGTAATCTATCCTGATGTGCCGAACCCGAGTGCCCGGTAGACAACATACAGATCGGCGCTTCAGGTCTTTGTTACAGATTGCCCTCTCTGCCCTTCTAAGAATTGAATCCCCTACCACCAGAATCTGTCTTTTCTTTCCCTTCGCTTCCCCTCCACTCTCACTGGAGGAGTTCCTCCCCCGGCAGCTGGGAGAGTCCCTCAGCTCCAGCAGTGCTGGTCCCTGACCGGTTTCACCAATGTCACTCAACTTATTGGGATGCTCCAGCCCTGGATCGGCCTCCCTGGCACTTCCCCCTCTAACCTTCCTGACTGTCGCCCATCTACTATTTTCTAGTGCCTGCACCTCTTTGTCTCCACCCGCCTCTGTGCTGGCACCTGCCGGGTATGTTCCCGGCTCTCTTTTGGTATGGAGGGTCTTCTCAGTGCTGACAGTTGCTTTCCTAGATTCAGAACCTGGGCTTCCAGGGAAACAATATGCTTACATTTTGCACAGCAGTATTCACCCTCGATCAGATAATCAAGGAACGCATACATGCCACAAGATGTACACCGAGTCGCATCTCCACACCCGCCCGTCATCGTACCTACCAATTTAATGAGGATTGGGGATTATACCCTGTCCAAATTACCTAACAACTAGCTTCCTGACACTAATACTCAATAATACAATACACAGGTACTCGCAGACCCACATCACTACAGAAGGAATAGGAGGACCCTGCTCATGGAGTTTACAATCTCACAAAGTTATTATTTTGTTCAAATGTACAGTACATACATGTAACAGCATTATCATTGGATACACAAGCAGTCATTTTGATCATCATCCAATATACCTTTCTTATAAATGTCATGTTCTTGTTATTCTGCAGCTGTGACGTGAAAGGAGTGGGTGAGAAATATGAGAAGAGTGACCTGGAGAGTCGAGACCTCATGTTCTACAAGTTCCTAAAGAAGATCGCTCCTTGCCAACAACAAATTCTCAGGTTATTAACCTTTTGAAATGGCCAGAAATGCCGGGGCCACATACCCTTAGATGGGGGTAGTGTTTTTGCACATGAAGTTACAGTACTGACCTCTAATCTAGAGAACACAAGTAACTTTTAAAACTTTGCCTTTCAAATCAAACCAGGTATTGTGGATACAATACAAGGGGCACATTGAGGCCAATTTTAAAGCCCATCTCCAAGTGATTAGACCCTTGCAGTGCCCTCTCAAATTCAAGGGTAAAATGCTCCTTAATGTGGTTGTAAACCCGTACATACACCCAGTGAGTCCCCCCCCCCCCATTTCTTTATATACCCAGTGAAGTGACTGGCCTCAGGTGTATCGCCTATCTGCAGTCTTCTCTACATCCATTCAAAGTACGCAATTTATAAAGCTTGTCTGAGCTGTCAGAAAAGGGACAGAAAGCTGAAATTGCACTCTGCAGAGCTCAATGAGGAGAGCCCTGAGAGCTGATGGAAGGGAAGGGACACCCCCCCCCCCCCCCCCCCTTCACGCAGCACACAGGAACTGAGCTGAGGCTGTCAATCAGCTGGGAGCTCCCTCCTGTCACTTTTTTTTTTTTTTTTGGTGTCAGGAAAACATGTTAGTGATTCATGCCGATAGCGGAGGAATGAAGCTGCAGACAAAAATGACACTTAGCCCCAATTCACACCGAATCCAACTTTGAAGTCGTGTGACTTCACTTGAAATCGCACGATTTTAAAGCTGCATGTCAGTGTGACTTGGCTGAAATCTGTGAGACTTCATGCAGGCACTTCTTTGTTAAATTGGTGCTGTACCTCAAAGTCTGCTTCGTACCGATTTGAACAGTTCCATTACCGACAGTAGGGTGCGGTTTGTCATGCGATATGGACCTGTCAAACTGCATGAGAAGTCGCACCAGTGTGAACGGGGGCTTAGTGATCTTAATTGAGACAAGTACACACTATAGAGGGATATGTTTTGTTCATATTTCATGTCCAGAGTTTTACAACCACCTTAAGTCTAGGAAAGATGCAATGCTGCAAACTTAATGTGACACTAAACTCTGGTTTACAAAAAAATTCTATTCCAGTACATATCCTTAACTCAGAAAAGTACCTTCTATTGCTCCCAGCCTCCTCCAAATCTCCAAATTCTTTTGCTGCTGTGATCCAACTTCTTGTTAGATGGTGCATTCATTCTCCATGGTCTCACTGTATGTAGGAATGTAGCCACCCTATCTCTCACTTCTGAGCTGGACTAGGGATTCCACGCAGTGGTTCTCAACTCCAGTCCTTAGGACTGACAGGCCAGATTTTAAGTATTACCTTGGGGAGATGCAGACTAGAATCCTGCAATCACTGAGTAGCAAATGATATAACCTGTGATATATTTCAGTTATCTTGCAAACCTGGCCTGTTAGTGGTTCCCGAGGACAGGAGTTGAGAACCATTGGACAGGATTGTAGTGCACGTGATCGCAACTAATGTGCACTGCTCGTTCCAAACAAACAGAAGTGAGAGGGTAAAGGAGTGGTTTTGGCATCCACAGGGGACACAAGGAGGCAGAGAAGAAATTACATGAAGATAGATTACAGGGCCATTAAGACATGGATGTGTATAGATTATTTTTGGAGAATAAGAATATTGTTTAAATTACCCCCACTCCAGTGATCCCCACCTTTCCCTCCAGGCACACTGGTCTGTGAGCGGTCTTGGTATCATTAGGTATAGTGCAGGGCTATTAAACTGGGGAGGAGGCAGCAGTGCAAGTGCCGCCAGGAGCGCCTTAAAAAGGAGGCTTCACAGGACTAATCGCACCAATGGAGGGACCCTGCTGGAGTGAGGAATAAGGTAAGTATTACTCCTTATTACTGCACCCCTAGACTGAAAGAGCAGTTAACCCTTTAGGTGTAAAATAGTGATAAACCACGTACCCTACTATTTTATAAAACCATTATCAAAGTGCAAGAAAAATTGCAATATTATAAATAACCACTAGATGTCACTAGCGGATTACATGGGTTAAAGCGGAGTTCCATCCAAAAATGGAACTTTCGCTTTAAGGGAAGGTGACAACCCCCCCCCCCCCCCCCCCCCCCCCCCGGCATGTCATTTTTTTGGGGGGGGAGGAAGTGGAAACCCTCTTTTTAGAGGGTTCCAGCTCCCGCTTCCTCCCAGGGTTCCAGAAGTCGGTTCACCTCCCCCCTCTTTCTCGGCAATCATCTGGGACACGTCACAGGTCCAAGATGATTGCCCGGCCAGTCACAGCGCGCCGCGTGGCTCGCCCATGGGCAGTGCGTGCCGGGCTGTGGAACCACAGCCGGGCGCCCACAGTGACCATGCCGGCGCCGCACAGAGGAGGGGACCTCACAGCCTCACCGGACCTTCAGCCGACTTTTCCAGTTGCAAATCTGACGGACTTTAGATTTGGAACATGCTTCAAATCTTTACGTCGTAACTCCGCCGGACCCAGAAATCCGCTCGTCTGTATGCTAGTCTGACGGACAAAAACCCACACTAGGGCAGCTATTGGCTACTGGCCATCAACTTCCTTATTTTAGTCCGGTGTACGTCATCACGTACTAATCCGTCGGACTATTGTGTGACCGTGTGTAGGCAAGTCCAGTCATTTGAAAGTCTGTCGGACGGGCTGTCCGACTTTTGTAGCTGAAAAGTCCGCGTGTATGCGGCATAATCTTTTGTCAATCTGCTGTATAGGATTCCTGTAATGGGGGTCATATAAATTTTGGGAGTAGGCTGTGTGACAGGTGTTTGGTGGAGGAAGACCCTTAGTCATTTTACTGTTGAATCAATGGAATCTTATGCACCATTGGAAATAATTTGATGGAAACTTTTGAACACTAATTTTTGAAATTCACTGGAGTAATCAAGGGGTCTTTTTATGTAGATCTGTTTACATGCCCTTTAGAGTTGTTTATATGATTGCACTATATTTTCCCCTTGAATTATTGGTACTTAACCAATGTAATCTGCTAGTGACATCTAGTGGTCGTTTATGATATTGCAAATTTTCTTGCAATTTATGATTATGGTTTTATAAACTAGTAGGGTGCGCGGTTTATCACTATTTTTCACTTAACAAAGGTACTAGTGTCATAACGAGCAGCCCCTAAAAACATAATTTGGTGTTACAAACATTTGCGTGGGTAAGGGTTTAACATTAAGATATAATCGCCCATTTTTACTTTTACAACCCTTTTAAGTGTGCTGGGAGAAGGGGAGGTGGGATAGGGGGTGCTGCAAGGGTAGATTTATTTATTATTATTTTTTTTTTTATTTATTTATTTATTTTAATTTATGGAGTTGAGCTTTTATTGTGGTGTCAAACTAACCCTTGCTTTATTATATATTTTTTCCGTCATATGTTTGAATAAACAAAGCAATAAGAATTTAATTTATGCAAAACTAAAAACCATCACTAAAGCAAAACTTAATAGCTGGTTAGCAGCATATAAATGTGGCCTAGAGGCAGGCAAGAACTGAAGTTAGTACCTGAATAACCCCTCTCTCAAAAGTCTACTTACTTGTTTTTCCACATGCTGTCTTTTTCCAAATACTAGATGCCTTTTTGTTTTTTTGTTTTTTTCTCCCCCCATCTACAGATACTCTTGGAATGGCCAACCTTTATGTATAAGCCCCTTGGATGCCACACCCCAGCCTCAGCCATGTCCACGATGTGGGGGCAGAAGAATATTTGAGTTCCAGTTAATGCCAGCTCTTGTAACAATGCTACAGGGAGCTAAAACTGGTAAGCTAATCTAGTGACATTGGTCATCAACTGTGTTTTTTTTTTATTTGTCTGTACCTGAGTGTGATTTATCATAGGTGTTTTTTTTTATTTTAGATTTACTGTTGGAGTTTGGGACAGTTCTCATTTTCACCTGTGAGAGGAGCTGTTGGGAAGCAAGTGATAGGACACCAGTACACGAATTCTGCATCGTGCAGGAGGATCCAGACCAGAAATATTTTAACTAGTGTACAGGATAGAAAGAGAAAAAACCTGACAATACTAACAAAATTACCAACCTATTTATTTGGGAAGTGTACAAAAAAAACTCTACCTTCAAGTAATATATTTATTTTTCAAAGCAAAGTGCGGACTTGTGTACATTCTACATATGTCATCCTATGGAATTCTGTAGCAAAGTATAAATTGTCTTTTTATTATTATATTATATTATTACTATTATTACACCCAAACAAGGCTACAGTGGAATTTCATCTGAAAAAATGTTGTTTACAAGTATACAGAAGTGCCAGAACCACCACTTTGAGCAATTTGAATTGTCTTTCCATAAGCACTTCAACACTCAGATTGCCATGATATTCTATTGTCTCTGCTTACAGCTAAGGCCTCATGCACACTGCTTCTGTTTTAAACTCACATTTTTGAGTTTAGTTTTTTTTTTTTTTTTTCTGCCCTTGAACTTCCCTAATGTTGTTCTGTGTCCATGCGCACACATGGAAGTTTCTAGTAGTTTAGTAGCAGGGGTGTTTTGAAGATGTTGTTGGTTGTTTATTTTTATTTTTTATTTTTTTTTGAACACCCTAAAATCACGTTTAGGAGTGAAATTTTGACCATAAAAACCACTAGGCGCCTTTAGCACTTCAGCGTTTATTTCAATGGCCAGAATAAATTCAAATTCTGGCCAATTAAATAAACGCCCAAACTCTAAACCATGATAAACTCTGCTAAACTTACCTAAACTGGTTTAAAAAAAAATGCAGCTTAGGTAAGTGTTTATAATGCTGATTCACTCCTGTCAGGATAAACCGTGTTTACAAGAAACCAGTGTGCATGACGCCTACCGCTGCTCAACCTCAGAAAAAGTACAGGAGCCTCTTTGGGCATGATGGTGTTTTTTTGACCCCGAAAGACTTAAAGTGGAGTTTCACCCAAAAGTGGAACCTCCACTTATATGCTCCCCCCCCCCCCCCCCCTCCCCTCCAGTACCACATTTGGCACTTTTTTTAGAGTGGGGAGAGAGGGAGAAACAGGTACCTGTTTTTGACAGGTACCCTTCCCCACTTCCAGGAGACAGCGGTGCCGTCCCTCAGAAGTTTGGAACCCTCCCCTCCTTCCTCCGCCCCCGGGCCAGTTAGAAAGTGCAGCATGCTTCACGCATGCGCAGTAGGGACTGGCTGGGATGCCGAAAGACTTCAATGCCGGTTTCCCTTACATTGAATGGTGGTGGCAGCACCCGAGAGCCGACCCGAAAATCTGCTTCGGGTGCCGACATTGTGGGAACCCTGGACATGTAAGTGTCCCAATATTAAAAGTCAGCTGCAATATTTGTAGCTTCTGACTTTTCATTTTTCTGTGGGTGGCGGACCGCCTCCTTAAAATGAGAACATCTGAAAAAATGCATGTAACATGGTTTTTAGCATCTACTAACCGTCTCCTCCTTCTAGAAACTAGCTTTCCGTTGGCTAAAACAACAATGCTCAAGCCCAAAAACATGGGGTGCTCAAGTGTGAATATGACCTTAGACCAGCCATTTTCAACCATAGTTCTATGGAATCCTAGGGTTCCTCCAGATATTGCTAGGAGTTCCTTGAGCTGTGGTTGATTGAGCTCCCATCTGATGTACCGGTACCTTGATAGTTCTGGGTTCAGTACCACTTGGCAATGCCAGGACACCAGTGATCTTTTTACTGTCTGGAAAGGGAGGGCATTCTGACCATCACTGTAGGGCTAAGTTTATACTATCAAAAGCAGGATTTCATCTGTTTGTTTTTTTTATTTTTTTGAAACCTCACCAACGCCTGTCAGCACTTTGTTAGTTCTGTGCATTGCAGCGGGCGATGTTGTTCACATGATCGTTTTTACGTCATGCCAAAATGTATCCAGCATGTAGCATTCTGCTTGCTTTACCAGTCCTCAAATGCCTCCATTAATGTCAATGTAAACACCTTTCAAATGTCCCTATATGGTGGATGGTAACATTTGAGATGCATTTAGAAATCATTACTAGCTGAGATGATGGTACATGAATTCTTACAATACAAAACCAACAGAGAGGAGGCATCTGGAAAGTGTTATTTAATGCCATGCAAATGTATCAATATTGCATCTTAATGTGATAGGTGAGGTAATGGACATCCATTGTAGCTAAAATTTCAAAGCATGTCTAAAAAAGCCCAAAGGGGAGAATTTTTCCCATTAACCAGCATTTTAGCAGGGGTTCCCAGAGACTCGAAAATTATTTTAAGGGTTCCCCTTGGGTAAAAAGGTTCCGAAAGGCTGCCTTAAAGCCCCACTCCAGGGAAAAAAAGTATTTTTCCCATGCAGTGGGCTGTGCCGCACTGCATGGATTAACTGTTCTTTTTGTCCAGGGGCGACCAGTAAGCTTATACTTACCCGATCCTCTGCTCCAGTGGCTCGAGGCTCCCCCATGATTCAGCGGTGGACTGTACCTGGTGTCCTTATGTCACTGGGGGGGCGGAGCTACATGGACCAGTCTTGTGCGGGGAGGATTAGGTGAGTATATTTCCCTTCTCCAAACCCCTAGACAAAAACTAGCAGTTAACTCTTGCAGTGGGGACATACCTCTACTGCGAGGGAAACTTTTTTTTTTTTGCCTGGAGTTGGGCTTTAAACTGTATTTTGTTTTGTAAAAATAATGAGCTAAAACATAACAATACAAATTGACCCAATTTGCTTAAAATTTATCTGCATCCCTGAATCCGCTAATTGCTCTCCCAAAGGCGTGAGTCTTTCTAAAGCTATAAAATTATCTTGGGAATGCTTATTTGGTCAAAGTATATGAGAGAATGTCATGATCAGTGAGCTTTTTCTGATGCTAAATTCTCTGTTTGTTTGAAGTTTCCAATCGCTAACGTGCTGGAAAAGTAAGCACACAAGAGAGGGGACTCGTTATATAGTACAGTATAGGTTTTGGGTTCATTTGGATGAATGTACAGGTAAAGTAGGACACTTCTAAAAACAAATAGCCACATGACCATTTTTTTTTTTTAATATAAATATAGAGATATACACAATAGCAGTTTTGATTTAAAACTTCAGCTGGGAGATTCCACCTTTCCACGGCCATAACAAATGCAATTTACCAATTTTACTAGAAACAAACTAGTTTGGTAAGGCATCATTTGGGCATTTAAAATGATACTTTACTGATTTAAAATGATACTTTACTAACAACTTTTTGGAAATGCTCAACATCAGATGTTACCAAGCTTTCTTTTATATACTTGATTTACATAGCACATTTCTGATAGTGCATTACAAAGTAAAATGACCCATTTTTATATCAGTCCTTGGCCTTGCAGGGTCCTCGCAACAGGGGCGGATCCAGAGTCTAGTCTCGGAAGGGACACTGCCAGAAAATAATTATTTTTCGGGCAAATTATCGGAAAAATGGCTGGTGTTGGTGCTTCAATCATCCTGGCACCATGGTTGTTATGGTGTCAGGGTGATTGAAGCGCACTATTTCTATTATTGCATTGTTATATAAAATGAAATGGTTCAACTCACCATAATGCAGAATCCGTGGGAGCCCTGAGTGTTTCACATGCCACCGTCACCACATGCGGATTGTCACTTGCAACATCACCTGCCACAAGTTTTAGACTGTCAATTGCCACGTCACGTGTCACATCGTCTGTCACCAGATGCAGATTGTAAATTGCCACGTCACCTGCCACACGTTGCGGATTGTCACTTGCCACATCGCCTGTCACCAGTCATTTAGTCAATTGGTGCTCTGGTGAGGGTAGGGGTTCCCATGCAGGATTTCGGAGCAATGGAGTGGAGAATCAATGGAGATGAATCCAGTAATCTTCTCAATAAAGTCGTCTTTGTGTATCACTGCGCTCTGCACTGCAGACTGCCCAAGGTGGAGAAGATGGAGGAAGTGGGTGGAGCCAACAATAACTCATGGGTGGTGGTGGCCTGTACTTTAGTGTGGACAACATGGAGGGAGGAGGGTGCCGGTGGGTGGGGCCAACACAGTCAGGGGCGGAGAAAGCCCTGCCGCCACTGACTGTGGACGGGCTGGCAGCCTGGCTGGACATGTTGGTGCACTCAGTTACTGTGTAACAGGGGCAGAAGAACGGAAGTGGAAGTTAACACAGTGAGTCTGTCCTATTGCTCCAGCCTCCAGCATGAGCATCTCCTGTGACTGTCCTGTCACACTGTCACGTCGGTCGGCTCTGAGAGACTCGGGTCCGACCTCTGACGTGACGGTGACTCACTCACTGTGACTGACGTCACTCGTTGCTAAAGCCTGGGCCGCCTGGCGTCTAGCAACGAGTGCAGGGAAGAGGCTCCACCCACCTCCTCCTGGTATCCTTCCTTGTCAGAGTGAGTGACCGCCGCCGCCCGTAACCACATAGATGCGAGTCTCTCTCTCTGCGCCGCTGATTGGCTCATGTGAGAGAGAGACTCGGGCCGGCAGGAGAGGAGACAATGACATATCAGTGCTATTATTTTGGGGGGGGGCAATTGCCCTGTTGCCCCCCCCCCCCCCCCCGGATCCGCCCCTGCCTCGCAATCTAATGTTACTACTACAGGCACTCCTATGTTCACACTAGAGACTGGTCTGGGTAGATGCAGATTTACTCAGCAGTGCTGGGACAAGGTCTTCCATTACCTAGGGCAAAGATGCCAAACTGTGTCCCCATCCTCTGTGATGTGTGTGTACCTGATTGTCTTCTACAGCTGAGATTGCACTCCCTGCTGCCATGATACTCCCCTCAGCATCTAATAGCATTAATAGTGCCTTTAATCCTCCCAGCGTAACACCCACCCGTGCAAAAAAAAAAAAACCCCAAGTAACTCTCCCTAATGTAATCCTCAGTGTAATACCCCCCCAGTAGAAAGCCATCTCCAGCGTAAATCCCCCCCCCCGGTGCAATGCCCCAATGTACTCCCCCCAATGCAATCCCTCTAGTGAGAATCCACCCAGTAGAAAGCCATCACCAGCGTAATTCTCTCCCCTCCCCCCGTGTGAATTCCCCCAGTGTATTCCTCCAAATGTGAAGCCCCCAATGCAATTCCCCCAGTGTAATCTTCCAAATCAAGTGTAAAGCCCCCAATGCATTCTCCCCTGTGCAAATACCCACTGTAACTCTGCTAACGTGCTCCGTTTACAACTACCTTGTCACAGACCTCAGATCTGCGTGGCTCTCCTGACAGATGTCCCTCTGCCTAGTCTCCTACTCCCCTTGCGGATGTAACATCAGAGTGGAGGAGGAGTCTAGCTAGGCCCCATCGGTTCTTAGGTTAGGTATGCACCACTGATGAGCAGCTGGCACTTTTCCTGCCTGCGACTGCCTATTCTAGACAAAAATGGAGCGAGCGGTTCATTGTGGCCCCGGTACAGTACTCGGAGGATATGCGGGGCAGCGCAGGTGCCCAGAGTAGCCATCCCAGAGTATGTCATCCCTCTGGCGGGTGTCACCCGGGTGTGGTTCGCACCCCCATAGCTATAACACTGAAGTTAAGGAACAGCAGGAAGTTGTGCCCAATAAAACTGGTATTGGCCAACTCCAGATGAAAGATAACAGGTATTATGAGAGTGCAATAAAATTACTTTATATGTTACAAGATCTAATACACAGGTCAAAAAGGTGTGTCTTTTACACATGCTCCCTTTTTTATTGCCACTATTGCAGATAAGCATAAATTGAGTGTCTACAACCTTTATCCACTAAGGCTGGGTTCACATATACACGGTTCCCAGCATGGGGTCTTGTGCACCAGTTCAGGTGTGATTCAGGTCTGAATTTTTGCCTGAATTTGCACCTGGACCAGACCCAAAGACGCACAGGATCCTTTTGGAATGCAGATCGCGGCCGCCACGGACCTGTGTGAACCAGCTCCATTGCGAGCCGGGCACACTTGTATGTCATGCAGATTGGATGCGGAGAAACTCACCTCAAATGCGCACATATGTGAACCCAGCCTAAGTTGGTATTTACTGGCAACGGTGCATGCAGTGTGATAATAGTGAGGCCTGATAAACCCCAAAATGTATGAAGACAATGGGAGAGTGGTACCAAACACAATGCCAACCTTATTTTCTCCAAAATTTTGAAAGGTGGTAACAAAACAGTCGGATTACAATCTATCTGTGCCTACAGCTGAACTCCAACCCACTAACAAAAGTAACCTTCCAGTGGGACTTCCCATGCACTGCTTGAAATAAATTCTTAGGGTGCCATAAAAAAAGACTTGCCTTATGCCTTGCTTCCCCACTCACCTCTTCACTACAACAGTTTGAGTTGTGGGCAGGCCCTTGCCATCCTCACAATACTGGACTGTTGATGGTGTCACAGTTGCGACCACCTGCTGGAGAATGAAAGAGAAAAGGCATCAGGGACTGGTCGCTTGAAAGGAGGAGCCATGGGAACGAGGGATATGGTAGGTAAAAAGACCTTTTCTTTTTTATACATCATGAAACAGAGTCAGGCTAATATTCATTACCTGCTGGGTTATACTCCATCTCCAGGTGAATGAACACTGGTAGACCAAAGGTCTTTAGACAGGAAGTGATCCCCCTATATAACCCCTCCCACACAGGAAGCACTTCAGTTTTTTACCAGTGTCTGCAAGGTGGTTGTTTAAGCTCTCCTGAGCTCCAGGTCTCTAGTCCCACAAACAGTTCTTAAATGAATCAAGGGATTGACTGATCGGATCCATTTGATACAGGCTTTATATGCTTACATAAATGGTACCCGAGTCTCGCAAAGAAGACTCAAGATCCTGCGAGGTTTTGCATGTAATGCGGCCTCCGGGCGCCGGACCCTGCGAAGTGGAATCCTTGACACTACAGCGCTAAGGCATTTCTGCAGGGTGCTGTACAGGTCCAAGAGAGTGGACCCTAAACATGAAAAGGGTATCTAGTCCTTGAAGGTCCTCAAGTGACAGGAACCCATCGTGAAGGGTGAAGATTGGACTCTTAGTTTCTAAGCTGCCCTGCACCTGGACGGGTAAGTGAAACCCCTTTACTTATTGTGGGGTGTCCCAGTAATTGTAACAATCAGTCAAGCTAGCTAGAGGCTGGACTACTGTGTGCGGTGACCAGATGGGGGAGTTTTGGGCTAGCTGTGGGTGTTTACAAGGTGTACTTTTTTTTTTTTTTGCTTGTGTCTGGCTGTTTTCTTACCTGTATGATGGCATATGACGGTGCGCCATTTCCTCTTGGTTCACCAGGGCACACGTGCGTTCACAAGAGTGCCACTATGCTCAGTTAGCAGTTTGGCGGCCATGAGCCTTTTATCTGGGCGCATGAGGATTCGCGTCATACGCGAATACAGCCACGCCGGGACCACGCACGCACAGAACGTTTCGGTGCACAACCAGCTTATCTAAGCTGTGTAGGCTAAGCATGCAGTGCTTCGAGAAGGCAGCTGTGGGACACAGAGCAGGCTCTGAACAGACACTTGCATTCATTTTTACCTTACCCGGGTCACGTGAGTCACCAAGTGTTGCTTGGCAGGCTAAAGGTGCTTAGCAGGATTGTTACAAAGGGCTTGGCGAGCCCTATTAAAGGGTCTCCCTTCTGAGGTGTTTTAATACTACACCCAAGTACTCTATTTTTGTGGCTGATAAATGTCTTCAAAAAAGAGGAGCGGGACTAACACTACACGGAAGGGCACACCGATGTCGTCAGTAGTTCCTGATGAACCTAGAGGCTCCCAGGCAATCTAAGCCAATGTGCCTATCTGATATTGTGCCTACAGTCAATGCTGCTGCTTCACCCTTTATCACTAAGTATGAACTGTCCTTAGCCCTAGCCTTGTTAGAGCACAGGATTGCTGGCATGGTTGCCTCCAATCCCGCAGGGTAGCATGATGCATGACAGATCCCTGGAACCTCCTAGTCTAGAGCAGGAATGGGTTGAGGATGGGGAAGAACTTAAAGCTCAGGATTCTGTGGAGGGCCCGGCAGATGAGTCTGCTTCCGAGCAACCTGGACAAGAAGATATCCAGTTGTTGTCTGCCTCTCAGTCGCAGAGGCTTTTGATCCTGACTCTGACCGAAATGGTTCGTTCTGCCTTTAAGTTTCTTCTTTGCAGAGGTGACAGAGCCCCCCTGGTCCTCTTTGGGATTCCTGAGGCCTCTTCAGGCAGCACAGGCTTTCCCGCTACACCCCCTGCTGGAACAGGTGGTGTATGCTGATTGGGAACATCCTGACAGGATTTTTGTTCCTCCTAAGAGGTTTTTCCTTTTATATCCTATGGATGAAAAGTTTGTTAAAAAATGGAGCATGCCAGCAGTAGATGCAGGAGTCTCTTCGTTAACCGCTTCAGCCCCGTAAGATTTGACCCCCTTCCTGACCAGAGCACTTTTTGCGATTTGGCACTGCGTTGTTTTGACAATTGCGTGGTCCTGCGACATTGCACCCAAACAAAATTGACGTCCCTTTTTTCCCCACAAATCAAACTTTCTTTTGGTGATATTTGATCACCTCTGCGGTTTTTATTTTTTGCCCTATAAACAAAAAAAGAGCGACAATTTAAAAAAAAAAAAAAACAATATTTTTTACTTTTTGCTATAATAACTATCCCCCAAAAATATATAAAAAAACAATTTTTTTCCTCAATTTAGGCCGATATGTATTCTTCTACATATTTTTGGTAAAAAAAAATAGCATATATTGATTGGTTTGCGCAAAAGTTATAGCGTCTACAAAATAGGGGATAGTTTTATGGCATTTTTATTAGTAATGGCGTCTATCTGCGATTTTTATCATGACTACGCAATTATGGCTGACACATCGGACACTTTTGACGCTATTTTGGGACCATTGTCATTTATACAGCGATCAGTGCTATAAAAATGCATTGATTACTGTGTAAATGACACTGGCCAGGAAGGGGTTAAACACTAGGGGGCGATCAAGGGGATAAGTGTGTTCTAACTGTGGGGGGGATGGGCTACCACTCACATGACAGCGATCACTGCTCCCGATGGTAGGGAGCAGTGATCTCTGTCATGTCACAAGCAGAACGGGGAAATGCTTTGTTTACATAGGCATCTCCCCATTCTGCGGCTCTGTGATAAGATCCCTGGGAGACCGGCAGACATCGAGTCCGCGGGTCACACTGTACGCGGCGGGCGTGCCCGCTAGCCCCGCCAATTAAAGGGGACATACAGGTACGCCCATTTGCCCACCGCTGCCATTGTGCCGACGTATATTATATTATTATAAATTATCCAATGTGCTTATCTCCTTGGGCACGCTTAAGCCTAAACTGGTGGTTGCATGATCAGAACCTGCAAAAGGGAAAATCCTTTCTCCCGGTAACTTGGAGAGTACTGACTACAGATGCCAGTCTTTCAGGTTGGGGAGTGACCTTAGACGGGCTCACAGCTCAGGGGAAATGGTCAGGGACAGAACAGATCCTGCCCATCAACGTCCTGGAATTACGGGCAGTACGTCTGGCCCTATGGTCCTGGACAGGGTTCAGTCAGACAATGCCACTGCAGTGGCCTATATAAACCACCAAGGCGGTACCACATACCTCTGAAGGAGGTGAACCACATACTAGCCTGGGCAGAGGGACATGTGCCGATTGGCAGTCCATATCCCAGGAGTATATAACTGGAAGGCAGATTATCTCACCGCCAGCAGATCTGCCCAGGGGAATGGTCCCTACATCCAGGGGTGTTCCAGGAAATTTGCCATTGTTAGGGATGGCCAGAGGTCGACCTATTGGCATTCAGGTTCAACAACAAGCTACAGCAATTTGTGTCCCGAACAAGGGATCCCCTGGCAATCGGAGCAGATGCTCGGATAGTTCCATGGAGACAGTACTCCCTGGTTTATACTTTCCCTTCGATCCCTCTCATTCCACATTTGTTGTGCAGGATTCGGAAATGGGGGGTTCCAGTCATTCTGGTGGCACCAGAAGGCCCTGGTTCTCGGAGATTGTGAGACTGACAATAGACGGGCCATTGACACTTCCACGTCGCCCTGCAGAGGCGGCTCTCTAATTAGGCAAATAAGGCGGCCGCCTAAGGCCTGGCAATCCCGGGGGTCTCGCGGCCGCCTAATATGCCTAACGCGTGTGTGGGAGATGCTGGGAATGTCCCCCGGTGGGTGTCCCCGTCTTGCGTCCGGGACCACAACTCGTTTTCCCCACCCAGGGGCGGACTGTCACTCACCACTGCCCGAGGTCAGAGGGTCAGTGGGTGGAACCATGTAATCCTCTCCCCCAGCTCTTCCCTCCTGCCATGCACCGCGGATCTCTGACTCCGGCTATGTGCAGAGCTTGGATAATGCCTGCAGTAGCTGAGCAGCTCCCACGGCACCTATGCAGGGTCGACGATCTGAAATGGAGGAGGACCTGTCAGAGCTGAAGCCCGGCGATCATCCAGGAGCCAGTCTGCAACTAACAGCCTCAAAGGTACAGTCCTGCCCGTGCCCGACACTGACACATCCCGACCCGTGACGTCACCTCCTGACTGAGGGCATCCCGAGAATTACCGCTGCCTTCTGCCCCTGTCACCAAACACACACTGCCCTGAGTGATGATATGCATGCAATCCGGCATATGATGCCACCTACTGACCCATTGCTATCATCATTATCCTCCTCATCCCCCTGTTCCTGGCATCCTACCTCCTGTAATACATCCCACTGTCAGCTTCCTACCAACTTACCCCTGTCATCATCTCCATCCTCATCCTAATCCCCCTGTTCCTGGCATCCCACCACCCTACCATCATCTCTGCTGTACCCCATTGCCAGCTGACTACCACCTCACCCCCTTTCATCATCATCCCCTGTCATTATCATCGCCATGTACCCCACCTCTAGCATCCACCACCCTACCCCTGTTGTACCCCACTGTCAGCTACCTACCACCCCACGTCATCATCATCCCCTCCTGTACCCCACTTTCAGCTGCCTACCACCCCATGTCATCATCATCCCTCCCTGTACCCCACTGTCAGCTGCCTACTACCCCACGTCATCATCATCCCCCCCCTGTACCCCACTGTCAGCTGCCCAGTACCCCACGTCATCATCATCCCCCCTGTACCGCACTGTCAGCTGCCTACCACCCCATGTCATCATCATCCCCCCTGTACCGCACTGTCAGCTGCCTATCACCCCACCTCATCATCCCCCCTGTACCCCACTGTCAGCTGCCTACCACCCCACATCATCATCATCCCCCCTCCCCTGTACCCCACTGCCGACATCCCGCTCGTCAACATCCCCATCATCCCTCTGTATCCCACCTCTGGCATCCTACCACCCGACCCCCTGTCATCATCTTAATCCCTCCTGGTACTCCACTGCCAGCTTCCTACCACCCCACCCCCTGCCGTCATCATCCCCCCCGTACCCCAACCCTGACATCCTACCACCCTGCCTCCTGTCATCATCATCCCTATGTACCCACCTCTAGCATCCACCACCCTCCCCCTTTATCATCATCATTCTCTTCATCCCCTGTACCCTACTGTGAGCTGCCTACCACCCCACCTCATCCCCCCTGTACCCCACTGCTGACATCCTACCACCGTGCCTTTTGTCATCAACATCCCCATTATCCCTGTACCCCATCTCTGGCATACTACCACTCTACCTCCTGTCATTATCACCATCCCTCCTGTACCCCACCTCTGGCATCCTATCACCCTACCCCCTATCATTATAGGGGAGATATGATCTCAGCCTCTCCCCAATACTGCCATCACCCCAAACTGCATCCTGTCGTCCAACCAACTGTACCCCAACAGTTGCATCACACTATAATACTGCCCTGCCACCAAGTGAGCAAACAGTGAGTGATAATGATAAGTAGTAACCCACAGCAACCAATCCGTGAGCAGTAATAATGTGCAGTAACCTCTAGCAACCCTCCAGTGAGCGGTAATAATGTGCAGTAACCTCTAGCAACCAATGAGTAAGCGGTAATGACATGCAGTAACCTCTAGCAACCAATGAGTAGGCTGTAATGATGTGCAATAACCTCTAGCGACCCATCAGTGAGCGGTAGTAAAGGTGCAGTAACCTCTAGCAATCCATCAGTGAGCTGTAATAATGTGCAGTAGCTTCTAGCAACCAACCAGTAAGCAGTAATGATGTGCAGTGACCTCTAGAAACCAATCAGTGAGCCTGGAGCAATCAGTGAGTGTGAACTAGATCTTTATGTTTACATTATTAAAGGTTTTTTTTAGATAAGTTTATGTGCATTTGTTTTTTGGGATGTTGGGATGGGAAGCGAAATTGCTAGGGGTGGGGGCCAGGAAAATGTTTGAATTATTTTTTTACCATTATTGGCGTGAGTGGGGCCTCATGTCTATGATTTGCCTAAGGCCTCACAAAGCCTAGAGCCGCCTCTGTCGCCCTGATCTACTGTCTCAAGGTCCTATATTCCACCCCAATTTACAGTCTCTAAATTTGACCGCATGGCTATTGAAGCCAGGGTGCTGAAGGACCGTGGCATCTCAGGACCAGTAGTGTCTACCCTAGTGAATACTAGAAAAGTGGTCACTAGGAAAATTTATCATCAGGTCTGGAAAACTTATATTGCATGGTGTGAAGCCAGAAAATGGCATCCTCGGAAATACGTGATTGGGAGAATTCTCTCTCTTTTCTACAGTCAGCTGTGGAAATCAAATTGGCTTTGAGTACAATCAGAGGTCAAGTTTCGGCCCTATCAGTATTTTTCCAAAGGCCTTTAGCCTCCCATTCACTGATCCAAATCTTTTTTGCAGGGGGCAACTCATTTGCTTCCCCCCCATTAGGTGTCCTTGGAACTTGAACTTGGTGCTGTTTGTTACAGAAACAACCATTTGAACCTATCAAGGAAATTCCATTAGACTTGCTGTCACGCAAGCTAGCCTTCAGCATCACCTCGGCTAGAAGGGTGTCAGAGTTGGCGGCCCTTTCGTGCAGGGAACCATACTTGATCCTTCACCACGGCAGGGTCGTGTTACAACCTGTTCCATCCTTTTTGCCAAAGGTGATGTTGGCCTTTCATTTAAATCAGGACTTTATTTTGCCTTCTTTTCTTCTCAGCCTCGCTTTGGCGGAAGAGAGACGACTGCATTCATTGGATGTTGTCTGGGCAGTCAAGGTTTATCTGTCTAGATCTGCGGAGATCCGAGGATCGGACTCCGTTTTTGTTTTACCAAAAGGACCCAAGAAGGGGCAGGCAGCTTCCAAAGCATCCATTGTCAATTGATCATTCAGGCCCTATGGTCTGAAACTTAAAGCTCCTCCCTTTTAGGGTGAGAGCTCATTCTACCAGGGGTGTAGGAACCTCCTGGGCTTTTCGCCATCAGGTATCTGTGGCTCAGATTTGTAAGGCTGCTTCCTGGTCTTCAGTGCATACGTTCACAAAATTTTATCAAGTGGATGTTTGAGCAGCCGAGGATTCGGCTTTCGTGTACTGTGGGCTGCTGTATAAGTTCTGATGGCTATCGTTTGGCAGGGTGTTTCCCTCCCCTCAAGGCTATTGCTCTGGGACGTCCCAGCAGGTAATGAATATTAGCCTGACTCTGTCCCATGATGTATGAAAAAGAAAATAGGATTTTTTCGTCATACTTACCTGGAAAATCCTTTTCTTGAGTACATCATGGGACACAGAGTGATCCCTCCCCTCTTTTTTGAGGATTCAGTGCTTGCTACAAAACTGAAGTTCTTCCTGTGTGGGAGGGGTTATATAGGGGGATCACTTTCTGTCTAAAGACCTTTGGTCTACCAGTGTCCATTCACCTGGAGATGGAGTATAACCCAGCAGGTAATGAATATTAGCCTGACTCTGTGTCCCATGATGTATGAAAAAGAAAAGGATTTTACAGGTAAGTATGATGGAAAAAATCATATTTCTTTATTGTACATCACGGGACACAAAGCAAACATAATAATGACTATATGGGTTATATGCCACCTACTGGTGGATGGACACTGGCAGATAGTCAAACAGGAAGTCCACCCCAATATAACCCCTCCTACAAAGGAAGGACCTCAGTTTTTTCGCCAGTGTCTGTAAGGTAGAATGGTCACTGATGTGATACATGTGCTCTTGGAGCATACTTGGAGGTCTGGACGGTTCTATTTAGAATCATGATATTCGTTCAAAAAAGCTGTCAGCCAAAATGGATGGTACCCGAGCCTCATTGAAAGGAGAGAATATTCCTCAAGGTTTTGCCTGTAATGTGGCCTTACGGCGCTGGACCCTGCTTAATGGAACCAGGGTGCTATACAGGTCCAAGAATTTATAGGAACCGGAGGCTTTTTGCCAAGAGGAATGGGCAGCTTTACCATCTGAGAAGATAAAGAGCCTCATCCACAAATACCACAAAAGACTTCAAGCTGTCATTGATGTTAAAGGGGGCAATACACGGTATTAGGAACTGGGGTATGTCAACTTTTGATCAGGGTCATTTGTGTAGTTTCTGTTGTGATTATGATTTAGAAAGAGTAAACACAGTTGACTGATAATAAATGGCTTCAGCCAAACCCTAACCATGAGTGAAAGAAAAGTTTTTGTTCTCATTCATGTTCTCTGAAAAATGGCCAAGAAATCATAAATTCTGCCAGGGTATGTAAACTTATGAGCACAACTGTAGGTAACTGAATTTGACTTAGCAGCCGCCTGCAGTCCCTGTACAGCAGGGCTGGAGTATAAGAGGGAGAAGCAGTACAAGCCAATCGGCACATGTACTAAGACATCCCGTGTTAATAGGAGGAGTACGCAAAGTGACAGATACGCTTGCCACTGTGCTGTTTCTTCTTTCCCTGTCCAGTCACAAACCGGGGAGGGTCCAGGATGATGGGACTTGGGGACTAAATTATAATCCAAGATGTAGTGAGGACGAGTCTTCTGTCTAAATATATTTGTGGTAAAAATGTCTTCCTTTTTTTTTTTTTTTTTTTTTTTTTTAAATGACACTGTCAGGTCTTGAGCAGATTTGTGTAAGAGAAAGTCACCTGTCTGACAGCCTGTGTCATCTACCTTTTCTCCATTCTAATGTTGCAGCCTCTGTAAGACTTTTTGGCATTTGACACTCCTGCATACTGTGGTTCCTTCATCCAACCCCAAGACACTACATTAGACAACACACTCCTGTGCTAAAGTGAGCTGATTATATAGTGTCGCAAGTGCCTGGTCAAACCGTGGATAATTATACAGACGCCTTGCTGCCCTCTAGGGCTGGGGTTGTCCTAACCGTATTGTGAGGATAGAAAAAAGGGCGCGCTAGCCTAGTGCGTTATCCAACATATTTTTTAAAAGATATATGAAAAAACCATAAAGATGTCTACTCACAAACATAAGTTAAAATAAAATCATAAAATCACGCTCATCACACCACAAAAGTGGCAATCTCTATCAGTTGCTCAAATCACCGAACCCGGGGATGGGGGGGGGGGGGGGGGTCTTGGATAAGACCCCTCAGGTTGATGCATCTCGAAGGACTGGCCTTCTTCAGGATTTTTTCTTTTTCTATCCTCCAAGACACTACATGACTTGGTAGCAATGTAGGGTTGTGGGGGTCAGTAAGCAGTAGCGGTGCACTGACATTTAGGCTGCCTGTTTTTTCAATCGGCCGAAAGAAAAAAAAAAGCCCATACCAAAAGGGGGCATGGTCCTCCCCTGGTGCCGCCCATTGCGGGAGTGTCATCAATGCTGCCCAGTCCTCCACTCCCTCCTCCTCCCCTCCCTCCTCTCCTCGCCGTGATCTCCGTGTGTCTTGGAGCTGAATAGCCCTGGCCATAGTAACAATGTCCTACTGTGACAGACGGTACACTGATCCAATGCCGGGATCAGTGTGACATGATTACAGGAGGCAGGACATTGTTACTGCGGCTCGGGCAATTTATATCCAGCTCCGTGACACACAGATCGGCGCTGATCTGGGCACAAGTAGGCTCCATATGATTGGCACTGGTAGGCTCCATATGATTGGCACTGGTAGGCTGCATATGATTGGCACTGGTTAGGCTGCTGGGCACAGGTAGGCTGCATATGACGGGCACTGGTGAGGCTGCTGGGCACAGGTAGCCTGCATATGATGGGTACTGATGAGGCTGCTGGGCACTGGTAGGCTGCATATGATGGGTACTGGTGGGGCTGTTGGGCACTGGTAGGCTGCATATGATGGGCACAGGTAGGCTGCATATGATGGGCACTGGTTAGGCTGCTGGGCACAGGCTGCATATGATGGGTACAGGTAGGCTGCATATGACGGGCACTGGTGAGGCTGCTGGGCACAGGTAGCCTGCATATGATGGGTACTGATGAGGCTGCTGGCCACTGGTAGGCTGCATATGATGGGCACTGGTGGGGCTGCTGAGCACTGGTAGGCTGCATATGATGGGCACAGGTAGGCTGCATATGATGGGCATTGGTTAGGCTGCTGGGCACAGGCTGCATATGATGGGCACAGGTAGGCTACATATGATGGGCACTGGTGAGGCTGCAGGGCACAGGTAGGCTGCATCTGACGGGCACTGGTAAGGCTGCATTGATCTCTTGTACCATGTCTGCAGTCTCTGACCAGCTCCTATATCATGTCTGCTAGAGGTGCACCGAATGAAAATTTTGCTAACACTATTGGCAATGTGTTTAAGTAAGAGATTGCAGACATGATACAAGAGATGGTCAGAGACTGAGGACATGATACAAGAGATGGTCAGAGACTGAGGACAAGATACAAGAGATGGTCAGAGACTGAGGACATGATACAAGAGATGGTCAGAGACTGAGGACATGATACAAGAGATGGTTAGAGACTGCAGACTGCATTTATCTTGACCTTTCTTGCACTAAAGGTGCCAATAATGGCCAACAATAAATTCGTATTCATTTAAATTGATGATATTAATTAAAAAGTTGAATACAGTCATGTATAAAAATATAAATATTTAAAAAAAACTGTAAGTTTTGTTTTTTTGGCCTAGTGCATCCTTCATTTTTGGTTTCGGCACCAAAATTTCCATTCGGTGCACCCTTAGTAAGCAGGGGGCATTCTATGGTGCAGGGCGGTTGACAGGCAACTGGGAGGTGATGCATCATCTACTCATTGCCTGTTTTAACCCTGAAAGGCCCGTACCAGTGTGCACTTGTGCAAAGCATGTGCATTTCAACAATATCCTGGTGTCCCACAGGTCTGGGTTGTTTCCTGCAGCGGAGTGTTGGAATTCTCGTTCTGGTACTTGGTCCTTCCACACTCCTCTGCATTCATTGGCTCCCTATTCACTTACATCACCACTGCCAGCAGCCAACATGGAGGAGTATGTCTCTTCTGTAGACTCTCTCGCTATTAAGCGGTATGACAATTAAGCTAGCACGTGGGGTTGCTGGGGGGGGGGGGGGGGGCACGATCCTTACAGGGGGCTGGGCAGGAGGTGTCGCCGGGCTGCCCACAAAAAAAATTCCAAGGTGGCCCCTGATTAGTCAGCGACTGCCTGTCTTTTTTTATGTGTGTTGCATGGCGCTGCAGTGCCTGTGGTATATGTACTGAAGTACTGCTTCTTGCCAACTCTCAGCGACAGGACTTGTGTTGTAGGGTCCCTAGAGACCGTTTAGAAATAGGTCAGTGCGTTTCGTGGCATAACCCGCTTCCTCAGGACCTCCGATCACCACATGGTAAGATCATCCCTTGGTATGTATATCAAGTTTGACAAATATGATCAGGTTCGCCTTTGAGTGTGGAAAGAAATGAACAAATCCAAAGCTGTCCTACTGGCCCCTGAGGAGAGCAAGACCACTCAAAGGGGGATCTCTTAAGGGTCTATCGCATTCTCAAGTAAAATTTTTCCCAAATACCATCTAGGGGGCTGTAAGTCCCATGACTGGAATTGTTTAAACATTTAGCCCAGCTTCACACTGAAAGCGGGATTGGAATCATGTCAGTCCCGACTTTGGGAGCGATTTCAGAGACATCTGTGCGGGTTGCTGCACAGATGTCTATACAAATTGCACCCCGAAGTCGCCAAAAATAGTACAGAAACTACTTTTGGGGATCAGTGTGGCGCCACATTGCTGGCAATAGCTGCCAATTTGGCATGCAATTTGACATGTCAAATCGTATGCCAAATTGCTGCAATATGAACCTAGGCTAAATAAGAGTATGGTATGACCATTCGAGGCCAGTATGAAATCTCCACACTTTTCTCCAAGATGGTGTCCTCCAAGAGGAACGCCATCTTGGAGGAAAGTGTGGAGATGCCATGTTACAATTTGTGATTTGTCTCATGTAAAGTCCCATGACCAATGTACACTATATTGTCAAACATATCGGGACACCGCACATGAACACGCACATGAACTTTCATGGCATCCCAGTCTTAGTCCATAGGGTTCAATACTGAGTTGACCCACCCTTTGCAGCTATAACAGCTTCAACTCTTCTGGGAAGGCTGTCCACAAGGGTTAGGAGTGTGTCTATGGGAATGTTTGACCATTCTTCCAGAAGGGCATTTGTGAGATGATGTTGGACGAGAAGGCCTGGCTCACAGTCACCGCTCTAATTCATCCCAAATGTGTTCTATCGGGTTGAGGTCAGGACTCTGTGTAGGCCAGTCAAGTTCCCCCACCCAAAACTCGCTCTTCCATGTCTTTATGGATATTGCTTTGTGCAGTGGTGTGCAGTCGTGTTGGAACAGGAAGGGGCCATCTCCAAACTTTTCCCACAAAGTTGGGAGCATGAAATTGTCTATAATGTTTTGTTATGCTGAGGCCTTAAGAGTTTCCTTCACTGGAACTAAGGGGGCAAGCCCAACCCCTGAAAAACGATCCCATAACATAATCCCCTCTCCACCAAATGATTTGGACCAGTGCACAAAGCAAGTTCCATGCAGACATGGATGAGCGAGTTTGGTCTGGAGAAATTGACTGGCCTGCAGAGAGTCCTAACCTCAACCCGATAGAACATCTTTGGGATGAAGTAGAATGGAGACTGCGAGCCAGGCCTTCTCATCCAACATCAGTGCCTAACCTCACAAATGCGCTTCTGGAAGAACGGTCAATCGTTCCCATAGACACACTCCTAAACCTTGTGGACAGCCTTCCCAGAAGAGTTGAAGCTGTTCTAGCTGCAAAGGGTGGGCCAACTCAATATTGAACTCTACGGACTAAGACTGGGATGCCATTAAAGTTAATGTGCGTGTAAAGACAGGCGTCCCAATATAGTGTATTTCCAATTTTATATGTATTTATGGATGGAGGCATGTCACTTATGGTGCTCCAGACCACTTAATTTATATGTAGTATATGGTGTTCCAGGCACAATTTTAATGTATATGTAATATATGCTGATCTTATACCGGTAAGTGATATCTCTGTCATATGCCTTGAAAATTCAATAAAAAAAATCACTGAAAATGAAAGTTGTACCTTTTTTTGAATTGTTTTTCATCTATACGAAGGTTCATGCATCAGTTCCTAAAGTGAGAAGAAAGAAAGACACATGATTCTTCCAAAATATAAAATTTCTCGTAAAAAAAAAAAAGGGACAGTTGGGAGTGATACTTTAACTGGTTAGCAACCGCCCACTGTAGATATACTGCGGCAGGGCGACTGCTCTGTGCCAGATCATGTACCTAGTATGTGATCTGACACTTCCGGGTCTGGGGCGCGCATGTGTGCCTCCGGTGACCCGCTCCCTGTGTCATTGGACACAGCAGGAGCCAATCAGCGGGTCCGGCGGACGCGATGCCCGTCCGGACCCTTCGATCGTTCGTGAGAAATGCAGAACTGCGGTCAGCCTATGTAAACAAGGCAGACCGCTGTTCTGTGAGAGGAGAATGTACTGATCCTATGTTCCTGCTAAGCAGGAACCAACACAGATCTTTACATTCCCCCAAGTCACAGCAACCCTCTCCCCATTGTTTAGTAATCACTCCCAGGGAACACATTTAACCCCTTTGATTGCCCCTGAAGTTAACCCCTTCCCTGCCAGTGTCATTAGTACAATAACAGTGCTTTTTTTTTTTTTTTTTTTTTGAACATTGATCACTATATTAGTGTCACTGGTCCCCAAAAAAAGTGTCATTTTAGGTGTCCGATTTGTTTGTTGCAATATCACAGTCCCGCTATAAGTCGCTAAACGCCGCCATTACTAGTAAAAAATAAATAAATAAATAAAAATCTGTAATAGTTTGTAGATGTTATAATTTTTGTGCAAAGCAATCAATATACATGTATTTTTTTTTTTTTACCAAAAATATGTAGCAGAATACATGGCCTAAATTGATGAAGAAATTTGATTTTTTTTTTTTTTACTTTTTTTTTTTTTTTTTTAGAGCCCTTGCACACTGGGGCGGTTTGCAGGCACTATTGCGCTAATAATAGCGCCTGCAAACCGCCCCGAAAGTGCCGCTGCATGTATTCCTGTGTGAAAGCCCCGAGGGCTTGCACACTGGAGCGATGCGCTGGCAGGACGGTAATAAAAGTCCTGCTAGCAGCATCTTCGGAGCGGTGAAGGAGCGGTGTGTATACCGCTCCTTTACCGCTCCTGCCCATTGAAATCAATGGGACGGCGCGGCTATACCGCCGGCAATGCGCCTCTGCAGAGGCGCTTTGCGGTGGTTTTTAACCCTTTCTCGGCCGCTAGCAGGGGGTAAAACCGCCCCGCTAGCGGCCGCATACCGACGGTAAAACGCCGCTATTAATAGCGGCGTTTTACCGCCGACGCCGCCCCCGCCCCAGTGTGCAAGGGCTCTTAGGGAAATGTTTTATAGCTAAAAGTAAAAAATATTGTGTTTTTTTTATTTTTATGTTTTTAAATTTTATTTTTATATTTTTTCTTTTTTTTTAAATCATCACTCTTTTTTTGTATAAAGCACAAAAAATAAAAACCGCAGAGATGATCAAATACCACCAAAAGAAAGCTCTATTTGTGGGGAAAAAAGGAAATACAGTTTATTTGGGTACAGCGCCGCACGCCCACGCAATTGTCAGTTAAAGTAACGCAGTACCGTATCGCAAAAAATGGCCTGGTCATGAAAGGGGGTGGTAAATCTTCTGGAGCTGAAGTGGTTAAAGTATAAAAAACTCTATAAAATAGCCATTGATGAGCAAGACAATGAAATGTGACGTTAGTGGTAGACGTTTGGATTTCTCATGCTGGTCACAGTCAGTACGCCTCTTCTGTACATTGCACGCCTCCTTCCTGGCTCTGACTGTCATCTGACCCTAGAGAGCCAATACAGATTTGTAGGAGGTAGGGCAGCCTTGTGTTGCAGGAAGGGATCAGACTTGGTGAGTGTGCAGGGTGTGTTCTTCTATATACTTCTATTATGGTAGCATCAGCCTACATTTTTCTTTTACCATTAAGTACATGGTGTTTTATCATATGGCGCACATATAGTCTTATTTAGTGACTCTTTGATAAAGTGGCTTTTCATAGGTTAAATGATTTTTGTTCTAGTGACAGTAAAGTGACAGTTGCTAGGAGAGGGCTTGTACTGCCAGTAAATTGTGCCTGGGGAAAAATCCTTTTGACCTTTTTTTAAAAGCAACAAATTGTGTGAAGAATGTTGTCAGCGCTGATGGGATCAACGTTTGTGAAAAGTGCCGCTGCCGCATGTATTGTTCAGCTTTAAAAAACTTTGCGACACATCGCTCACATGAAATGCGGAGAACAATGGCTGTGTATGTACTGTCATTTCGATTTATTCAGTTACAAATCTGACATTGATTTGCAGTGCTTTGCTTACAGTGATATTAACCACTTGCCTACTGGGCACTTTTACCCCCTTCCTGCCCAGGCCAATTTTCAGCTTTCAGCGCTGCCACACTTTAAATGACAATTGAGCCGTCATGCGACCCTGTACCCATATGACATTTTTAGCATTTTTTTTCACACAAAGAGCTTTCTTTTGGTGGTATTTAATCACCACTGGGTTTTTTTTTATTTTTTGCTAAACAAACAAAAGACCTAAAATTAACCACTTCAATACCGGGCACTTATACACCTTCCTGCCCAGACCAATTTTCAGCGCTGTCGCACTTTGAATGACAATTGCGCGGTCATACAACACTGTACCCAAACTAAATTTTTATCATTTTTGTTCCCACAAATAGAGTTTTCTTTTGGTGGTATTTGATCACCTCTGGGATTTTTATTTTCTGCTAAACAAATAAAAAAAAGACTGAAAAATTTGAAAAAAAAAATATTTGTTTTTTTTGTTTCTGTTACAAAACTTCGTAAATAAGTACGTTTTCTCCTTCACTGATGAGCACTGATGGGCACTAATATGCGGCACTGATAGGTGGCAGTGATATGCAGCACTGATGGGTACACATAGGTGGCACTGGGTACTGATAGGCGGCATGGATGGCCACTGATAGGTGGCATGGATGGGCACTGATAGGTGGCACTGATGTACAGTAATTGATGGTACGGATGGATGCCAATCAGTGCCAAACAATAATGCCTAAAATCTGGGTCATCTCTAAGGTCAAAAACACAAAAAGATGAAGAGTGGCGCTACCCCCCTACAGTGGGGCTTGAGGTAAGTGACCACCCCCCCTTTAATATAATAAAAAGATCCTAAATCACAGTAGTTGAAAGTGGATTACCAATATTCAATAATAGTAGTCACACAAAAACATCAATTGCTTAATGTGATAGTAATTCCTAATGTGATAAAAATAACCTAAAAGTGTTGAACATAATATAGCATTACCTTAACAAAAAGTGACATGTAAATTATTACAAGTGACACCCCGTGAACAGTGAAAAAAAACGGTATTGTGATACCAGAAACATAGACCAATTAGTCATAAAAATAGGAAAAAATACAAGATACACAGATCATGTGCAAAATATACGATGGAAAAATATAGAATAAACCATGTGAAAATAAAAATATATAATAAAAAGTAAGTCCACATTTGTTTAGAATGATGAAAAACAAATATATTGAATGGTGAAGAAAAAAGTTCAAAAAGTGCAAGTGTCTTCAATCTGCAAATGCTGTTGCACCGTGTACACCACACCTCAATGCCGTGATTCCACTCCCCTGTGAATTGCTCACTCACCAGCTGATAAGGCCTCACACTCTCGTGTTTGGCTGGCAAAACACCTCAACCCACTATCATGGGGTTTATCATGCGGCCACCGATATCCACTGTTAAGTGTGCCGAACACTTTTCCTTGAGAAAATGACTCCACATATAAGGGAAGAAATGCTCCAAATAGCGTGATACCGTTTTTTAAAACATTTAATCAAAAACTAAAACCCACACATATGCACTCACATGGTAACTAAAATCAACTCTGCACTTCACAGCAAATGGAACTGTATCACAGCAAAGTATAACATAGCATGCAGTAACACTAGCAGGGACGGCCACAGCGGACCCAGGGAGTGTGGACGCCGGCGATCGTCTCACCCGTTCACCGCTCACATTCTCAGCTGGTCCCCGCTCCGTCTCCCGTCAAATCTCCCTCTATCAGACTTCTACGATTGCCGCGTAGCCACGCCCCGACATGTTTCGTTATAAGGTCCCCATGATTAAGTCCGTATGACGAAACATGTCGGGGCGTGGCTACGCGGCAATCGTAGAAGTCTGATAGAGGGAGATTTAACGGGAGACGGAGCGGGGACCAGCTGAGAACGTGAGCGGTGAACGGGTGAGACGATCGCCGGCGTCCACACTCCCTGGGTCCGCTGTGGCCGTCCCTGCTAGTGTTACTGCGTGCTATGTTATACTTTGCTGTGATACAGTTCCATTTGCTGTGAAGTGCAGAGTTGATTTTAGTTACCATGTGAGTGCATATGTGTGGGTTTTAGGTTTTGATTAAATGTTTTAAAAAACGGTATCACGCTATTTGGAGCATTTCTTCCCTTATATGTGGAGTCATTTTCTCAAGGAAAAGTGTTCGGCAAACTTAACAGTGGATATCGGTGGCCGCATGATAAACCCCATGATAGTGGGTTGAGGTGTTTTGCCGGCCAAACACGAGAGTGTGAGGCCTTATCAGCTGGTGAGTGAGCAATTCACAGGGGAGTGGAATCACGGCATTGAGGTGTGGTGTACACGGTGCAACAGCATTTGCGCTTTTTGAACTTTTTTTTTCACCATTCAATATATTTGTTTTTCATCATTCTAAACAGATGTGGACTTACTTTTTATTATATATTTTTATTTTCACATGGTTTATTCTATATTTTTCCATCGTATATTTTGCACATGATCTGTGTATCTTGTATTTTTTCCTATTTTTATGACTAATTGGTCTATGTTTCTGGTATCACAATACCGTTTTTTTTCACTGTTCACGGGGTGTCACTTGTAATAATTTACATGTCACTTTTTGTTAAGGTAATGCTATATTATGTTCAACACTTTTAGGTTATTTTTATCACATTAGGAATTACTATCACATTAAGCAATTGATGTTTTTGTGTGACTACTATTATTGAATATTGGTAATCCACTTTCAACTACTGTGATTTAGGATCTTTTTATTATAATAGAGGGGGTGTGGTCACTTACCTCAAGCCCCACTGTAGGGGGGTAGCGCCACTCTTCATCTTTTTGTGTTTTTGACCTTAGAGATGACCCAGATTTTATCATTTAATTTTTAAAGTGGCAGCTAGCACTAGGACGTTTGTAGTATACAGAGCGCAGTGGTAGTAGGACGAGATTTGGTGGCCTTTCTCTTGTTCACTCACAGTTTTAAACAATAATGCCTGCCAATCAGTAATACCTATTGTGGGCACTGATTGACATCCATTGTGTGGGCAATGATTGGCATCCCAGGTGGTCTAGGGTGGCATACCTGGTGGTGACATCCCTGGTGGTCCTAGTGGCGTTCCTGGTGGTCCATTGTGGGCATCCTTGGGGGGCGGAGGAGGCTGCGCTGATAATCAGCAAAGACCCCCCCCGTGAGAGGAGCAGCCAAGGAGCATTCCTCATCGCGAGTGAGCAAAAGCCGATCAGCGTCTCTTCCTGTTTACACTGTGATCATCCGTGATTGGACATGGCTGATCACATGGTAAAGAGTCTCTGTCAGAGACTCTTTACCTAGATCGGTGTTGTGGTGTGTCAGACTGATACACCACACCACCGATCACCACAATGCACACCCCCACGGGCGCGCGGCGGCTGTTATCCTGCTGGACGTCATATGACGTCCGGTCAGGATATTAAAACCACTTTGCCGCCGTCATTTTGCTATAGGGCGGGCGGCAAGTGGTTAAAAAATAAAACCTGTTTTCAGAGTTATACAATTTTGGAAAAAGGTAATTTTTCTCCTTCACTGATGGGCACTGATAGGTGACACTGATGGGCACTGATAGGTGACACTGATGGGCACTGATGAGGCGGCATTGGTGGGCACTGATCAGGAGCCTCTGATAGGTGGCAGTGAGGTGGCATTAATGGGCAATAATAAACAGGGCCAAGGATAAATCCAAGGAAAAAAACAAGCTTACTTACCGACCAGTTCGCAGACAACCAAAGTCCTTGGCCCTGTTTATATCTTATGTCGCCCTCCAATGCTGCTTACTGCGATGGCCAGTTATACAGGGGGGGAAGTGGCACTTTTTTTTGTGACACTGATGGGCACTGGTAGGCGACACTGATAGGTGGCACTGATGAGCACTGATAGGTGGCACTGGTGGGCCCTGCTTAGCAGTATGGATATGCATGGTAGGTGGCACTGGTGGGCACTAGTTAGTAGCAGTGGCTCTGTGTATGGGACCGATGTGCCGTTTTATAGAAGCCAGTAATCAGCTTATTTATTTCTCCTCGCGCTGTCAGCGTGAGGGGGAAAAAAAAGCCGATTTCCAGCTTCTGTTTACATCATGTGATCAGCTGTCATTGGCTGACAGCTGATCACATGGTAAAGGGCCAGGTTCAGCCCCTTACTCCGATCTGTGATCAGCCGACTCTCATGGACTCACTGATCAGAGCGCCCAGCCCTGCAGGGGGCATGCAGGCAGTGGTTGCATGGGAGGATGTACATGGACGCCCTCCCGGCAATTTAGGCCCACGCTGAAGCCGTCTTTCGGCTATAGAGCGGGCGTGAAGAGGTTAAAGCAGTATTAAACCTAAAAGCAAACATTTATTATATTGCTGCTTACCAATTCTTAGATGTAATGGCTGCATTAGTTTTCTTTATTTTGGCTTTCTGTCCTTTATTTTCATCTGCAGATTCAGCCAGTAAATCTGTTTTTTTTTACATTGCTTACAATGATCAGCTTTTATTCATGTAAAAACCTTTATCCCAAAAGAAAAAGCTGTTTGCTGTGACTGATTATAAGTGTTAGCTGGAGTTCAGCTTCAGTTTGTTAGTGTATTTAAATCTGCTAGTACATCTAACATTCATCCCCTCAGTCTGACAATGCCGCCGCTGTCTAGTGTGCCTCCGCGCTCAATTATCCAGAGTGGGAGCACTCTAATACAGGAGGGGTGTTACTGGCCAGATCAGCAGGTGAAAACAGAGGGAGAAAAGCCTAAAAAAAAAAAAAAAAATGTAGTCACCACAGCTAGGGATTGGTAAGCTGCAATGTGCAATATTACATTTTTGGGTTTGAAGTGATTGTAAAGATTCTTTATAAAACAAAAAGTGTCATACTTACCTGTTCTGTGTAATGATATGGCACAGAGCAGCCCTGATCCTCCTCTTCTAGGTCCCCTGGTCAGGTGAGGGTTCCTCCTCTTCTCCATGTACCACTATTGGAAAATCCTGAGCTGTGCTGTGTGTGTCCATTGACACACACAGTGCGGCTCGGCCCAACCTCCCGATCCCTCATGACTGATTTGATTGACAGCAGCAGGAGCCAATGGCTTTTGTTGCTTTTGCGAAGTCCAGTGAGGAGGGAGAGAGAGAGCAACGCTGGATAAAGATCAGGATCAGGTAAATATTTAGGGGGGCTAGGGAAGATGCTGTGCATAAAAGGGTTTTGCCTTAATGCACTGAATGAATTAAGGTAAAAAATCAGTACCCTTTACAACCCCTTTAATACCACTTTAATAGCTACATTTTTAAGCACGTTTAGCAACTGATTGAATAAGGAGGTTCTGCATCTTTTAATCTATGTTCCAGTTTAAAGGAGTTTTAAACCCTCACAGTTTTGCATACAATGCATTAAGGTGAAGACCTTTTGTGCTGCAGCCCCCCAGAGCCCCTCCCCCCTTCCTTACTTGAGCCCGATCGTTCCAGCTGCTGTCTCAGCTCCTCATTGGATAGATTAATCCAGCCATTGGCTCCTGCTGCTGTCAATCAAATCCAGTGACACAGGAGCCAGGGGGGCGGGGCCGAGTCCTGCTGTCTGTGTCAATGGACGCAGCAACAGGACTCAGGAGCGCGCCCACACGAGTGCCCCCCATGGAAAGCGGCTCTCCGCGGGGGGGCACTCAAGAGGAGGAGGAGCCAGGAGAGCACGGGGGGAGGGGGGGACCCAGAAAAGGAGGATCGAGAGCGCCCCAGAAAAGGAGGATCGAGGGCGCTCTGTGCAAAACCCTTGCACAGAGGTGGTAAGTATGTTATTTAAAAAAACAAAAAACAAAGAGAAAAACGAAGCTTTACATTTACCTTAACCACTTAAGCCCCAGGCCATTTGGCTGGCCAAAGACCAGAGCACTTTCTGCGATTCGGCACTGGGTCGCTTTAACTGACAATTGCGTGGTCGTGCGACGTGGCTCCCAAACAAAATTGAAGTCCTTTTTTCCCCACAAATAGAGCTTTCTTTTGGTGGCATTTGATCACCTCTGCAGTTTTTATTTTTTGCGCTATAAACAAAGAAATCGTGACAATTTTGAAAAAAACGCATTATTTTTTACTTTTTGCTATAATAAATATCCCCAAAAAATATATAAAAAAACATTTATTTTCCTCAGTTTAAGCCGATATGTATTCTTCTACATATTTTTGGTAAAAAAAAAACGTAATAAGCGTTTATTGATTGGTTTGCGCAAAAGTCATAGCGTCTACAAAATAGGGGATAGTTTTATGAATGTTTATTGATCCTTTTTTTTTTTTTTTTTTTTACTAGTAATGTCGGCGATCAGTGTTTTTTTTATCATGACTGCAACATTATGGCGGACACATCGGACACTTTTGGCGCGATTTTGGGACCATTCACATTTATACAGCGATCAGTGCAATTAAAAATGCATTGATTACTGTGTAAATGTGACTGGCAGTGAAGGGGTTAACCACTAGGTGGCGCTGTAGGGGTTAAGTGTGTCCTAGGGAGTGATTCTAACTGTGGGGGGGAGGGGCTATATGTGACACTACACTGATCACAGCTCCTGATTACAGGGAGCTGTGATCATGAATGAATGAATGAGTGACTTGTATAGCGCTACCTATGCGAACTGAATCGCCTCAGGGCGCTTTTTGCTGTCGGTGTCCTGTCTTTAGGCAGAACGGGGAGATGCTTGTTTACATTAGCATCTCCGCGTTCTTCCTCACCGTGAGATGATCGCGGGTATCCCCGCGGACATCGAGTCCGCGGGTCCAGGGATCACGGTCACGGAGCTCCCGGCAGGCGCACGCGCAAGCCGCCTCTTAAAGGGCCACATACAGGTACGTTAATCTGCCTGTACGTGCTCTTCTGCCGCAGTACATCTGCATGAGAAAGTCAGGAAGCGGTTAAAGTGACTTTAAGAGTAATTTTTTTTTTTTTTTAAATAAGAAACACATCATCCTTACCTCCACTGTGCAGCTCGTTTGCACAGAGTGGCCCCGAACCTCCTCTTCTGGGGTCCCCCGGCGGCTCTCGCAGCTCCTCCCCGCATCAGATAACCCCCTCAGAGAAAAGCTCTCCTGGGGGATTACCTTGCGGGCACGCTCCTGAGTCCAGAATTTGGCGTCCATAGAGGCCGAATGCAGGACTCGGCCCCGCCCTCCGGCGCCCGCGTCATTGGATTTGATTGACAGCAGTGGGAGCCAATGGCGGCGATGCTATCAATCTATCCAATCAAGAGCCGGGACCCCGTGGAGAGAGAGACAGCGCGTCCCCGCCAAATGAATGAAGGGGTTCAGGTAAGTAAAACGGGGGGGGGGGCCATGACTGCCAGGTGTTTTTTCACCTTAATGTTTTTTTTCACCTTAATAGGATGCATTAAGGTGAAAAAACGCGAACCTTTACAACCCCTTTAAGTTGGTACCATGACCACAGCCCCCAGTGGTGGTTTCAGGAAGGCTCATTTATCTTGCAGCATCCTATGGAGTCACCTTGCATGATCGGACTAGAGTTGAATCCCCCTACACTTTGTGCTTCAATAGAAACACACAGCCCCATAACCCAGGGTAGCAAGGCACTCCCCTTCTCCTCCCTCCTACCCCCTCTCTTTTGATAGCTAACAGACTGGCTGGAGAACTCGCAGGCAGATCACACTGCCCTATGCAAACCACTGCAGGTGTCAATAGAAAGTTAATGACACCCCCAGAAGGTTCGCATAGCGCAGTGCGAACTGTGAATTCGGACACAAATCCGATTACCCATGCGATCCGATTCTGATGCAGACAAAAAAAAGGGTCCTGCATGATTTAGGTCTGAATACGATGCAAATTCAGCCAGACAATTTGTCTGGCTGAATTTGCATAGCACAGACATTGCATGTGATCTGCACAGCAGTGTGGTGCACAGCACAAGCGATGTCTGAAATCGCACAAGTGTGAACCGGCACTTGAAGTTGTAAATTGCAAGTGCCGGGAAAATAATTTTAACAAATAGTTTACTGGGGAATGTTAATTTTATTGTGCTCAATGTGGGAAAATAAAAACATGCAAGGTTTGATACGGCTTTCAGGCTAGGTTTCCACTATTGCGACCTGAAAGTTGCGTGATTTTGATGAGACTTGAAGCAATGCCTGTGTATTCTTGACGTCTATGGACATAAAGTCAGACCAAAGTAGTGCAGGGACTACTTTGAAGTTGCACAGATATGAACGGCACTCATCGGAAATCATGGGGTACGAATTGTCATGCGATTTTGCAGTCCCAAGTCGCATGACAAGTCGCACTAGTGGAAACGTAGCCTAAGTATTCATTCACATTTTTCCACATTTTGTAGCCTTACAACCTGCACTTAAAGAGGACCTTCATCCCCCTTCTCATAATTTGAAATGTATTTTTTAATTTCTTTCCTCTTCTACCCATTTAGGGACATTTCCTGTCATGTTTGAGATTCTCATCTAGAATAGAATGACGTCCGACTGGCCTGCAACCTCCTGGGATACTGACATCATGCATCCCAGGAGGCCTTGGGGTACCTGACAGTGCGTGTCATCAGGGGGGCGGCTGTCTCTTCCTGGCTCTTGTAGCCAGCTGGCTGCTAGAGCCAAAAAGAAACAGAAGCCCCCCCGATGATAGAAATAAAGAAGATGGCAGCCTGAAATGCTGTGTGTGGCAGCAGATTGCAGCAGGACAACGATGGATTCGCTGGACCTGTGAGTATGCATTTTGAGGATAACCCAGGAAACCAGTGGGGTTAAGACATTAAAATTTTATTATTTGAAATGGTTTTATAGCGTATCTTTACTGTCTCTTTAACAAAAGAATATACATTCCACATTAATAATTGGGCTACCAAAATGAGTGTGTGCTGTAATTTTGCCTTCAGCGTTACTCCTGTTTCTTCTTGCTGGAGGCCACCATTTTGTTGAAGTCCAGAGCAGTCACTTCCTTACAGGGGATCCCCCCCCCTTCTACTTGGTCTCAAAAACTATATGTCACTTTCTTCAATTAGAATGTGTACATTTCCAGCCTTGATTGTATATCTTGGCGAAGTTCGGCAAGCCATAGATTCATGGATTTTCTTTCCTTTCACCACAGGTGGAAGGAAAGAAAATTGCTCAAATTCTCTATCAGCGCTCATTCTGGGTTCACACTAGATGCGGTTCAAATTCCCTGCAGATTCAGCGCCGCATCTAAATCGCAACCCGTCCATGCGAACCGATTGCAGAGTGTAGCTTAAAACGGATGTAAACCCTTCTATATACCCAGTGAAGTGAACAGCCTCAGATGATACACAGAGATGAAACAAATCTCCCTACATAAGTTTTACATGTATATCTGCTGTCTTCAGCATTATATACTGTTTAGAATTTGCACCGCCCTGTTAGAATTTTCACTCCCTGGTTCACCTGTGGGCAACGCTGTATCCTGGCCTAGGCCAAAAAGGCCCAGGCCTAGGACAGCACTTTGCAGGGGGGCAGCACGGAAAGAGTCCCCGCCGGCATGCGCTGTTAGTGTAGTGCCAGTCTATTGGGCGGACTGGGCTGAGAGGCAAATTAGGCACTGCTTCCGGTATGCGGGCGGCCGGCAATCCGCAACTTCTAATTTTGACTGTCCTATCATTCTGGACCACAAACCTTCCTCACTTTGCAATATGTTTTCTGCTGCACCATTGGCATGGTTATATCTTCTTAGTCCTCTCCATAAAATTTTCAGAAATTTGTGCTTAAAGTAGAACTATAGGCAACACTTTTTTTTTTCATTTTGGAAAGAGTAAGGGAGGGTTATAGCCCCTGTCAGTTTATTTTTTACCATCCCTGTCCCATTGCAGAGATTTCCCTTCACTTCCTTCCCCATAGCCAAACAGGAAGTGAGAGGAAATCTATGCAAATTAAGGGAATCCGTTGCCCCCCCCCAGTGTCCCCACTCGAAAATTTCAGGGCGGGTCTTAAACAACAAGGGGTGTGGCCTTGACAGGAAGGGGTGGGTCATATTTAAATTAGGGGTGCACGAGTTTAGTCAGGCCTAGGGCAGCACAAAACCTAAATACACTACTGCCTGTGGATGTGGATTCTTGCCATACACTGTGAGACAGCTGATTGGAGGAAAGGCACACCCCCACCCCCCTCCACATAGGCAGAAAAAAGAAGAAATAATGCAGAGCTGTGCTGTGAATAGACCAGCTCTCTGCTAATTTATTTATAGTTGACGGAGAACTTGTCAGAAGTTATCATGCTGATAACAGAAGAAAGGAGCAGGAGAATGCCAAGGGACATAGCGCTTTGAAGAGAGATAAGAAAACACTGCAGATATTTGTGCCCAGCTCAAAATTCATGAATGGGGTTTACATCCACTTTAAGTTAATGACACCCCGCAATCAGTTTGCAAAATGCAGTGCAATTTGCAGAATTGGATCGCATGGGTGTGATCACCCATACGATCCGATTCTGACACGGACAGAAAAGGGGTCCTGCACCAGTTTATTGTAAAAGAAATTTCCGGCAACCCAAAGCTTCTACTTATAGAAATGTATTTAGGCACAATAACAGTGTAGAATCCACATGATGCTTAGCGTTATGTGTTTTTTTCCACTGCTATTGGGCCTAAATACATTTCTATAAGTAGAAGCCTTGAGTTGCCGGCGACTTTTTTTCCCATGGATTCACAGTGAGCCAGTGCACCGACTCCGCTCATCAACATCAATATAGCAGTAGAGCTTGGGTGAGTGTCTTTCCTTCACCAGTTTGGTTCAAATGCTGTGCGATTTCAGCCATACAAATCCATAGCTCAATTCGCACCCCGGAGACACCGCATGTAATTCGCACAGGAATGTGCTGCGATTCCGGTGTGAATTACATGTGGTGTCTCGCACAGCAGCAGTGTAAACCCGGGCTCACTCCTGCAGCGCTGGCAGTAATTGCATGTAGAAAAATCCAACATGCTGGTTGTATCCAAGTCGATTGATGGATGGAGTACAATCTGCCTGCCCATACATGGATTGCAATTCGGGCCAGTCCCTGCTGAACTGGCTGAATTTCAATCCATGTATGGCTGGCTTTAGAGAGGAAAGCTGACAAGCTATACAGTGCTGAAGTTCACAGGCCCAGGAAGGAGAAAGGAGAGAATCCCAGGGAGATAAGATAAGACTCTATCCTTGTTAACTTGTAACTTAAGTTAAAGCGGAGTTCCGCTTAAAAAAAAAAATTACAAGTCAGCGGCTACAAATACTGCATCTGCTGACTTTTAATAATAGGACACTTACCTGCCCCAGGGTCCAGCGATGCGGGGGAACAAAGCCCCGCTCGTCTCCCCCTCCTCTCTGCGGCACCGGCATTGTAACTGTGGGTGCCCGGCTGTGGCTTCACTGCGCATGTGCGAGCCGTACGGCGCGCCGTGAGTGGCCGGGCAATCATCTGGAACCTGTGACGTGTCCCAGATGATTGCCGAGGGGGGGGGGGGAGGGGGTAAACTTGCTTCCAGTGCCGCAGTGCGCCAGGAGGAAGTGGGAGCTGGAACCCTCTAAAAAGAGAGTTTCCGCTCCCCCCCCCCAAAAAAAATGACATGCCAAATGTGAAATGTGACATGTCAGGGGGTCACCTTCCCTTAAAGCGGTAGTTCCATTTTTGGGTGGAACTCTGCTTTAACTCTTTTGTGTCTCCCTGGCAGCAGAGTTTGTCCTGTCACTGCTCCTGCTTCTCTTTTGTCCCTCCCTAATCTGTGTTCCCTCTGCACAGTCTGTGTCATTAAGGCGGTCAGCTGATCGGCCTCTAGTGGCTCTGACTTTAGGCACAGTGCCGATAATAGAGACAGTGTTGCCAACCGCCCGTAGATTTACGGGCAGCCCGTAAAAACAACCCGTTTTTCGGGGCGCCCGTGAATGCCCGTTACGGGCACCGGTGCCCGTAAAAATGATGGCCACGAGCCGGCCACGCAACTGCGCATGCGCCGTTCCGAAGCCAGCCAGGCTCGGGAAAGCTCGTACGCGCTCGGCCGGGCGGCGCATGCGCAGTAACGTAATACCGCCGCCCGGCGCCATTTTCGAATCGATCGAGCGCGGCGGCAAGGCAAGCTGACAGCTGAGCTGAGCCAGGCCCAGGCGACTCTGTCCTGTCATGCAGTGCATGACTTGGCTGGCTGCACAGTGCACACACAGGAGGTACGGAGAGTAAAGCTGTGGGGGGGATGGGATTGGGATCTAAAGGAGGACATTACTGGGACTCACTGGAGCCGGGAGAAGTAATATGATGGTGAATAGAGCACATCAGTCTCTGTCCCTGGGCCCTGGCTGCATGGCATATGCAGGGGACAGAGACTGATGTGCTCTATTCACCATCATATTACTTCTCCAGTCCACATCAGATTCATCAGTGTGCTGTGTCCTCCTCCTGTGCCCCTTTCACCTCTCCACAGGTCAAGGCAGAGGTGAAAGGGGTACAGGAGAAGGACACAGCACACTGATGAATCTGATGTGGACTGGAGAAGTAATATGATGGTGGACAGGGGAGGAGGCTGCTGTGAGGATGTGTCCTGACCGCAGTCTTTGTCCACCTCCTGTAGTATGTCCGCAGCCTCTGTCCCCCTCCTGTAGTATGTCCGCAGCCTCTGTCCCCCTCCTGTAGTATGTCCGCAGCCTCTGTCCCCCTCCTGTAGTATGTCCGTAACCTCTGTCCCCCTCCTGTAGTATGTCCGCAGCCTCTGTCCCCCCTCCTGTAGTATGTCGGCAGCCTCTGTCCCCCTCCTGTAGTATGTCCGCAGCCTCTGTCCCCCTCCTGTAGTATGTCCGCAGCCTCTGTCCCCCTCCTGTAGTATGTCCGCAGCCTCTGTCCCCCTCCTGTAGTATGTCGGCAGCCTCTGTCCCCCTCCTGCAGTATGTCCGCAGCCTCTGTCCCCCTCCTGTAGTATGTCCGCAGCCTCTGTCCCCCTCCTGTAGTATGTCCGCAGCCTCTGTCCCCCTCCTGCAGTATGTCCGCAGCCTCTGTCCCCCTCCTGCAGTATGTCCGCAGCCTCTGTCCCCCTCCTGCAGTATGTCCGCAGCCTCTGTCCCCCTCCTGCAGTATGTCCGCAGCCTCTGTCCCCCTCCTGCAGTATGTCCGCAGCCTCTGTCCCCCTCCTGCAGTATGTCCGCAGCCTCTGTCCCCCTCCTGCAGTATGTCCGCAGCCTCTGTCCCCCTCCTGCAGTATGTCCGCAGCCTCTGTCCCCCTCCTGCAGTATGTCCGCAGTCTTTGTCCACCTCTTGTAGTATGTCCGCAACCTCTGTCCCCCTCCTGTAGTATGTCCGCAGCCTCTGTCCCCCTCCTGTAGTATGTCCACAGCCTCTGTCCACCTCCTGTAGTATGTCCGCAGCCTCTGTCCACCTCTTGTAGTATGTCCGCAGCCTCTGTCCACCTCTTGTAGTATGTCCGCAGCCTCTGTCCACCTCCTGTAGTATGTCCGCAGCCTCTGTCCACCTCCTGTAGTATGTCCGCAGCCTCTGTCCACCTCCTGTAGTATGTCCGCAGCCTCTGTCCACCTCCTGTAGTATGTCCGCAGCCTATGTCCACCTCCTGTAGTATGTCCGCAGCCTCTGTCCACCTCCTGTAGTATGTCCGCAGCCTCTGTCCACCTCTTGTAGTATGTCCGCAGCCTCTGTCCACCTCCTGTAGTATGTCCGCAGCCTCTGTCCACCTCCTGTAGTATGTCCGCAGCCTCTGTCCACCTCCTGTAGTATGTCCGCAGCCTCTGTCCACCTCCTGTAGTATGTCCGCAGCCTATGTCCACCTCCTGTAGTATGTCCGCAGCCTCTGTCCACCTCCTGTAGTATGTCCGCAGCCTCTGTCCACCTCCTGTAGTATGTCCGCAGCCTCTGTCCACCTCCTGTAGTATGTCCGCAGCCTCTGTCCTTCTCCTGTAGTATGTCCGCAGTCTCTGACCATCTCTTGTCTCTTATCATGTCTGCAGTCTTTGAGGGGATCCTAGAAAGGATTCAAGAGTGGGAGTGCTGCCAGGATGGAGGGTTACGGGAAGAGACAGACACGTGTGGACTGTGGAGAGGAGACTATAGAATAGCCACCAAGCTGGAGCCATCTGACTGAGCCCTGCTGGGTGCACCTGAGAGGAGGTCAGTGACAGTGCCGCCAGGCCAGTCTGGGGGGGGTCACTGATGTAAGGCGGGAGTGAATACAATAATGTAAGGGGGCACTGATATAAAGGTTTCCCCCCCTATATTAGTAATCCCCCCTTACCTTAGTGTATTCACACTGCGGAAGGTGGTCTCTGGTCACCATCCTGCAGACTCTGATGTAAGGGAGAACTCTCTGCTGGCCGGGTTATAGTAACCTGACCTTCATGTAAATTGAGAAATATATTTTTTTGACTTTTGTTTAACTTAAACACATTGCTAATAGCACTAGCTATGTGTTTACAGTTCAAATATTAATATTTGCAATGTTTAGCACTAAAAACAGTAATTTTAGGTACTTTTTTTGCAGTGTCAGTAAAAAATGTGGATCTGCCAGTAAATTTCATGGGTTTTTTTTTGCCAGTAAAAAATGGGCACTGTTTGTAAATTTTGACGTTCTGCCAGTAAATTTCACTTCGGGGGGTTGGCAACACTGAATAGAGATCAACTGAGCATGTGCAGAGCAGGGTGAGATGGCATATTACTGGATTTTAAACAGTAAAGGTGCTTCTTTTTAAAGTGTAGTTCCACCCAAAAATTGAACTTCCGCTTATGATTTCCCCCCCTCAAGTGCCTGATTTGGCACCTTTTAGGTGGAGGGGATACCTGTTTTTTTTTTTACAGGTACCTTTTCCCCACTTCCGGGAGACTAGGACGGCGAATTACGTCAGCAGCTTGCCCCCCCCTTCAGCCGGGCCAGTAAGAGAGCACAGCGTGCTTTGCGCATGCGCAGTAGGGACCCGGCCGTGGAGCCGAAAGGCTACACTGCCGGGTTCCCTTACCAGCAATGCCCGTGGCAGCACCCTACCAGCAGATGGAAACATCAGCTGCGGTGCCGACATCACTGGACTCCAGGACAGGTAAGTGTCCTAATGTATAACAGTATGTGTAGCTATACCTGCAAAAGGGGCCAGCCAGAAAAATGATCTAGCAGGACCTAATTTTCTGACTAAAGTTCAATTTTAAGGCCTCCCCTTCATATAGGCAGTCAGGGGTGGTAAAAACAGGTTGTTGGGCCACTATTTTACCTCCCACTTAAAACACAGCAAACAGCCTGCTGGGACTATACACATGCCACAGCCTTGATGCTTTGCATTGTGGCCACGGCAAATGTAACGCAGCCTATTGAGCTTTTGCCTTGTGGTGCGGCACCATTGACTTGAATGGGAAAGTTTGACAAGCGCACATTTGCATTGTGTTTGTTCCATTCAAAATTACTGATCGGCAAAGAAAAAAGAAAAGGCATTCAGGAGATGGCAGTATCTGTAAGCTGCTGATTAAGCTAGAGTTGCCACCTCATCCCTTTAAATCCGAACACCTTTGAATTACACAGGTTCTGAGGCTAATTAAAGTGGAGTTCCACCCACTTTTACAACTCTTCAGCATAAACTGTGCACTGTAAATTAATTGGATATTTTTACATTTTTTTTCTCAGCACCTACTGTATATCTGCTGTATTCATTTATCACTTCCTCCTCCCTGGCCGTGGCCCAGCGCATCATTTCCTGTTTGCAGTGCCTTCTGGGAAGGGGCGGCAACTTCCTCTGACACTGCCGTTGCTATGGAAACCTGACCTGAAACCTATTACACTGCTTGTGCTGCACTGAGCATGTGTGAGATCTGCAAGGATGAGATCCAGGAAGAAATACAGTCTGGCTTCAGATGCCCACACTTAAGATGGCCACGGCCTGCTGTATGTTTATAAAATAACAAACTTCTGCTATAAACTAACAAAACAGACCTTAGTTTACAGACTAACTTTACTAGAATACATTAAGCTTGTGTATTATAGGGATATTTTTATTTAAAATGTATAATTTTGGCCGGAACACCACTTTAAATGCAGATAAGGCACCAAGTGAGTTTAATTACCACCTTAATCAGCCACAGAACCTGTGTAATTAATATGTGTTCGGGTTTAAAGGGATGAGGTAGCAACCATAGATTAAGTGTCGTTCACACCGGGCCGATTTGACATGTCAAATCTTATTCCAAATCGGAGCCTATCGCCAGCACTGGCACCGTTTGAATGTGAGAGTGACGACCTTGTGGTGCCGCACTGATTCCCAAAAGTAGTTTCTGCACTACTTTTGGTGACTTCGGGGGTGATTTTAATAGACATCTGTGCATGAACCCGCACGGATGTCTGTCAAATCGCACCCCCCCCGAAGTCGGATTGAAATGCCGGTTTGAAAGTTCAGCAGAACTCGCACAATTTCAAACCCGCCCTCAGTGTGAACATGGGCTAAAGGCTGAGTTCACCTTTTTAAAAAAAATAAATAAAATAAAAAATACTAAATGCACATTATTTTGCAGGTTAAAAAAAAGTGCATTTATTATTATTTTTTTTCCTTTTATCCTGCAGACCTTGTCCACCTGGTCAGTGGATCGCGGGTGCAATGTCAGGATCCTGAAGACAAATCTCTGCCTTTACCTCTGTACAGGCAGACAGTAAGCCCCGGTTCACACAGGAGCGACTTGTCAGGCAACTTAGCCGCCTGACAAGTCACGTCCCATTCTGTACTACGGAACCGACTTATAAAAAGGTTCCTGTAGTATTTTTGGGGCGACTTCAGGCGACTTGCATTGACTTCTATACAGAAGTCGTTTTGCAAGCCTCCACTGAAGTCGTGTGCAGGTCGCCTCGGTGAGTCGACCTGCAAGTCGTGTTGCCCCTGTGTGGACCGGTGTCTTGCCGAGAAAGTTCCCTCGGGGGATAAGTTCCCCCCTGTACTGCGCAGGCGCAGCGCCTGCACAGTACGAACTACTAGCAGCCGCCGGAGATAGCCGAACGACAAAATCTCCAATCACCTGTACACGGCGCCTGCGCCCTGGGTCCAGGTTCCTTCCCCACCATCCAAGTGGACCTAGAGGGGGAATCTAAAAGAGCCGAGCGAAGCGAGGCCGTGCCCGAAGCGTGGCGAGTGAAGCGAGCCCGCGAGGGGCCCTCTTACAGGCGCCAAGTACAGCTGATTTTCCCCTATTTATCTTCGGCTATTTCCGCCGGATCCTACTGCGCAGGCGCAGCGCCTGCGCAGTAGAGGGGGGTCCTTATCCGCCGAGCAGAACTTTCTCGGCAGAACACCGGCACTTACTCAGCTGCAGGAAGTGTCAGGGAACTATGAGGGCACTGATAAGCACCTTGGTAGTTCATTAAGAACTACAGGCTGATTAGCATGGTGGAAGAGGGGACTTGTCCTTCATTCATTCACAGATCTCCCTGTGAATTCACAGATCTCTCTGCCACACAGCTGCGTAGTTTCTAAAATGTGACAGCGGGTGCGTGAAGAATAACCCCCTCCCACTGTTCACACCCATGCAATCCGATTCCTGCACCATTTGGCAGTTCGCACTGCGATAGGCGAACCGATCTGGGGGTGTGATTAACTTTCTATTGACACCTGCAGCGGTTTGCATAGGGCAGTGGGAACTTAGGGTTGCCACCTCATTCCTTTTAAACCGAACACATATGAATTACACAGGTTTGGTGGCTGATTAAATTGGTAAATAAACTCACTTGGTGCCTTATCTGCGTTAAATTAGCCTCAGAGCCTGTGTAATTCATACATGTTTGGGTTTAAAGGGATGAGGTGGCAACCCAATGTGAACTACCTGTGATTCCTATGCAATGTGGGAACCAGCACTGGAATTGTGTTGGTTACGGCATGGTGCTAGTGTGAACCAGGAATTATCTATACATTGTCGGAGCATGCTGGCATGCTAATGCATGTTACTTGTGTTGCTCAGTGGTGCAGCTGGTGGTCATTTTTTATGGAGAGCGGGCAAACTGCAAAAGCCCCCCCCCCCCCCCCCGGTTGGGTTGGTCGATGCACTTACTCCATCCGTGGTGGGCATCATGGAGGCTTCCCCTGCTTTCCTCCGCAGGCATCACGAGCACATGGCCGTGATGCCAGTTAAAGCGACGCAGTGCTGTATCGCAAAAAAATGGTCTGGTCATTAAAGAGGCAAATCCTTCCAGGTGGTTAATGTCTAGAAAAAAATGCACCTGCAGTAATTTTTGTCGAAGCAGTTTGCACGAGTTTGCAGTGGTGTGCTGTACAGCAGGTGCGCCGGCAACTCATGTGCAAGCGCCATGTGGGCCATTCATGGTGACTGCATTCTACGCCCATTGTCTTATGCATTAACATGTGTGATGGGCCCTCAATGATCTAATTAACATTCCAGCCCAATAACCAAAAGCTAAAAACAGAAAAAGTTGACATTGTATTAAAACCGGCTGTATGTCCTGGCTACAAACCACCATCACCCTTCTATTCGGATCACTTCTCCTCCTACACAATACAGAGCACTATTTATCTAGCTCAACCTGTGTGTTTGACCTTTCACCCGCCATGAGTAATCTCTTTTCAGGGCCAACAATGTTTAATGTAGATCCATAAACTTTTTCCTGAGTGCAACTTAAATAGGCGAATGAGAGAAAAGGAAAACTGCGATGACCATGTTTGGTATCAATGACGGTGCAATAAAATACCTGTGCTTGTTCCAAACAGGTTAAGCTGGAAGCAGAGGCACGATGTCTGAGCAATGGAAGTACATGCCTCAAGATGTCCTCACACAAGTGTTCTATTACCTGCCTATTACTGATAGACGGGCTGTCTCCCAGGTCTGCCAGTCCTGGGCATCGGCTGTGGCTTCAAACTCTGTCTGGCACTACACAGAAATCTGGTAGGTAATAAGGTTTTTTTATTTAAAATGTTATTTAATTTATTTATTATAGGTATTTTTATAGTGCTGACAATTTACGCAGAGCTTTACATGTATTGTATATTCACATCTTACCTCAAGGAGCTTACAATCTAAAGTTCCCACCTTCCGTGCATATATGCACCTACTAGAGTAAATGTAGACAGAAATCATATATAATTTATTATACAGTATTTGATACTTTATTATACAGTTAGGTCCATATATATTTGGACACAGGCACGATTTTAGATTTTTTTTCAGGTATTTACCAAAATATATTCAAGCTATAGTTATGTAATATACAGTGGGGACGGAAAGTATTCAGACCCCCTTAAATTTTTCACTCTTTGTTATATTGCAGCCATTTGCTAAAATCATTTAAGTTTATTTTTTTCCTCATTAATGTACACACAGCACCCCATATTGACAGAAAAACACAGAATTGTTGACATTTTTGCAGATCTATTAAAAAAGAAAAACTGGAATATCACATGGTCCTAAGTGTTCAGACCCTTTGCTGTGACACTCATATATTTAACTCAAGTGTTGTCCATTTCTTCTGATCATCCTTGAGATGGTTCTACACCTTCATTTGAGTCCAGCTGTGTTTGATTATACTGATTGGACTTGATTAGGAAAGCCACACACCTGTCTATATAAGACCTTACAGCTCCCAGTGCATGTCAGAGCTCAGAGACAGAATTGTGGCAAGGCACAGATCTGGCCAAGGTTACAAAAAGATTTCTGCTGCACTTAAGGTTCCTAAGAGCACAGTGGCCTCCATAATCCTTGAATGGAAGACGTTTGGGACGACCAGAACCCTTTCTAGAGCTGGCCGTCCGGCCAAACTGAGCTATCGAGGGAGAAGAGCCTTGGTGAGAGAGGTAAAGAACAACCCAAAGATCACTGTGGCTGAGCTCCAAAGATGCAGTCGGGAGATGGGAGAAAGTTGTGGAAAGTCAGCCATCACTGCAGCCCTCCACCAGTCGGAGCTTTATGGCAGAGTGGCCTGACGGAAGCCTCTCCTCAGTGCAAGACACATGAAAGCCTGCATGGAGTTTGCTAAAAAATCACCTGAAGGACTCCAAGATAGTGAGAAATAAGATTCTCTAGTCTGATAAGACCAAGATAGAACTTTTTGGCCTTAATTCTAAGCGGTATGTGTGGAGAAAACCAGGCACTGCTCATCACCTGTCCAATACAGTCCCAACAGTGAAGCATGGTGGTGGCAGCATCATGCTGTGGGGGTGTTTTTCAGCTGCAGGGACAGGATGACTGGTTGCAATCAAGGGAAAGATGAATGCGGCCACATCATCCCTTTAATCCAGGAAACACATTAATTACACAGGTTCTGTGGCTGATTAAGGTGGTAATTAAACTCACTCGGTGCCTTATCTGCATTAAATCAGCCTCAGAACCTGTGTAATGTGTCCTGGATTAAAGGGATGATGTGGCAACCCTAGGTCAAGTACAGGGATATCCTGGACGAAAACCTTCTCTAGAGTGCTCAGGACCTCAGACTGGGCCGAAGGTTTACCTTCCAACAAGACAATGACCCTACGTACACAGCTAAAATAACAAAGGAGTGGCTTCACAACAACTCCGTGACTGTTCTTGAATGGCCCAGCCAGAGCCCTGACTTAAACCCAATTGAGCATCTCTGGAGAGACCTAAAAATGGCTGTCCACCAACGTTTACCATCCAACCTGACAGAACTGGAGAGGATCTGCAAGGAGGAATGGCAGAGGATCCCCAAATCCAGGTGTGAAAAACTTGTTGCATCTTTCCCAAAAAGACTCATGGCTGTATTAGGTCAAAAGGGTGCTTCTACTAAATACTGAGCAAAGGGTATGAATACTTAGGACCATGTGATATTTCAGTTTTTCTTTTTTAATAAATCTGCAAAAATGTCAACAATTCTGTGTTTTTCTGTCAATACGGGGTGCTGTGCATACATTAATGAGGAAAAAAATGAACTTAAATGATTTTAGCAAATGGCTGCAATATAACAAAGAGTGAAAAATTTAAGGGGGTCTGAATACTTTCCGTCCCCACTGTATATGGGCTGAAAGTGCACACTCTCAGGTTTAATTTGAGGGTATTTACATCCAAATCGGAGAATTTTATTAGGAATTGCAGCTCTTAAGAATAGCCATCCCCTGTTTTAAGGGGCCAAAAGTAATTGGACAATTGAATCGAAAGCTCTTTCATAGCCAGGTGTGGGCTACTCCTTCGTTATTTCTCCATCAATTAAGCAGAAAAAAGTTCTGGAGTAAATTTTAAGTGAGGTATTTGCATTTGGAATCTATTGCTGTGAACCCTACATCATGTGTTCAAAGGAGCTGTCCATGCAAGTGAAACAGGCCATTGTAAGGCTTCAAAAACGAAACAAATCCATCAGAGAGATAGCAGCAACATTAGGAGCGGCCAAATCAACAGTTTGGTACATTCTGAGGAAAGAAGAACTCACTGGTGAGCTCAGCAATATAAAAAGACCTGGATGTCCATGGAAGACAACCGTGGTGGATGACCACAGGATCCTCTCTATGGTAAAGAAAAACCCATTTACAACATCCAGACAAGTGAAGGACACTCTCCAGGAGGTGGGTGTATCACTGTCAAAGTCTACAATCAAGAGAAGACTTAATGGAAGCAAATACAGAGGGTTCACCACAAGGTGCAAACTATTCATAAGCCTAAAGAATAGAAAAGCCAGATTAGACTTTGCCAAAAAACATCTAAAAAAGCCAGACCAGTTCTGGAAAAGCAATCTTTGGACGGATGAAACTAAGATTAATCTGTACCAGAATGACAGGAAGAAAAAAGTGTGAAGAAAGCTTGGAACAGTTTATGATCCAAAGCACACAATGTCATCTGTAAAACATGGTGGAGGCAGTGTGATGGGATGGGCATGCATGGCTTCAAGTGGCATTGGGAGATTGGTGTTTATTGATGATGTGACAGAAGACAGAAGCAGCTGGATGAATTCTACAGTGTTTAGAGATATACTGTCAGCCCAGATTCAGCCAAATGCAGCAAAGTTGATTGGACAGCGCTTCACAGTACAGATGGACAATGATCTAAAACACACTGCAAAAGCAACCCAGGAGCCTTTGACTCGGCCATTGCAGAATATACCACTTCTTTTCCTTCAATCACATGATCTCAACCCAATTGAGCATACATTTCACTTGCTAAAGGCAAAACTAAATGCAAAAAGACCCACAAACAAAGAACAACTGAAGACAGCTGCAGTTAGAGCCTGGCAAAGCATCAGAAAGGAGGAGACCCCGTCTTTGGTAATGTCCATGGGTTCCAGACTTCAGACAGTCATTGCCAGTAAAGGATTCTCAACAAATTATTAAAAATGAACATTTTATTTATGATTATATTAATTTGTCCAATTACATTTGAGCCCCTGAAAATGGTAGGTATGTGTATAAAAATGGTTGTAGTTCCTAAAATTTGTACTTGATATTTATGTTCAACCCCTTGATTTAAAGCTGAAAGTCTGCACTTCAAATTTATTTGGATTGTTTAGTTTTAATTTTATTCTGGTGGCATACAGGGCCAAAAGTATGAAAATTGTGCTTGTGTCCAAGTATATATGGACCTAACTTTAGAACTTTTTCAGCCATAGAAGAATGTTGATTATTTCACCTGTGATTCTGAGAACTGGAGAGCTGATATTGGCCTATGAGGCCAGAATTAGGCCACGATGGCCCATGACAGCCATAGTCTCTGCTGACACAATGTACCTTTCATGTTCATACTATAATTTACAGTACCCGTATGTAAGTACATAGGACCAAATACAATTTCAACAGGGATGCAACACAGTACTTCCCTACGCTAACAAAAAAAAAAAAGTTTGGGCTAAACTTGCACTTTAAAGGAAACGTACAATGTGCCAACCCAGGGGCATGCTGATAGGAAGAGCAAGCAGAGTGATGGGGAGATAAACTGATCACTGTGCTTCTTCTACTTTCACTGTCCATTCAGAGACTTGGGCGAATCCATGACAACCTGGCCGCAGAGGAAGTGTGTTAATATATGCTGGCTGTCATTCAACCTGGAAGACTGAGGACAGCTAGTGGTGGAACAGTAGTACTGCAGGGTACAGTCTGAAATCAAAGGGTCATTTTTTTATTTATTTAAAAAAACCAAAAAACTGTCTATGCAGGTAAGGGGTGTTTGTAGATAAAAACAAACTCTGCAGCTTTGACTAAAGTTGAATAATTCCCTTGCTATAGGTGTAGGCCATTTATGTACCTCCAGAAGCCTGAGTGGAATACTCCCAAGACTTTGCTAGGACACTTAAGCTGAGTTCTTCTTTATACATTTCCAGGCTATAAACAATTTTTTTTTTCTGCGCTTAGTTGCAAATCCTTACCATTATCTAAATTATTTTAATGAAGGCAAATAGATAAAGAAGGATTCGATGTTGAAACAAACTCAAAGAGCTGACGTGTTCCAAAACCTTAAACATCAGGATATATGATTCAGACACCCTCTGCATAGCCACCTGGTTGACATCACTATTCAAATATTGAGGCTTCAGAGCTTTTTATGTTGCCTGCCAGCTCACTGGACAATAAAAGAACGCGATCACATTGCTTAGATTTTTTTTTTCATCTTGTAAGCTGCTAGGTGCTGGGTTCACATATATCACCGCATGTGATTTGGATAGGAATCGCACCGCATTCCTATTCAAATCACGTGCAATGTCTGTGCGGTGCAATTTTAACCATCCATTTGTGAGGCTCAAATCGCACCAAATTCGCACAAAAAAGGTGCAGAACCCCTTTTTCCCGCACTGGAATCGGATCGCATTTTTCATACCATTTTGGGGTGTCCTTAACTTAACATTGATCCCCCTGCAGTTCGCATGAACGCTGTGCAATTTCAGTGCAGTGCAGGAAACGCATAGGATTCGCTGCATTTCCTGCACCATATATATGTCAACGAAGCTTAAAGGACAAGTAGGGCCAAAGCTTTTTTGGCCCTACTTCTCCAATAGATCACAGGAGTGCAGAAAGTCCACCCAGAGAGCCTGGATTGGAAGCTGGCTCAGCCTCTCCAGTGAGCTCTGGATGGGCAGAGCACAGAGCTGGTGACTGACAGTGACTCTGCTCACTGAAGACCGAGAACTGAGTAATCAGGGTTTTCCTTTTTTTTTTTTTTTTTTTTTTTTTAATTAAATTTTTTTTTAAGAACCCCATTCTTCTCTTTAAAAAAAATTCCTCCGCCAGCAATGAAATATAGCTCAATTGGTTCACAGTGCTTAACCCCCCCCCCCCCCCCCCCCACTTGTCTGAAATCTGCTTTGCAAGAAATTATGGGAAGATGATATACTCCCACCCCTGCAAAAATTAAAAGCCAGCAGCTACATGTACTGCAGCTGCTGGCTTTTAATAATAAGACACTTACCTGTCCTGGGGTCCAGCAATGTCGGCACTGCAGCTGTTTCCATCAGCTGTCGGGTGCTGCCACCGCCATTGCTGGTAAGGGAATCTGGCAGGGCAGCATTACGGCTTCACGCCGGGTCCCTACTGTGCATGCGCGAGGCTACGCTGCGCTCTCCTACTGGCCCGGCGGTGGGGGAAGGAGGAGAAGGGAGCTGAGACTCTGACGTAATTTGCTGCAGCCCGGACTCCCGGAAGTGGGGACAGGATACCAGTCGTATATGCTCCCCCCTAAAAGGTGCCCAATGTGGCATCAGAGGGGGAGAGGAGACCAATGAGCGGAAGTTCCACTATTGGGTGGAACTCTGCTTTAAACTGTAATTTCCCTCCCAAAACCTCTGTGCTTACCAACAAGTAGTAGTTCACTAAGTACTAAGTCATGTTTTCCTTGGGGATCAAATACTTATTTTACTCACTGAACTGCAACTTGATTTATAACATTTGTATCGTGTGTTTTTTTTTTTTCTGGAATTTTGGTTGATATTCTGTCTCTATCATTTAAAATACACAGATGATAACAATTATAGACCCTTCATTTCTTTGTAAGTGGGCAAATTTACAAAATCTGCAGGGTATCAAATCATTATTTTCCACACTGTATATTGCATATACATAGCTCCCAACTGTCCCTGATTTAGAGGGACTGTCCCTAAATTTGGAGCAATGTCCCTCTGTCCCTCTTTTCTCCTCATTTGTCCCCCATTTTGGTCTGATCTATATAGATGTATATAAAATGCACTTTTTATCTATCAAAAAGTGTTTTCCAGTGCTAAACCTTTCATCCGTTGCTCAGCGCTGCAGGAATGTGTGATCCATCTGCTAGGACTGTGTATGTGTAAAAGCAGCCTCAGAAAGAAACAAAGCACTACAGGCTGTGTGATCTTTATTTATTTATTTTTTTTTTAATCAAACAGGTTCTTTATTGAACTTTAGACAGTCAAATACAGTTCAGTGATAATCACTTTCCACAACAGCATTACACATACCATCAGCCATAGGGAAAAAGGAAAAAAAAAATCAGCCATAGGGAAAAAGGAAAAGAATATTTCACATAATATAGCGCAAGAACAGTACATGCACATGTAAGTCTCCAATTATACTTAGCAGAAACACAAGATCTCCATTTTCCTTTCTCACAGAATAGCAGTCTGCTTTGTTTACATAGGCAGATCGCCGTTCTGCCTCTCCACCTCTCCAGAGAACGATTGGCGGGTCCCGGTGGACATCGCGTTCAATGGACCTGCTGATTGGCTCCCACTGTGTCCAATCACAGCGGGAGCAGGTCGCCGGTGCCTCACGCGTGCCTGTACATGATTTTACGCAGGAGGGCCATCCTGCCGCAGTATATCTGCGCGCGGCGGTCCTTAAGAGATTAATGTACAAGAAACATAGCAAATAAGTGTATAAACAGCCTCCAATTTATTATCTTTTATACCGAGCACTGTGTGATCTTTATGAATGGCAGTGCTGGTCTCCAGAGCAGGGGAGGAATGTCCAACCAGGCTGCTTAGCAACCGAGGGACAGACTCGAAGGGGACCAAGTGCTATATGTACTAGGTTTCCAGTAGGACAGGGGTCTCCAATCTTTCTAAACAAAGGGCAAGTGTATTATAGATTTTAGGGGGACTGGACTTTGGCCAGTGAGAGTGGAAATTTCCCTGGCATTGGTGGGAGTAAACATCACCACATTTGGTATTAGGGGGAATATTAGTGCCCCATTGTTGGTATCATGGGGGGGGATAGTGGCCTATTTTTGGTGTCAGTGGGAGAAATGGTGCCCCATTGTTGATGTCAGTTGGCAGTGGGAGGAATAGTGCCCCAAGGCCCCGATAAACTCAAGCAAAGGGCCTCCGGGCAGCAGTTTGAAGACCACTGCTTGCTGAGTCTGTACCCCACTGGTTGCCCCGACCATGCAAGCCCTCTGACACCTCTGACATCCTGGGCTCAGACATTTCTCAATGATGAGAGTTATAAACAAACACACTTTAGATGCAAAAGTTGGATAGTGTTTACTGAAAAGCTAGGAGCATAAATCCGCAGTGGTTTAAACTTGACCCCTGGGGAAGTTTCACAGTAACAAGAAAACACAATAGTGACAATGATATAAAACAATAACACAAAAGCAATATTTGGTTGTACAGTGAAAAGATTTTCAAATAATACTCTATACGGATGGACCTATGGGAACAGGCAGGAGGAGGGCAGAGGGGTGACCGCCTTTGTGTCAAACCACTCCCTTCTACAGGCTTAGGCAAAGGGATAAGCAGTGATGTCTGCATGCAGTGTCTTTGATAGAAGAATGGGCAAATGCCTGCTCACCAGTCCCAATGACTCTTGGTAGTGGACACAACGTGGGCCTCGGCAATAGGCCTTGAGGGAGCCCTGCTCAAGGATACAGCAGTCCGGTGACGCACCACGTTTCAGCCCGGCTGGATCTGGCATGGACGTGCAAAGAGCGACCTCCAGATCGCTGCTGGTCGGACAGAGGTAGCTGGCAACAGATGCCCCTGCACCCACATGCGATGACGCTCTCTCTACAGCACAGGACATGACTCGGCCACAGCACACACCAACACAGTCACTTGCTATCAGCTTCCAGGCCAGGGTCCCAAGAGGCAGATCCCGCCCGCACACAGGCCTTTTATCACCTCTCCCAGCATCCTGTTCTTCCTCTCCAGCCGGCTGGTATTTGTAGTTTGAACCAGTCCAACTGAATGCAGATCATAACTCTATGGACTACATGTCCCAAGATGCTTTTCTTTTCTTAGAGAACTCGGTTACCCTACCTTCAGGATATGACAACACAGAGTCCAGCTGAACAATAGAAGAGAACAGCTCCACAGCAGCAGCGCTGCACAGTGTCTCCTGACAATGCAGGCAGCATTAGCCAGCTCCTGGCTACATCTAAAACCTTATACTAGATGTCAGGGGACAGTTAGGCCACAGGAACCATGCTTGGTATATTAAAACTGTTTCTACTGTAAACGCAAATGCAAGGTCTAGCCACACGCCTAACCAATAATGTATCTTGGTGTTCCACCACAGTTTGCAACATGCATGTGTAGGTACTGGCATTCTTACTGACAAAAGAAAGGTATGCCAAATATGCACCATATGCTAGTACTATGTGGTCAAGAGGGCTTGGATGGAAAGCAAAGGACCAACATGTCAGTTCAGCAACTAGCAGATCATCATACATTCATCAAGAGTAACTGTTCCTTTTAAATGTTCCTCAGATGTACTGTGTGCAGGTAACGCTATCAATATTTCAGTCACATCCTGTATTTTCTTTCTTTTGTAGCTGGATAACCGAGGATCAGCTACAGTCCCTAGATGGCTTGCAAGATTTCCTTGGTCAGATTAGACAACTGAAGATTGTGTTTGACCAATCCATAGAAGCAAATAGAAATAATGTCATCCAGATGCTTAACTGTTTGGCCAAAGAGGGCAAAAAGTTACAGAGTCTGACCATCACGTGTTGTGGGGAGAACCCTTTTTTTTACTCCGGCTTAGAAATTTTGGACAGCATTATGGAACTGTGCCGTAAGGAAAGCAAAGTAGACCTCCATCACATTGACTTAAGAAAGCTTCCATTTACTCTCAGCGATGGTTTTACAAGGCTCATTGCTACAGGAAGTCCAAATCTCCGTAGCTTGTACATCAACAATAGAACATTGGTTTGCAAAGTGACTCCTGACACACTTATAGAGGTCTTACAAAAGTGTCCCAAGCTGACTGTTCTAGGTGCCTTTTGTTCCAGTCTTTCAGAAGATGTATTCCGGGAACTTATGAAGCCAGAAAGACCACCCTTTAAACATCTGGATATCTTGTGTGAACGTCTTGATAAGTACCTCCCTGCTATTTCTGATGAGGTTTGGGAAGCACTTCATCAACACCAACCTTCTCTGTCTGTGGATATGGAGTTGGACCATACTGTCCCAGCATGGAAAATTCCACGAATCCTAAAGCCGAATATACCTATATCTACATTACAGCTCAACACTTACAATGAAATGACAAGACAACTAGCATTTGTCAGTGAACACTATGTGAAAACCCTCAGGAAGCTTGTGGTACAGACCACCTCCTCTAGTGGACTCAACTCAGCTTTGATTGACATAGCGACAAAGTGCCTTCAGCTGGAGGAAATCCACTGCTACTGTGTAGTTAGCTCTGATGTTTTTAAGGCTTTTCTAACACACTGTCCTCATTTAAAAAAATACACACTAAAAGTTGATAAGGAAAGTTATCCTTGGAAGGCAACCTATTGTCAACCACCATCTAAAAAACCATAGTTTAACACACATTTTAGAGACAAAAAAACGCCTTATGTGATAAAGGGTGCATATTCTTGCTAAATGTTAAAGTACTGTATATCAAAAACCAAAACAATTTTCTTAGCCATCAGGCTCATCCCACCCAGCTTCAAAAATCCTCATTTGCGGTGTTGTCCATGTGTCTGTTTGGACACTCTGGCCTCAGTATACTGCCGCACGTGGTGCTTCCACCAAATGAATGTACCTATAGGTGCTAACGTATGCTTATCCCCTGCTGAGCTGAGCGCATCATCCGGATGACAGGTTTTTGCCCACTCTGCTTATGCAGATTGGACACGGACACAGCCCACTCTGCTCTATGGGCAGCTGGATGTACTGCTGTCCGTTCCGGCTAGACGGAGGGGAGCGGATCCCCTTCCATTTTTTTGCCGGATTGGGCCTGGAGGTAGCCGGGTTTAAACAGTCCCAAGTCCATTGATGTCTGGCGCTCCATTGAGAAGAATGAAGGGTTCGATCATGTCCGGCTGAAATACGGACAGACGGACCCAATCCGACCTCTCATGTGCAAGAGGCCTAAGTCAACTTTTTGTCCAGGTTACATACTGTATATGAATTCATACCCTCCAGCATGACCCATCTCAAAGGGTACAATATAATCTGCTCCTGAACTACTCTCAAGTAACTCAATTTGCAAAGAGTTTATATGACTGACAGGTGATTTGAAGTATCTAGTGTATAAGTATTTGAAGTACCTAGTATCAAATACTGCATATCTATATCAAATATATCTTTATGCATTATCTTAAGTGCATTCATGATAAGTAATTGGTAACACTTATGCCGCGTACACACGACCGGACTTTACGGCATACTTTGTCCTGCGGACTTTACGACGGACTTTCCGAATGAACGGACTTGCCTACCCACGATCAACCAAAGTCTGACAGATTTGTATGTGATGACGTACGACTTGAGTCCGTCAAAAAGATTTGAAACATGTTTCATTTCTAGGTCCATCGAACTTTTGGGGAGTCCACACACGATCGAATTGTCCGACGGCCTCCGGTCCGCCGAACCAAGTATGCCGTAAAGTCCGGTCATGTGTACGCGGCAAAGGGCCTCGTATATACGCAACTTAGAAAATGCTGCTAAATCTGGCCATAGATTTTTGATCGAAAATCCTTAGGAAAAGAATGTTCTAAGAAAGTTTGTTCATTTTTCCAATCATTAGTGGGTCAAATTGACATTCCTTTTCAACCGCAGTGACAGGAGGATGGATAATTTTTCTCAAAACAAATTTCTAATAGTGTATTTGGTTTTTGGTAAAATCCATTCATTCCAAAATCACATGTGAAAAGCAAACAAAATCTTTCAAATGCAATTTAAACATTATGAGAATGTTCTTCGAATTTGTATGCAGCACTCAGAGGAAAAAAATAAATAAATGCCCAATACATGTGTTTGGCGTAAAGATTATCAGTGTTTTTTATGTGCAAAAATGCATCTAAATGTGCATAAGTGCACATGTAAATTTATTCCAATGGCCAGAATAAATTAAGATGCTGGGCAGTTGAAGGCACTTACACTGAACACGATACATGTGTACACGCATAGACTTACACACCATTATCAGCATTTTTTCTGCCAATTCCTGGCAGAAAAAAGCTAGCATATTTGAAGCGTTACCATGTGCATATCCTTAAACAGGCGTTCAGCTTTCCTATGTAAACGCATACCACTTTAGCGCTGAGTGTCATTTCTTATGTAACTTTTTTGTTTGTTTCTGTTTTGTATCATACCTCATTTTGTGTAATTTTTGATGTGCATGTCATGGTTTATTCAATAAACATATTTTTTATGATTTAAAAAAACTCACTCTGTCACGACCCCCACACGCTTACTCCTTGTGACACCTATTCACTATGTCCTGTAAGTAGGCACTGCTATGTCAAACATTTCACAGTGTCTTCTGACCTACAGAGGTGCTGAGAGGAGGAGTTTCAGGAGGCGGAGTCAGTACAGGAATCACTGAATGAAGGCTACAAGTTACCATGGGATATGTAGTCCTTAGAAATTGAAAGTAAACAGAGGAGAAGGGATAATGTGTAAAGAGACGGCCAGCAGAGAGGCAGCACTCACAACAAGAAGGAATATATTGAATTTGTCAGAAATAACTATTGTTATTACAATGCTGATATTCTGAAATAATAGTGTATGCTGTGACCACATAACTTCTTAATTTTGTGCAGTAATGTAAAAAAAAAAAAAAAAAAGCACTAATGTCAACACTGTATGGCAGCTTTTAATGATTTTTTTAGAACATGACAGTTGATCTGATCACTATATAGCAGCCTTTCGCAACCATGGTTCCATGAAACCCTGTGGCTCCTCCAAAGATTGCTGAGAGTTCCTTGAGCTGTGGCAGATTAATGTCCCACCGGATACTGCACAAATCATTCTAGAGCCTTTTTAGCTGTCTGTAAGGGGGCATTGTTCCCTCTAATCACCAAAGTAAAATAATTCTTCACACTGACTTCCATTGTAAGGATGGTACACCTCTCACTTACTACCAGTGTAATACCAGCAATGTAGAGTGGCCCTTCACCACTGGGGCACATTTTTTTTCTGCTTGTTATTATTATTATTATGCTTTTATTCTTTTATGCATTGTTAAATGTACAGCTGCCAATACAAGTGAATGGTTGTATGTGTTTGCACTAATTTAGTACTAATATGGTTGTATGTGTTTGCACTAATGCAGACGCAATAAGCATTTACAAGAAACATGTACAGCCCTTCATTTGTATTGGTGGCTGTATGCAGCAAGTGCGCACAAGCGCTGCAATGTGTTCATGTGCATGAGACCTTACTGATCATTATTATCAATGTACAGTAATTATATAGCGCCAACAGTTTGCACAGCACTTTACAAAATAAAAGGAGGCAATACAGCAACATTACAAGAGGATTAGGGTCCTGCGCCTGTGAGCTTACAATCTAAAAGGGAGGGGCTGGTGGAACAAAAGGTAATAACTTTGAGGAATGAACTGATGAGGGAAGTAAACGATTTGGTTATTAGCTGAAGGCAGGATAGGCTTCCCTGAAGAGATGAGTTTTCAGGGATTGCCTAAAAGTGGACAGAGTAGGGGATAGCCGGACAGATTGGGGTAGGGGGTTCCAGAGGATGGTAGAGGCTCTGGAGAAGTCTTGGAGATGAGCATGGGAGGAGGAGACAAGGCTTGGAATGTAGAGAATGATTTGGGTGATATTTGGAGTCAAGATTGGTGATACAAAGCCATTCACAAAATTGTGAATGGCTTTGTATATTATTGTTAATGTTTTGAATTTTATTTGTTGGGCAATGGGATGCCAGTAGAGGGATTGGCAGAGAGGGGTGGCGTACTCTGAACGGTTGGTAAAGTAGATGAGTCTGGCAGTGGCATTCATGATATACTGAAGAGCGGATAGCCTGTGAAGAGGTAGGCCTATGAGGAGGAAGGTACAATAGTCACGGCGAGAAATAACAAGGGAGTGAATAAGTTGCTTTGTGGTTTCAACGGTTAAAAAGGGGCAAATTTTGGAGATGTTACAGAGGTGAAGTCTACAAGATTTGAACAGTGATTGGATTTGGGGCTGAAAGGACAGGTCAGAGTCCAGGATTTTTACACCTAGTACCCTGGCATGAGGGGAGGGAACAATGGTCGTATTATTGATCTTGATGGAGTAGTCAGGGGAGGGAGCACGGGCAGGAGGAAATATGAAGTCAGTTTCAGAAAGACTGAGTTTGAGAAGTGGTGTGACATCCATGCTGATATGTCAGTTAATAAGTTAGTAATGCGAGAGGAGACTGAATGTGTGAGGTGAGGCGTAAAGAGAAAGATTTAGGTTTCATCAGCAAAGAGATGGTACAGGAAGCCATTGGAATTTATCAAAGTGACCAAGGCAGAAAGTGTAGTTGTAGAGGGGTCCAAGGACAGAGCCTTGGGGGACCCCCACAGAAAGAGGAAATGGAGAGGAGTAGAAAGAGTTATAGGTAACACTGAAAGAGCGATGTGATGGGTAGGAGGAGAACCAGGAGAAAGCAGAATCTTGAAGGCCAAGAGAGTGGAGTGTTTGAGGTGAAGGGGATAGTCAACAGTATCAAAGGCCGCAGAGAGGTCTAGTAGTATGAGTATGGAATAGTGGCCATTGGTTTTAGCAGTAGTTAGTAAATCATTAGTGAGTTTTAGTAGGGCAGTTTCAGTGGAGTCTGTAGTACGTGAAAGCCAGACTGTAAGAGATCAAGAAGGTTGTTGTCAGGGAGGTAGGAGCCCAGGTGGTTGTAGACTAAGCGTTCTAAAAGTTTAGAGGTAAACGGGAGCAAGGAGATGGGTCTTACATTGTTCAGGCTGGCGGGGTCCAGTGAGGGCTTTTTAAGTATAAGCACCTCTTATAGAGGGGAGGGGAAGGTGCCCATAGAGAAAAGTTTAGCAACCTCTTCGGTAATAGCAAGGTTAAAAGAGGAAAGTGTTGATTGAGGGTGGTTTTGTACAGGGTATGTTAAGTGGGATAGATATCAGTGCAGTGGAGATGCCCCTGCAAACTGCATCAATCTTGTTTTTTGAAGTGATTGGCAATCTTGTGAGCAGTGAGTGAGTTACTGGGTGGGTATGGTAGTGGAGAAAGAGAGTTAAAAGTAGAAAAGAGCCAATGAGGACTGATTGACCGAGTATTAATGAGAGTCACAAAGTAGGCTTGTTTGGCAGCATGGAGAGAGGAATTGTATTTTAAGAAGGCAGATTTATATAGGGTGAAAACTTGCTGGGATTTAGTTTTATGCCACAATCACTCCAGTGCATGGCTATGTCTCTTAAGATTTCTGGTGTCATCAGTCAGCCAAGGTTGTAATGGTTGGGTCCATTGTTAGGTCAAAAGATGAGGTTAAATGAAAAAGTTGAGATGTAGCCAGGCTATTAACAATAATGGGATGTTAAAATCACCAAGCTTGACAGTGCGTATTTCAGAGGAGAGAAAGTAGTGTAGCCAGGCAGAGAAGTCATCAAGGAAGTGTGACACCGGTCCAGGAGGCCGATAGATCACTGCTATTCTAATGCACCGTACACACGATCGGACATTCTGACAACAAAATCCATGGATTTTTTCCGACGGATGTTGGCTCAAACTTGTCTTGCATACACATGGTCACACAGATCTTGTCAGAAATTCCGAACGTCAAGAACGAGGTGACGTACAACACGTACGACAAGCCGAGGAAAAGGAAGTTCAATAGCCAGTGCGGCTCTTTTGCTTGATTCCGAGCATGCGTGGAACTTTGTGCGTCAGAATTGTGTACAGATGATCGGAATTTACGACAACGGATTTTGTTGTCGGAAAATTTGAGATCCAGATCTCAAATTTTGTGTGACAGAAATCCTGATGGAAAATGTCCAATGGAGCCTACACACGGTCGGAATTTTCGACAGCAGGCTCCCATCGAACATTTTCCATCGGAAAATCCGACCATGTGTACGGGGCATTAGAGAAATGAGAGAAAACAGACAAATACAGTGAGTCTCGAAAGGAGAGGAGGATAGAAAGGGAGAGATAGGAAGGATTTGCAACAGTGGCAGTTCACTATGCAGTGGAGGGGGGTGGGAGGGGGAGATTGGCATCTCTGTGGTGCCCGTGGGATCTGCCTCCGCCTATCAGTTCACTTCTATAGACAAAAGAAAGAAATGCTGCTCCAAATAAGAGTTCCTTGAGACACAAGCCAAGATAAGGCACACAGGTGCATGCTCTGCAATGGATCAAAGAGCAAGAAAAAATCCTGGACGACCGCACACCCATACAACAACTTTGTGAATTAAAATCCAAAACAGTTAGTCCATGCAGAGGTAGAGGCAAATGTCTTACGCATTTTACACCATGAGTTGGTGTTTAATCATAGCTAAAGCTATTAGCTATGAGGCCTTGCCTGGGCCTCTGACCTGGACAGGCACCGAAATCAGTGTACAAGTAAGTCGCTCTGCTTGTACACTGAAGTCGATAGCTGCCCGGGACAGAGGCCCCTCCCCTCTCCACTGTATAGAACAAAGTGAACCGGTAGCCGGAGGGAGATCCCGCGGGCAGCACACAGCTGATGATCGCCTCCTCCCACCTTCCTTTACTGCATAGTGAACTGCAACTGATGTGATCCGAAGTGCAAGGGGAGATGTTGCAGGCACCACAGACTGTCATCAATGTGCAGGTGGGTGGCCATGGGGTGAGGGTGGGGGTTGGGTTACACATCTAGTGGGTACAGAGCAGAGATATGTTAGACCCCTTTCACACTGGCGGACCGATTGGGTCCACCTGTCTGCTAAAAACAGATGGAGGGGAGATCCATTCCCCATCTGTCCGGTGGTTCGGATCAGATGACAGTCAAATGAAAATGGACAGGCAATCCATTTCCATCTGACCGCCCCATAGAGAACAGCGGGCTGTGTCTGCATAGCGGAGCAGACACAGACCTGTCATCCACTTGCTCAGCAGGGATCAGCGGAGGGATCCCCCGCTGAGCAAGCGGTTCCCACAGATGGGGCCTTAGGGGTGTACGGGGTGCCAAGTTCACTTGCTGCAGTGGTGTGCTAGAGGCATACAGAGGATGCTGGGAGGTGCAGAGGTGTGTGTGTGTGTGTGTGTGTGTGGGGGGGGGGGGGTACGGAGATGTTGGGGGTGTGTCCATTCACAGACTTGGGCGGGTCCATGACAACCTGGCCTCAGAGGGTTAAAATATGCTGTCTGGCATTCAGCCTGGAAGAATGAGGACAGCTAGTGGTGGAACAGTAGTACTGCAGGGTACAGTTTCAAATTAAAGGGTTATTACTTATTTAAAAACTACCTATGCAGATAAGGGGTGTTTGTAGATAAATAGTTGAAATGCCCTTGCTATAGGTGTAGGCTATTTACATACATCCTGAAGCCTGAGTGGAATACTCCCAGGACATTGCTTAGTGAGACCTAGTCATTACAGCGCACCTCCACTATAACAGGAGTGAGCTTCTATGATTCACACCACCTCACATGCTCTTTCTCTCCCTTGATGCAGTAGCTCTGAGCTCAGCATTTGAGACCTCACTCCTGTAATGGTGGAGGTGACCAGTAGTGACTAGGCCTCACTTAACTAGTCCTAGCAAAGTCCTGGGAGTTTTCCAGTCAGACTTTGGGAGGAATGTAAATGGTCTACACCTACAGCAAGGGCATTATTCAACTTTAGTCAGAGCTGCCCATATTGTTTTTATCTACAGACGTTCCTTATCTTTTTGTTTTTTTTGTTAAAGGTGAACTAACCCTTTAATTGTATTTTTATTTAAATGTTTTAATCAGCTTATATTTTTTTTAATTCATTTTTTAAATGGAGTTCTTTATATATTATCGGGCTGTAAACAATTTTCTTTTTTTTCTGCATTTAGTTGCAAATCCTTACCATTACGTAAATTATTCTAATGAAGGCAAATAGATGAGGAAGGATTCCATGTTGAAATAAACTCAATAAGACCCCTTTCATACGGGGGGCGGTTTGCAGGTGCTATTGCGCTAAAAATAGCGCCTGAAAACCGACCCGTAACAGCCGCTGCTGTGTCTCTGGAGCGGTGCGCTAGCAGGATGGGAAAAAAAGTCCTGCTAGCAGCATTTTCGGAGCAGTGTATACACCGCTCCTGCCTATTGAAATCAATGGGGCAGCGTGGCTATACCGCCGGCAAAGCGCTTTGCGGTGGTTTTTAACCCTTTCTTGGCCGCTAGCGGGGGGGTAAAACCGCCCCCGCTAGCGGCCGAATACCGCCGCTAAAATGACACACCTCCCGCCCCAGTGTGAAAGGGGCCTTAGAGTTGACGTGTTCCAAAACCCTGAACAACAGGATATATGATTCAGACACCCTCTGCATAGTCACCTGGTTGACATCACTATTCAAATAATGAGGCTTCAGAGCTTTTTATGTTGCCTGCCAGCTCACTGGACAATACAAGAACGCGATCACATTGCTGAGATTTTTTCTTCTTGTAAGCTGCTTGGCTCGCTGGGTTCACATATATGCGGTGCTGGACACCGAATGTGATTCGGATAGAAATCGCATTGCATTCCTATTTAAATCAAGTGCGATGTCTGTGCAGTGCAATTTGAGACATTTATTTGTATGGCTCGAATCGCACAAAATCTGCACAAAACAGGTGCAGGACCCTTTTTTTTTTGTTGCTCGCACTGGAATCTGATCGCATAGGTGTTCACACCTATTCGACCCGAGTCTGTCAATCGCACTGTGTTTTTCGGACCATTTTGGGGTGTCATTAACTTAACATTGACACCCCCTGCGATTCACATAAGCGCTGTGCGGTTTGAGGTGCAGGAAATGCATAGGATTCGGTGGTGAGTGTTTTTTTTATTTTTTATTATTTTTGCAATTTAATTTTTAAATATTTATTACAATTCTTTTATTCTTTTTTTTCTTTTTTTATCAGCGCTGTTGGGGGGGGGGGGGGATTTTGGTGAGCTATCAGGGCCCTCACATCTCCCCTTTGAGACAGAGAAAGGGACTGAGGACACAGATTTCCCAGTCCCTTTCTCAGCATCCTCAGCTGCACTGAAGATGAATGGGCAGGAGACAGAGGCTCCTCTCTATTCATAAACTGAAGCATCATAAACACAGTTTACAATGCTCAGTTATGAATGGACAGAGTCAGTGATCACTGACTCTGCTCATTCTGAAAAGGAAGGAGCCGGTCAATTACATGTTTACCGACTCCTTCCTCCGCTCTCCATCCGGATAGATCCGGGACAAGGGGGTGGGGGGTGGAGGAGCACACAGAGTACACCAGGAGCCACAGGAGGATGTGGGGAGCGACAGGAGGACACCGGGAGCCGCAGGAGGACGTGGGGAGCGACAGGAGGACACTGGGAGCCTCAGAAGCACGTGGGGAGCGACAGGAAGACACTGGGAGCCGCAGGAGGATGTGGGGAGCGACAGGAGGACACTGGGAACCGCAGGATGACGTGGGGAGCGACAGGAGGACACTGGGAACCGCAGGATGACGTGGGGAGCAACAGGAGGACACTGGGAGCCGCAGGAGGACGTGGGGAGCGACAGGAGGACACTGGGAACCGCAGGATGATGTGGGGGCTCGGAGATTAAGAGACATTTGATGGGCAGTCGAAGATTACCGGTGCGGCAGTGGGAGAGAGTTACTAGCACCGATCTCCCTGTGTGGCTTTCAATGAAGCAGCTGTCTGATGCTTGTAACTCCCCCACCACTGCACCGATCATCTGTGAGGCTGCCCGGGCCCCCCCCTGCTGAGCTGACGCCGGGCCCGGTACAACAGGGCTGGCTGTACAGGCTTATCATCCGCCATGGGGACAGTTCTAAGAGTAGTTAGGGTTATGTCAGAATTCTACTTTTAAAATGATCCCTTGCAGTGTGGGAGCAGATAATTGCTTGTTTTTATATATAGGGGACATACAAAAGAAAATCTACTTACCCTTACTTCTTCGCGCTGCTAGACCAGCCCTTGTTGCATCTTCTCCTACATGCTCCACTGGTGTCAGGTCCTGTCATCATCAAGACCAATGCAGGGTCCATACAATGTGCTGGATGTGATGATGCAGAGGGACAGTACACCACAGCGTAGGAGAAAGTAAAACTGGCCAGGTAAGTAAAACTGCTTCTCCTTTTCCCTAGACGAAATGAGCAGGTAAACTGCAGGTATAGCCTCACTGCAAGGGATCATCTTCAAATTTCCCAGAGATTCAACAAGGTGTTGGAAACATTCCTTTAGAGATTTTGGTCTATATTGACATGATAGCATCACGCAGTTGCTGCAGATTTATTGGCTGCACATCCATGATGCGAATCTCCCATTCCACCACATCTCAAAGGTGCTCTATTGGATGAGATCTGGTGATTGTGGAGGCCATTGGAGTACAGTGACCTCATTGTCCAGTGGTGAGATGATTTGAGCTTTGTGACATGTTGAATTATCCTGCTGGAAGGAGCCATCAGAAGATGGGTACACTGTAGTCATAAAGGGATGAACATGGTCAACAACAATACTCAGGTAGGTCGTGGTATTTAAACGATGCTCAGTTGGTACTAAGGGGCCCAAAGTGTGCCAAGAAAAAATCCCCCACACCATTACACTACCAGTCTGAACCGTTAATACGAGGCGGGATGGATCCATGCTTTCATGTTGTTTACGCCAAATTCTGACCCTACCATCTGAATGTCGCAGCTTTTTGGGGAGGTACAGCCAGCATACAAGCAGCCGCAGATAGATCACACAGAGCCACAGCTCTGAGTGATCTTTTACTATTATGAATGAAGAAGCAATGCTGATTGTTCACTCATACAGTAATAGTAATAGAACACTTTTCGCAGCAGCTCTGTATGCTTACAGTGCCTTGAAAAAGTATTCATACCCCTTGAAGTTTTCCACATTTTTTCATGTTACAACCAAAAAACATAAATGTATTTTATTGGGATTTTATGTGATAGACCAACACAAAGTGGCACATAATTGTGAAGTGGACGGAAAATGATCAATGTTTTTCAATTTTTTTTTTTATAAATAAATATGTGAAAAGTGTGGGGTGCATTTGTATTCAGCCCCCCTGAGTCAATACTTTGTAGAACCACTTTTTGCTGCAATTACAGCTGCAAGTCTTTTTGGGGATGTCTCTACCAGCTTTTGCACATCTAGAGAGTGACATTTTTGCCCATTCTTCTTTGCAAAATAGCTCAAGCTCTGTCAGATTGGATGGAGAGCGTCTGTGAACAGCAATTTTTAAGTCTTGCCACAGATTCTCAATTGGATTTAGGTCTGGACTTTGACTGAGCCATTCTAACACATGAATATGCTTTGATCTAAACCAGTGGTCTCCAAACTGTGGCCTTGGGGCCGAATGAGGCCCTTCGCTTGCCTTTATCTGGCCCTTGGGGCACTATTCTTCCCTCTAATATGTGGCACTATTCATTCCTGCATTGACTACAACAATTGGGGACTATTCCTCCCACAGACACCACCAATGGGGCACTATTCATTCCACTGACATCAATGATGGGGCACTATTCCTCCCACTGACACCACCAATGGGGCACTGTTCATTCCACTGATACCAATAATGGGGCACTATTCATTCCACTGATATCAATGATGGGACACTATTCCTCCCACTAACACCACCTATGGGGCACTATTCTTTCCACTGACACCAATGATGGGGCACTATTCTTTCCACTGACATCAATGATGGGACACTATTCCTCCCACAGACATCAACTATGGGGCACTATTCTTTCCACTGACACCAATGATGGGGCACTGTTCTTTCCACTGACATCAATGATTGGACACTATTCCTCCCACTGACACCACCTATGGGGCACTATTCTTTCCACTGACACCAATGATGGGGTACTATTCTTTTTACTCACATCAATGATGGGGCACTGTTCCTCCCACAGACACTACCGATGGGGCACTATTCTTTCCACTGACATCAATGATGGGACACTATTCCTCCTACAGACACCACCGATGGGGCACTATTCTTTCCACTGACCGCAATGATGGGGCACTATTCTTTTCACTGACATCAATGATGGGGCACTATTCCTCCCACTGACACCAATGATACAGCACTATCGCTCCCACGGATACTGAGGATGGGGCACTACTCCTCCCACTGACCCCAGTAATAAGGCACTATTATGCCCACTGACACCAACAAAGGGGCACTAATAATTCCCTTAATACCAAGGATGGGACATAGTTTACTCCCACTGATGCTGGGACATTTTCTACTCCCATTGGCTGCAGTTTAGGCCCCCTAGTCTGAAGCACAGTAAACCAGCCCTTTGTTTAGAAAGTTTGGAGACCCCTGATCTAAACCATTCCATTGTAGCTCTGGCTGTATGTTTAGGGTCGTCGTCCTGCTGGAAGGTGAACCTCCACCCCAGTCTTTTGCAGACTCTAACATGTTTTCTTATAAGATTGCCCTGTATTTGGCTCCATCCATCTTCCCATCAACTCTGACCAGCTTCCCTGTCCCTTCTGAAGAGCATTACCACAACACGATGCTGCCACCACCATGTGTCACAGTGGTGATGGTGTGTTCAGGGTGATGTGCAGTGTTAGGTTTCTGCCCCCTTCGGTTTTGCTTTTAGGCCAAAAAGTTACACTTTGGTCTCATCTGACCAGAGCACCTTCTTCCACATGTTTGCTGCGTCCCCCACATGGCTTCTCGTAATATGCAAACAGGACATCTTTATGGCTTTCTTTCAACAATGGCTTTCTTCTTGCCACTCTTCTATAAAGGCCAGATTTGTGGAGTGCACGACTAATAGTTGTCCTGTGGACAGATTCTCCCACCTGAGCTGTGGATCTCTGCAGCTCCTCCAGAGTTAACATGGGCTTCTTGGCTGCTTCTCTGATTAATGCTCTCCTTGCCCAGCCTGTCAGTTTAGGTGGACGGCCATATCTTGGTAGGTTTGCAGTTGTGCCATACTCTTTCCATTTTCTGATGATGGATTGAACAGTGCTCCGCGAGATGTTCAAAGCTTGGGATATTTTTTTAAAACCTAACCATGCTTTAAACTTGTCCACAACTTTATCTCTGACCTGTCTGGTGTGTTCCTTGGCCTTCATGATGCTGTTTGTTCACTAAGGTTCTCTAACAAACCTTTGAGGGCTTCACAGAACAGTTGTATTTATACTGAGAATAAATTACACCCAGGTGGACTCTATTTACTAATTAAATGATTTCTGAAGGCAACTGGTTCCACTAGATTTTAGTTAGGGGTATCAGAGTAAAGGGGGCTGAATACAAATGCACGCCACACTTTTCAGATATTTATTTGTAAAAAAAATCATCATTTTCCTTCCACTTCACAATTATGTGCCACTTTGTGTTGGTCTTTCACATAAAATTTAAATAAAATACATTTGCGTTTTTGGTTGTAACATGACAAAATGTGGAAAACTTCAAGGGGAATAAATACTTTCTCAAGGCACTGTATCTGCTACTTTTAGACATACAGAGCCCCAGTTGATCGATCACACATCGCCGCAGTGCTGAGTGATCTTTTACTTTTACAAAGGAACACGAATGGATGTTGGGCCGGTGGTGCCGTGTATGACACAGCCTGGCAGTGCTAATCATTAATTCATAAAAGTGGAAGGTTGCTCAGCGATGCGGCAATGTGTGATCCATCGGCTGGGTCTGTGTATGTGTAAAAGCAGCCTCAGAAAGAAACACAGGCTGTGTGATCTTTGTGAATGGCAGTGCTGGTCTCCAGAGCAGGGGAGAAATGTCCAACCAGGCTGCTTTGCAACCAAGGGCAGATTTGAAGGTGACCAAGTGCTATATGTACTAGGTTCCCTGTAGGGCAAGGGTCTCCAAACTTTCTAAACATTAGGGGGGCTGGACATTGGCCAGCAGGAGTGGACATTTTCCTAGCATCGGTGGGAGTAAACATCGCCACATTTGGTATTAGGTGGAAGAGAAGTACCCCATCATTGGTATCATTGGGAGGGATGGTGCCCCATTTTTGGTGTCAGTGGGAGAAATTATGCCCCATTGTTGATGTCAGTTGGCAGTGGGAGGAATAGTGCCCCAAGGGCCTGGTAAGGGAGGCATCTGGGCTGCCGTTTGGAGACCACTGCTGAATGGAATAAAAATATTTTTTAAAAGTTATAAGGATACTTATTCTTTAAGACCTTATGCTTGATGTCAGGGGACAGTTAGGCCACAGAAGCCATGCTTGCCACATTAAAATTGTTTCTACTTTAAACGCAAATACAAGGTTGAGCCCCACCCCTAACCAATAAGGTATCTGGTTATGATGCCACCTGGTATTAACCACAGTATGCAACATGCATATGTAGGTTCTGGCATTCTTACTGAGAAAAGAAAGGGATGCCAAATATGCACCATATGCTAGTACTATGTAGACGAGGGCTTGGATGGAAAGCAAAGGACCAACATGTCACTCATGCAACTAGCATATCATCCTGCATTCATCAAGAGTAACTGTTCTTGTTAATTGTTCCTAAGATGTACTGTGTGCAGGTAACGCTATCAATATTTCAGTCACATCCTGTATTTTCTTTTTTTTATAGCTGGATAACAGAGGATCAGCTACAGTCCCTAGATGTCTTGCAAAATTTCCTTGGTCAGATAAGACAATTGAAGATTGTGTTTGACCAGTCCAAAGAAGCAAATAGAAATAATGTCATCCAGATGCTTAAATGTTTGGCCAAAGAGGGCAAAAAGTTACAGAGTTTGACCATCATATGTTGTGGGGAAAACCCTTTATTTTACTCCGGCTTAGGAATACTGGACAGCTTAATGGAACTGTGTTGTAAGGAAAGCAAAGTAGACCTCCATCACATCGACTTAAGAAAACTTCCATTTACTCTCAGTGATGGTTTTACAAGGCTCATTGCTACAGGAAGTCCAAATCTCCATAGCTTGTACATCAACAATAGAACGTTAGTTTGCAAAGTGACTCCTGAAACTCTTATAGAGGTCTTACAAAAGTGTCCCAAACTGACTGTTCTAGGTGCCTTTTGTTCCAGTCTTTCAAAAGATGTATTCCGAGAACTGATGAAGCCAGAAAGACCACCCTTTAAACATCTGGATATCTTGTGTAAACGTCTTGATAAGTACCTCACTGCTATTTCTGATGAGGTTTGGGGAGAACTTTGTCAACACCAACCTTCTCTGTCTGTGGATATAGAGTTTGACCATACTGTCCTAGCATGGAAAATTCTACGAATCCTAAAGCCGAATATCCCTGTATCTACATTACAGCTCAACACTTGCAATGAATTGACAAGACAACTAGCATTTGTCAGTGACCACTATGTGAAAACTCTCAGGAAACTTGTGATACAGACCACCTCCTCTAGTGGACTCAACTCAGCTTTGATTGACATAGCGAAAAATTGCCTTCAGCTGGAGGAAATCCACTGCTACTGCGTAGTTAGCTCTGATGTTTTTAAGGCTTTTCTAATACACTGTCCTCATTTAAAAAAATACACACTAAAAGTTAATAAGGAAAGTTATCCTTGGAAGGCAACCAATTGTCAACCACCATCTGAAAAACAATAGATTAGCACAAATTTTAGAGACAAAAAAACACCTTATGTGATAAAGGGTGCATATTCTTGCTAAATGTTAAAGTACTGTATATCAAAAACCAAAACAATTTTCTTAGCCATCAGGCTCATCCCACCCAGCTTCAAAAATCCTCATTTGCTGTGTTGTCCATGTGTCTGTTTAGATACTCTGGCCTCAGTACACCTCCACATGTGATGCTTCCACCAAATCACCAAATGAATGTACCTGTATGTGCTAATGTATGCTAATCCCCTGCTGAACTGAGTGCATCGGCCGGATGAAAGGGTTTTGCCCACTCTGCTTATGCAGATTGCACACGGACACAGCCCACTCTGCTCTATGGGCAGCCGGATGTAAACAGACGAGCTGTCTGTTTACACCCAACTGCTGTCCGTTCCGGCCAAACGGAGGGGAGCGGATCCCCTTCCATTTTTTTTGCTGGATTGGGCCTGGAGGTAGCCGGGTTTAAACAGTCCCAAGTCCATTGACATCTGGCACTCCATTGAGAAGAATGGAGGGTTTGATCATGTCTGGCTGAAAAACGGACAGACGGACCCAATCCGACCTCTCATGTGCAAGAGGCCTAAGTCAACTTTTTGTCCAGGTTACATACTGTATATGAATTCATACCCTCCAGCATGACCCATCTCAAAGGGTACAATATAATCTGCTCCTGAACTGCTCTCAAGTAACTCAATTTGCAAAGAGTTTATATGACTGACAGGTGATTTGAAGTATCTAGTGTAGAAGTATTTGAAGTACCTAGTATCCTAGTAATACTGCATATCTATATCAAATATATCTTGTTTTAATTATACAGTACATTCATGATATGTAATTGGTAACACTTAGGCCTTGTATATACGCAACTTAGAAAACGCTGCTAAATCTGGCCATAGATTTTTGATCGAAAATCCTTAGGAAAAGAATGTTCTAAGAAAGTTTGTTCGTTTTTCCAATTATTAGTGGGTCAAATCAACATTCCTTTTCATCCACAGTGACAAGAAAATGTGAAGGAGCAGGATGGATAATTTTTCTCAAAAAAAATTTCTAATAGTGTATTTGGTTTTTGGTAAAATCCATTCATTCCAAAATCAAATGTGAAAAGCAAACAAAATCTTTTGAATGCCATTCAAACATTATGAGAATGTTCTTCGAATTTTCGTAGCAATTTTCATAAGACTTTTCCTAAGAATTTTTGTTTGAAATTCTATCCATCTGCTGTATGGGCAGCTTTAGGCCTTATGCAGAGGGGCATAAAAATACTGCTGCTAAGGGCGTTTTTTTTTGCCACGAACACAGTTGTATGTTATTTAATGTGGCCATTTACATGCAGGCATTTATATGCAAATTTGTACAGAGCACTCAGAAGAAAAAGATGAATAAATGCCCAAAACCTGTGTTTGGCGAAAAGATTATCAGTGTTTTTTATGTGCAAAAATGCATCTAAACGTGCATAAGTGCACATGTAAATTTATTCCAATGGCCAGAATAAATTAAGATGCTGGCCAGTAGAATGCACTTACACTGAACACGATACATGTGTACACGCATAGACTTACACACCATTATCAGCATTTTTTCTGCCAATGCCTGGCAGAAAAAAGCTAGCATATTTGAAGCGTTACCACATGCATATCCTTAAACAGGCGTTCAGCTTTCCTATGTAAACGCATACCACTTTAGTGCTGAGTGTCATTTCTTATGTAACTTTTGTGTTTGTTTCTGTTTCGTATCATACCTCATTTTGTGTATGTATAATTTTTGATGTGCACGTCGTGGTTTATTCAATAAACATATTTTTTCTGATTTAAAAAACTCACTCTGTCACGACCCCCACACACTTTCTCCTTGTGACACCTATTCACTATGTCATGTAAGTAGGCACTGCTATGTCAAACATTTCACAGAGCCTGTCTTCTGACCTACAGAGGTGCTGAGAGGAGGAGTTTCAGGAAGCGGAATCAGTACAGGAATCACTGAATGATGGCTACAAGGTACCATGGGATATGTAGTCCTTAGAACTTGAAAGTAAACAGAGGAGAAGTTGCAAAGCATGCGGGATAATGTGTAAAGAGACGGCCAGCAGAGAGGCAGCACTCACAACATGAAAGATTATATTGGATTATCAGAAATAACTATTGTTATTACAATGCTGATATTCTGAAATAATAGTGTATGCTGTGACCACATAACTCCTTTAATTTTGTGCAGTAATGTAAAAAAAAAAAAAAAAAAAAAAGCACTATTGTCAACACTGTATGGCAGCTACAGTTGTATGATATAGCATGTGTCTAATGATTTTTTTTTTATAACATGACAATTGATCTGATCACTATATAGCAGCCTTTCTTAACCATGGTTCCATGGAACCCTGTGGCTCCTCCAAAGATTGCTGAGAGTTCCTTGAACTGTGGCAGATAAATGTCCCACCGGATATTGCACAAATCATTCTAGAGCCTTTTTAGCTGTCTGTAAGGGGGCATTGTTCCCTCTAATCACCAAAGTAAAATAATTCTTCACACTGACTTCCATTGTAAGGATGGTACACCTCCCACTTACTACCAGTGTAATACCAGCAATGTAGAGTGGCCCTTCACCACTGGGGCACATTTCTTTTCTTCTTGTTATTATTATTATTATGGTTTTATTCTTTTATGCATTGTTAAATTTACAACCGTGTACAGCTGCCAATACAAGTGAATGGTTGTATGTGTTTGGGTAAACACTAATGCAGAAGCAATAAGCATTTACAAGAAACATGTACAGCCCTTCATTTGTATTGGTGGCTGTATGCAGCAAGTGCGCACAAGCGCTGCAATGTGTTCATGTGCATGAGACTTTACTGATCATTATTATCAATATACAGTAGTTATATAGCGCCAACAGTTTGCGGAGCGCTTTACAAAATAAAAGGGGGCAATACAGCAACATTACAAGAGGATTAGGGCCCTGCGCCTGTGAGCTTACAATCTAAAGGGAGGGGCTGGTGGAACAAAAGGTAATAACTTTGAGGAATGAACTGATGAGGGAAGTAGAAGATTTGGTTATTAGCTGAAGGCAGGATAGGCTTCCCTGAAGAGATGAGTTTTCAGGGATTGCCTAAAAGTGGACAGAGTAGGGGATAGCCGAACAGATTGGGGTAGGGAGTTCCAGAGGATGGTAGAGGCTCTGGAGAAGTCTTGGAGATGAGCATGGGAGGAGGAGACAAGGCTTGGAATGTAGAGGATGGTTTGGGTGATATTTGGAGTCAAGATCGGTGATACAAAGCCATTCACAAAATTGTGAATGGCTTTGTATATTATTTTTAATGTTTTAAATTTTATTTGTTGGGCAATGGGATGCCAGCGGAGGGATTGGCAGAGAGGGGTGGCGGACACTGAACCGTTGGTAAAGTGGATGAGTCTGGCAGCGGTGTTCATGGTGTACTGAAGAGGGGATAGCTTGTGACCTATGAGGCCTGTGTAGGCCTATGAGGAGGAAGTTACAATAGTCATGGCGAGAAATAAGAAGGGAGTGAATAAGTTGTTTTGTGGTTTCAATGGTTAAAAAGGGGCAAATTTTGGGGATGTTACAGAGGTGAAGTCTACAAGATTTGAACAGTGATTGGATTTGCGTCTGAAAGGGCAGGTCAGAGTCCAGGAGTTTTACACCTAGTACCCTGGCATGAGGGGAGGGAACAATGGTCATATTATTGATCTTGATGGAGTAGTCAGGGGAGGGGGCACAGGCAGGAGGAAATATTATGAAGTCAGTTTCAGAAACACTGAGTTTGAGAAGTGGTGTGACATCCATGCTGATATGTCATTTAATAAGTTAGTAATGTGAGAGGAGACTGAATGTGTGAGGTGAGGCGTAAAAAGAAAGAAAGTCACCAAGGGAGAAAGTGTAGATGTAGAGGGGTCCAAGGACAGAGCCTTGGGGGACCCCTACAGAAAGAGGAAATGGAGAATAGTAGAAAGAGTTATAGGTAACACTGAAGGAGCGATGTGATGGGTAGGAGGAGAACCAGGAGAAAGCAGAATCTTGAAAGCCAAGAGAGTGGAGTGTTTGAGGAGAAGAGGATAGTCAACAGTATCAAAGACCGCGTCAGGGTGAAGGGACTCCTTTTCGGTGCATCTGTCTTGGAGCCTCCACCTGAGATCTAGAGACCGCGTCAGGGTGAAGGGACTCCTTTTTCTGTGATATTTGTCTGGGAGCCTCCACCCGCGATCTAGAGACCGCGTCAGGGTGAAGGGACTCCTTTTCAGTGGTATTTGTCTGGGAGCCTCCAACCGCGATCTAGAGACCGCGTCAGGGTGAAGGGACTCCTTTTTGGTGGTATTTGTCTGGGAGCCTCCACCCGAGATCTAGAGGTCACGTCAGGGTGAAGGGACTCTTTTTCGGTAGTAATTGTCTGCGAGCCTCCACCCGCGAGCTAGAGGCTGCGTCAGGGTGAAGGGAATCCTTTTCGGTTGTAATTGTCTGGGAGCCTCCACCCGCGAGCTAGAGGCCGCGTCAGGGTAAAGGGACTCCTTTTCGGTGGTATTTGTCTGGGAGCCTCCACCCGAGACCTAGAGGCCTCGTCAGGGTGAAGGGATTCCTTTTTGGTGGGATTTGCCTGGGAGCCTCCACCCGAGATCTAGAGGTCTCGTAAGGGTGAAGGGACTCCTTTTCAATGGTAATTGTCTGGGAGCCTCCACCAAGATCTGGAGGCCTCGTCAGGGTGAAGGGACTCCTTTTCGGTGGTTATTGTCTGGGAGCCTCCACTCGCGATCTAGAGGCCACGCCAGGGTGAAGGGACTCCTTTTCGGTGGTAATTGTCTGGGAGCCTCCACCCGAGATCTGGAGGCCTCATCAGGGTGAAGGGACTCCTTTTCGGTGGTAATTGTCTGGGAGCCTCCACCCAAGATCTGGAGGCCTCGTCAGGGTGAAGGGACTCCTTTTCGGTGGTTATTGTCTGGGAGCCTCCATCCGCGATCTAGAGGCCGCGTCAGGGTGAAGGGACTCCTTTTCGGTGGTATTTTTATGGGAGCCTCCACCCGAGATCTAGAGGCCTCGTCAGGGAGAAGGGACTCCTTTTCGGTGGAATTTGTCTGGGAGCCACCACCCGCGATCCAGAGGCCACGTCAGGGTGAAGTGACTCCTTTTCGGTGGTATTTGGGAGCCTTCACCCGCGATCTAGAGGCAACGTCAGGGTAAAGGGACTCCTTTTCTGTGGTATTTGTCTGGGAGCCTCCACCTGAGATCTAGAGGCCTCGTAAGGGTGAAGGGACTCCTTTTTAATGGTAAATGTCTGGGAGCCTCCACCCGAGATCTGGAGGCCTCGTCAGGGTGAAGGGACTCCTTTTCGGTGGTTATTGTCTGGGAGCCTCCACTCGCGATCTAGAGGCCGCGCCAGGGTGAAGGGACTCCTTTTCGGTGGTAATTGTCTGGGAGCCTCCACCCGAGATCTGGAGGCCTCGTCAGGGTGAAGGGACTCCTTTTCGGTGGTAATTGTCTGGGAGCCTCCACCCAAGATCTGGAGGGCTCGTCAGGGTGAAGGGACTCCTTTTCGGTGGTTATTGTCTGGGAGCCTCCACCCGCGATCTAGAGGCCGCGTCAGGGTGAAGGGACTCCTTTTCGGTGGTATTTTTCTGGGAGCCTCCACCCGAGATCTAGAGGCCTCGTCAGGGTGAAGGGACTCCTTTTCGGTGGTATTTGGGAGCCTCCACCGAAGATCTAGAGGCCTCGTCAGGGTGAAGGGATTCCTTTTTGGTGGGATTTCTCTGGGAGCCTCCACCCGAGATCTAGAGGTCTCATAAGGGTGAAGGGACTCCTTTTCAATGGTAATTGTCTGGGAGCCTCCACCCGCGATCCAGAGGTCGCGCCAGTGTGAAGGGACTCCTTTTCGGTGGTAATTGTCTGGGAGCCTCCAACAGAGATTTGGAGGCCTCGTCAGGGTGAAGGGACTCCTTTTCGGTGGTTGTCTGGGAGCCTCCACCCGGGAACTAGAGGAAGCGTCAGGGTGAAGGGACTCCTTTTCGGTGGTAATTGTCTGGGAGCCTCCACCCGAGATCTGGAGGCCTCGTCATGGTGAAGGGACTCCTTTTCGGTGGTTATTGTCTGGGAGCCTCCACCCGTGATCTAGAGGCCGCGCCAGGGTGAAGGGACTCCTTTTCGGTGGTAATTGTCTGGGAGCCTCCATCCGAGATCTGGAGGCCTCGTCGGGGTGAAGGGACTCCTTTTCGGTGGTAATGGTCTGGGAGCCTCCACCCGCGATCTAGAGGCCGCGTCAGGGTGAAGGGACTCCTTTTCGGTGGTATTTTTCTGGGAGCCACCACCCGCGATCTAGAGGCCACGTTAGGGTGAAGGGACTCCTTTTTGGTGGTAATGGTCTGGGAGCCTCCAGTAAGAAATTAATTAATGAAAATATATAACAGGTCTATTAACCACTACACATCCGCGCTATGGCCGAATGACGGCCACAGCGCGGTCCTGAATTCCCGGGAGGCCATCATATGATGGCCTCCCCTGTGCACGCTCCCTGCGCGAGCCCTGCAGGGCGTGCACCGAGCGCGCTGTGATCCCCGAGTCGCTGAGACACGGCTGATCACCGATCCGAGTAAGGGGCCAGTCCCGGCCCCTTACCATGTGATTAGCTGTCAGCCACTGACAGCTGATCACATGATGTAAACAAAAGATCGGTAATCGTTTTTTTTTTCTACTCGCGCTGACAGCATGAGTAGAAAAAAAAGCCGTTCGCCGGCTCGGATGTGAGGGACATCGGTCCCCAAGTGGAAGAGGCACATCTGCCTCATCAGTGCCACCTAATAGTGCCATATAACAGTGCCCACAGTGCTACCTAACAGTGCCCACAGTGCCACCTAACAGTGCCCACAAGTGCCACCTATCAATGCCCACAAGTGCCACCTATCAATGCCCACCTGTAGTGCCAATCAGTGCCACCTGGCAGTGCTGCCCATCACTGCCACCCATCAGTGCCCATCACTGCCACCCATCAGTGCCCATCGCTGCCGCCTATGAGTGCCCATCACTGCCGCCTCATCAGCGTACATCAATGAAGGAGAAAAATTACCCGTTTTAAATTTTTTATAACAAAATATAAAAAAAAAAAAAAAAATTTTAATTCAGTTTACATTTTTTTTAACAAAAAGTAAAAACTGCAGAGGTGATCAAATACAACCAAAAGAAAGCTCTATTTGTGGTGAAAAAATTATAACAATTTCATTTGGGTACAGTGTTGTATGACCACACAATTGTCATTCAAAGTGCGTCAGCGCTGAAAGCTGAAAATTGGTCTGGATAGGAGGGGGGTTTAAGTGCCCTGTAAGCAAGTGGTTAAAAAAGGGGGAGTGTGTATTGAGTTTTACTGAAAAATAACCACTTCAGCCCCGGAAGGATTTACCCCCTTCCTGACCAGAGCACTTTTTACAATTTGGCACTGCGTCGCTTTAACTGCTAATTGCGCGGTCATGCAATGCTGTACCCAAACGAAATTTGCATCCTTTTCTTCCCACAAATAGTGCTTTCTTTTGATGGTATTTGATCACCTCTGCGATTTTTATTTTTTGCGCTATAAACAGAAAAATATCGAAAATTTTGAAAAAAAAAGATATTTTCTACTTTTTGTTATGAAAAAAATCCAATAAACTCAATTCTAGTCATACATTTAGACCAAAATGTATTCGGCCACATGTCTTTGGTAAAAAAAATGTCAATAAGTGTATATTTATTGGTTTGCGCAAAAGTTAAAGTGTCTACAAACTAGGGTACATTTTCTGAAATTTACACAGCTTTTAGTTTATGACTGCCTATGTCATTTCTTGAGGTGCTAAAATGGCAGGGCAGTACAAGACCCCCCCCCCCCCAAATGACCCCATTTTGGAAAGTAGACACCCCAAGGAAATTGCTGAGAGGCGTGTTGAGCCCATTGAATATTAATTTTTTTTGTCCCGAGTGATTGCATAATGACAAAAAAAAAAATTACAAAAAGTTGTCACTAAATGATATATTGCTCACACAGGCCATGGGCATATGTGGAATTGCACCCCAAAATACATTCTGCTGCTTCTCCTGAGTATGGGGATACCACATGTGTGGGACTCTTTGGGAGCCTAGCCGCGTACGGGGCCCCGAAAACCAATCACCGCCTTCAGGATTTCTAAGGGCGTAAATTTTTGATTTCACTCCTCACTACCTATCACAGTTTTGAAGGCCGTAAAATGCCAAGATGGCACAACCCCCCCCCCCCCCCTAAATGACCCCATTTTGGAAAGTAGACACCCCAAGCTATTTGCTGAGAGGCATGTTGAGTCCATGGAATATTTTATACTTTGCCACAAGTTGCAGGAAAATGACAAACTTTTTTTTTTTTGCACAAAGTTGTCCCTAAATGATATATTGCTCACACAGGCCATGGGCATATGTGGAATTGCACCCCAAAATACATTCTGCTGATTCTCCTGAGTACGGGGATACCACATGTGTGGAACTTTTTGGAAGCCTCGCCGCATATGAGGCCCCGAAAACCAAGCGCCGCCTTCAGGCTTTCTAAGGGCATAAAGTTTTGATTTCACTTCTCACTACCTATCACAGTTTTGAAGGCCATAAAATGCCCAGATGGCACAAAACCCCCCCAAATGACCCCATTTTGGAAAGTAGACACCCCAAGCTATTTGCTGAGAGGCATGTTGAGTCCATGGAATATTTTATATTGTGACACAAGTTGCAGGAAAAAGACAATTTAAAAAAAATTTTTTTTTGCAAAAAGTTGTCACTAAATGATATATTGCTCAAACATGCCATGGGAATATGTGAAATTACACCCTGAAATACATTCTGTTGCTTCTCCTGAGTACGGGGATACCACATGTGTGAGACTTTTTGGGAGCCTAGCCGCATACTGGACCCCAAAAACCAATCACCGCCTTCAGGATTTCTAAGGGCGTAAAGTTTTGATTTCACTCCTCACTACCTATCACAGTTTCGAAGGCCATAAAATGCCAAGATAGCACAACCCCCCCCCCTCAAATGACCCCATTTTGGAAAGTAGACACCCCAAGCTATTTGCTGAGAGGCATGGTGAGTATTTTGCAGCTCTCATTTGTTTTTGAAAATGAAGAAAGACAAGAAAAAACTTTTTTTTTTCTTTTTCAATTTTTAAAACTTTGTGACAAAAAGTGAGGTCTGCAAAATACTCACTATACCTCTCAGCAAATAGCTTGGGGTGTCTACTTTCCAAAATAGGGTCATTTGGGGGGGGGGTTGTGCCACCTGGGCATTCCATGGCCTCCGAAACTGTGATAGGCAGTGAAGAGTGAAATCAAAAATTTACGCCCTTAGAAAGCCTGAAGGCGGTGCTTGGTTTTCGGGGTCCCGTACACGGCTAGGCTCCCAAAAAGTCTCACACATGTGGTATCCCCGTACTCAGGAGAAGCAACAGAATGTATTTTGGGGTGTCATTTCACATATTCCCATGGCATGTTTGAGCAATATATCATTTAGTGACAACTTTGCAAAAAATTGTCTTTTTCCCGCAACTTGTGTCACAATATAAAACATTCCATGGACTCGACATGCCTCTCAGCAAATAGCTTTGGGTGTCTACTTTCCAAAATGGGGTCATTTGGGGGTGTTTTGAACTGTCCTGGGATTTTATGCACAACATTTAGAAGCTGTCATGTCACACATCACCCACTCTTCTAACCACTTGAAGACAAAGCCCTTTCTGACACTTTTTGTTTACATGAAAAAATTATTTTTTTTGCAAGAAAATTACTTTGAACCCCCAAACATTATATATTTTTTTAAAGAAAATGCCCTACAGATTAAAATGGTGGATGTTTCATTATTTTTTTTTACACAGTATTTGCGCAGCAATTTTTCAAACGCATTTTTTTTTGGGAAAAAAACACACTTTTTAAAATTGTAATGCACTAAAACACACTATATTGCCCAAATGTTTGATGAAATAAAAAAGATGATCTTAGGCCGAGTACATGGATACCAAACATGACATGCTTTAAAATTGTGCACAAACGTGCAGTGGCGACAAACTAAATACATTTTTAAAAGCCTTTAAAAACCTTTACAGGTTACCACTTTAGATTTACAGAGGAGGTCTACTGCTAAAATTACTGCCCTCGATCTGACCTTCGCGGTGATACCTCACATGCATGGTGCAACTGCTGTTTACATTTGCCGCCAGACCAACGCTTGCGTTCGCCTTTGCGCGAGAGCAGGGGGGGACAGGGGTGCTTTTTTTTTTTTCTTTATTATTTTTTTGCTTTTTTATCTTATTTTTAAACTGTTTCTTTCATTTTTTTTTAATCATTTTTATTGTTATCTCAGGGAATGTAAATATCCCCTATGATAGCAATAGGTAGTGACAGGTACTCTTTTTTTGAAAAAATTGGGGTCTATTAGACCCTAGATCTCTCCTCTGCCCTCAAAGAATCTGACCACACCAAGATCGGTGTGATAAAATGCTTTCCCAATTTCCCAATGGCGTTGTTTACATCCGGCGAAATCTAAGTCATGAAATGCTCGTAGCTTCCGGTTTCTTAGGCCATAGAGATGTTTGGAGCCACTCTGGTCTATGATCAGCTCTATGGTCAGCTGGCTGAATCACCGGCTGCATTCTCAGGTTCCCTGTTGAGACAGGTTAGCCAGAGAAAAACATGGAAGACGGTGGGGGGGGGGGGCATTCCCTCCCACTGCTTGCAAAAGCAGTTTAGAGGCTAATTAGCCGCTAGGATTACTTTTACATGAAAGCCAACAGCTGGCTGAAAAGAATGATACCAAGATGATACCTAAACCTGCAGGCATCATTCTGGTATAACCACTCAAAGTCCAGCAACATACCAGTACGTTGCTGGTCCTTGTTGGGCATATATTGTAATTTTTTTTTCATGCAGCCTGTGGGCTGAACGAAAAAAAGAGATTGATCGGTGGGTATGCCCACCATTAGAATACCTCCCTTCATCCACCCACTTCTAATGATGGGCATACATGCACCGTATATATGCCGAAGCATGGGGGCATCCTCCCGCAAAAGTTAGGAACAAATCGCTCCTCCGCCCACTGCTGCCCCTATGCTTCGGCATATATGCTGAAGTATGTAACTGTGGTGGTGAAATCACCTCCGACAGCGCTGGAGTCACGGCTTTATGTATTGTGGGAGCAAACGCTGTTGCTGTCAAGATAAATAAATCCGCGCTGCAACTGAATGGCGTACCTGCTAAGCAAATGATGGTTAACAATAAAACTAAGTAACATTACAGTATAACAGTAATGCCCCGTACACACGGTCGGACTTTGTTCGGACATTCCGACAACAAAATCCTAGGATTTTTTCCGACGGATGTTGGCTCAAACTTGTCTTGCATACACACGGTCACACTAAGTTGTTGGAAAATCCGATCATTCTGAACGTGGTGACGTAAAACACGTACGTCGGGACTATAAATGGGGCAGTGGCCAATAGCTTTCATCTCTTTATTTATTCTGAGCATGCGTGGCACTTTGTCCGTCGGATTTGTGTACACACGATCGGAATTTCCGACAACGGATTTTGTTGTCGGAAAATTTTATATCCTGCTCTCAAACTTTGTGTGTCGGAAAATCTGATGGAAAATGTGTGATGGAGCCTACACACGGTCGGAATTTCTGACAACAAGGTCCTATCACACATTTTCCGTCAGAAAATCCGGCCGTGTGTACGGGGCATTAGACTTACCATACCTGCAAAGCAAATACAAAAAAAAATAGTAAAAAATAAAACATTTAACGCAACCTGTGCCTAAAATATATATATGCCGAAGCATGGGAGCATCCTCCCGCAAAAGGTAGGAGCAAATCGCTCCTCCACCCACTGCTGCCCCCATGCTTCGGCATATATGCTGAAGTATGTAACTGTGGTGGTGAAATCACCTCCAACAGCGCTGGAGTCACGGCTTTATGTATCGTGGGAGCAAACGCTGTTGCTGTCAAGATAAATAAATCCGCTCTGCAGCTGAATCGCGTACCTGAAAACAAAAAAATGGTTAACAATAAAACACAGTAATCAGTAAAGTATAAAAAAATTGCATATCTGAAAAGCAAACATGGTAAAACATAATAACATTAAAACATTGCAGAACAGAATACAGTAAAAAAGAGCAGAACAATAGAGAGAGATTAGAGAGAGAGCGAGAATAAAACTACAACTATTTTTGTTTTTTTTATTTTATATATTTTTTGTGTTTTTAATTTTCTTACTTTTTTTTTTTTACACTTTTTTTGTAACTATAACTTTTGTAACTGGTACCAGGTTCGGGTCTCTCAAAATGCGATGGCATCTTGGGAGACCCTGTGTTAGTGTGCCTAGTCTGTGCAGTGCTGTACCCTACGCTAATACTCAACTAGTGAATGGTAGCGTTCAAAACATTCACCAATACAAAGACCAGGATTGTCAGGACAGAAGGGACAATAATACCTGGTGTCACGCCTATATCCGCACACCAAGATCGGTGTGATAAAATGCTTTCCCAATTTCCCAATGGCGTTGTTTACATCCGGCGAAATCTAAGTCATGAAATGCTCATAGGTTCTGGTTTCTTAGGCCATAGAGATATTTGGAGCCACTCTGGTCTCTGATCAGCTCTATGATCAGCTGGCTGAATCACCGGCTGCATTCTCAGGTTCCCTGTTGGGACAGGAGAGCCATAGAAAAACATGGAAGACGGTGGGGGGGGGGGGGGCGCATTCCCTCCCACTGCTTGTAAAAGCATTCTAGAGGCTAATTATTTGCTAGGATTGTTTTTACATAAAAGCCGACCGCTGGCTGAAAAGAAT